>NC_041401.2:163923398-164246732 GCF_900747795.2 Erpetoichthys calabaricus | reverse complement strand
AATTTTTGTTTCTAGTAACAATAAATTTTAATCTATAAGTGGGAATGAATTTAGGATTATAGGCAAAACAAATACAGAAAATACTGGAAACTGTTTTTAACAGGAAGAAAAACAAGTAAGAAAAGAACTAGAAGGGAAAAGGGCTCCTGTTTTGGTCTGGCTGCAGCACCTCATCGACATTGCAAGTGATGCTCTCTCTGCCAAGACAGCAGAAGAAGTATTATCTGGAGTGACATATCCACCCCAGGCATACCCCCTCATTTACATCTCCACATGCTTTCTCCATTGCCTGGGGAAGGGGGTATGCATCTGTAGGTCTGACAATCACACACCTTCCATCTCCATGACACAAACATTTTTTTAGGAATATTGTTTATTGAGGGAGATACAGCATGAAAAATCGAGGATAGAAGTTGAACCCCAGAGCAGGCTCCCACATACTCAAACCACCAGGTCACATGATCAGCCAGGGTGGCCCAGACTGCATCCTTCGTGGTTCTTGTTTCTCTACTTCCATGTCATTGTCCTCATCTTTGTCCTCCTTCTCTTATCCTCACACCTCTTCCTCTTCTTCTCTGAGCAATATGTGCCTCCATTGTTGTTCAAACCAACAGAACTAACCTGTTGCATATTCCTAGTGCTCCTGCCCTGCTGTCTAAGTAAACAAATTGGCAGTATGTGTTTACACACTGTAGAATTAGGCATAGGCAATTGGCCAATGAGTGTGCCATTTTGAATAGCAGTGTTTTCCAGGTTTAAACAAAAGAGATTTCAGATTTTGATATCAGTGTCTAGTGTAGTGAACTGTGTGTAGAGTTTTGTAAAATGTGCATTTCAATGCCGCAAACTGGATGCTAAGCTGAAAATGGTCATGCAGTTCTGCAGACTGGCTCAAAATTAAATGGTGTCAGTGACTGTGCCTCAAATACCAGTTTTTGGGTGTTCATAATCAGGAAAAAGTTCTATTTGTAAATTGTCCGACTATTTTTTATTAATAACATTATAGAATATGCATTTAAATTGAGGAAGCGGATTCTCTTCCCCTTTTTATTCTATTTATTTACTTATTTATGTTTTCTACTATTAAAGTTTGAATATGTTGGCCTAGCTCTCTTTCTCATGGTTGGGGATTGACTTGATTTGAACCTAGTTTTGTAAAATTTGACTTGCTTGTGTGGAATGATGTTTGATTTTAATAAATTCAATAAATTGTCCTCACAGGTGGCACAGTGGTAGTGCTGCTGCTGCTTTGCAGTAAGGAGACTGTGGAAGATTGTGGGTTCGCTTCCCTGTGTGGATAGTGCTTTGAATACTGAGAAAAGTGCTATATAAATGTAAATTATTATTATTATAAAATGTTAAAACATGAAAAAAAGAAAAAAGAAATATAGTAAAAAATTATATTTTAATTACAATGCAAGCATTCGCACCGTCACCTACGTTTTGCATATGCGACTCACATGTAAAGGGAAACTATGTGTTCAGTGCAGGTTGTGGTACATTAAAACAAACCTCTTGTTATTATTAAGTAATATACTGCCCTCAAATGACTCATAAAAGACATAAACTTGATATTCGCTCTTTTCAAGACTCTTGAATGAATGAATATAGATTACAACAAAAGGATATGCTGTATGTGCGTTATGCTGTGAAAGTATTGTGTGTCGTACGTCAAGTGTACAAAGACATTATCAAACTAAACATCAGTCCACGTTTAAAAACTTTGATGAGAAAAGTGAAGCTGTAAAAAGGGCTGTTTCTGACATTAAGAAACAAACTACTTATTTTAGTCAAATAATTGGAACCAAAAATAAAGCCACCGAAAGTAGTTTTGCAATTGCTTTGCATTAATTGATTAATAGCTCTGATTAACAATAAAGAATGACTAATCATATTAGAATTTTTGATATTTTTTCTTATTCAAACTATGTATTTTGTTTTGAAAAAAATTGCATATTATAATTTGTAACACAATTTTTAATAAATGTGTTGAAAATTAAAATTTTACAAAACATTCTTTTCACATATGATCCTTTGTATTTTAAAATATTGAATGACCAATAATATAAGATCCGGTTATAATGGGCTCCAAAAGTATGTCCATTATAACCAGACCAATTTTGATACTATATACTGTATAACAAAATTGGTAGAATTATGTTGTCATGCAGAATAACATTGTAACACAGGTTTGGAATGACACCGCTGAAAGGCTGCCGACCCCTGACTTAAATCATAAGAAAGAAAGAATGAATAAAGATATGTAATTAATCAACTTGCCTTAAATTCAAGGGTCCTGTAAACTGCCTTTGCAGATTTAAAATGTTCTTTGCAGTTTAAGCAAAATTAAACACTAATAATATAGTCAGATTGAAACACGCAGTTGTTTTGTTAATATAGTGCAGTGGATCCCAAGCTTTTATATGCCCTGCACTCACAGAAATTATTTGATTTGTGTTTGCACCTCCTACAAAAGTAATGTCACATTTGAAATTGAAGAAGTCAAATTTTTGAACCACAAACTAAAGCTACATTCAGTAATGCCGGTGAACAAAATTAACTCAAAAAAATAAGCTTTTAATCAGTGTATAAAATTTAAATTTAAATTAAGCAATGTTCCTTTATAAATTTCAATAATCTTATAAATGCAACCCATGTGAAGCTTAGACACTCGATTGCTGATCCAAGGTCTTGGGGTATCCTGTGAAACATCAAGCACCACAAGCAAATGACACATTGTCAAAGATTGAGGGGTCTGGGGGATTGAAGACCCAAGTGAAACAACAGGTGACAACTGAAATACAGTCGTTGAGATTTGTCCCCCAATAACACCTGCAAGGTAGTTCAAAAATAGATGTGCCTCACAGTTAAAATTTCTGTGCTACTTCCAGGACAGCCAGAAGAAGAGATGGTCTGAGTGTACAGTAAGCAGCAGGTGTTGCATTCAATTGAGTCCCCCTTGTCCTGCCCTCACAAAAATGTCAACCAAACTTCAAAATCAGTGACACTTCACATCAGGTCTTGCACAGAAATCAATACGAGACCTCACCCTTCTCTACGGATCATTGCAAGGTCCAAATTCCATTCTTTTTTTACAAACGTTTCGTCCTCAGCAAGGAACCCACTAGAGTTTTACAGCTCATTCACAGGTGAGAATTAAGCGCACAATGCTTGATTCCTTTCATATCATAGAACAGGAGCACTAACCAATAAATGAACACTGCAAGACACTAATTGAACTACACTAATGCACCTCACTAAATTCTGGTGAATCGTGACACAGCCTTCCTCTCTGTTACAATCCCCTGAAATGCCATTGGGCACCTCAGTTTGGGAACTCCTGATACAGTGTCTACAGCTCTAAAATAAAAATGTTATGTTGGTTTTATATATCTTTTATTGAAGGTATTAAAAGCATGTAACATTCCATACAATCAAGAAAAAACTTAACAAAACTAAATTCAATTCATCCCTAACCCATGAGAAAGAGAGGAAGGCCAACAGCCAGAGTAAACCTTTTGAGAGTAGTAACAAGAGAAAGGTGTATTTCTCCCCAGTATAAATGCTTATTCTAAAATAAATGTTATTGATTAGATCCTGCCAGGTTGTTAAAAAGTTTTGAACAAATCCTCTAAGTAAGAATTTGATTTTGTTCCAATTTCAAGTAGTATATGACATCAGTTACCCACTGACTTAAAAGAGGTGTGCTAGGATTCTGCCAGTTGAGCAAGATAAGTCTACATGTTAGTCGTGTAATAAAGGAATTTACAGTTTGTTTGTCCTTCTCAACTTTAAACCCCTCTGTGAGTCCACCAAACACAGCAGTTAGTGGATTAGGAGGGATTGTGACACCAAGGCTGTCTGACAGGCTTTTAAAAATTTTTGTCCAGAATGATGTTAATTTGAAGCATGCCAATACATATGGCCAAATGAGGCTAGAGCTCGATTGCAACATTCACAGGTAGAATCTTGCCCTGGAAACATTTTAGACACTTTTAAATGCGATAGATGTGCTCGATAAAAAATTTTAGGTTGAATAATTGAATGCTTTTCACATATGGAGCTAGAGTGAATTCTGTACATGGCTGCCTTCCACTCCTTTACTGAAATGTTGAGTAAGAGGTCCTTTTCTCACTGTACTCTTGGAGCTTTCAAAGGAAGGGACTTCAAAATGGTTTTACATATCACTAGCAGTCCCCTATGGCTCTGCCTGCAAGTGAAACAGGACAATGAGGAGAGTCCTGCCCGGTTCCCCACTCCTGACATCACGTTTCTCCCACTCCTCGGCCTGCAGCCTCTGTCTCAGATTACCGTGAATATATCGATCCTGCAAACAAACTATGATTCTTAGCGCGATGAGAGAAGTCAAAAAATCAACTGGAATGTTCCAGCAAATTATAGAAAAAAAAACCCCAATCTAAATCCATTAAGTAGTTCTCTTGTTTGCTAACTAAGCGAAAGTAAGATATGCCCCGAGGCTGGCGCGTGAATGTGGATTCATGCAAAAAAATCACTACTGCATGAGAACTATGATAGTTAGCATGATGAGAGAAGTCACAAAATCAACCGGAATATTCAATCAAATTAAAGAAAAAAACCCAATCTAAATCCGTTAAGTAGTATTCTCATGAAAAGCGGACAGACAGACAGACAGACAGACAGACAGACAGACAGACAGACAGGCAGGCAGGCAGGCAGGCAGGCAGGCAGGCAGGCAGGCAGGCAGGCAGGCAGACTTTGGATTTTATATATTTAGAGTCCCCAAGACTGATCAATATCTCTTCTGTAATATAAATACGTCAGAGGTGAGGAAAAACGGGCAGATTTCGTTTAGCAAAGTTTCTAATTTAGAAATAGTGAAAAAAATGTGTTAATGGGAAGCTAAATTTGTAATGTAATTGTTCGCAGGATGCAAAGACATTATTCATATACAAATCTCTAAATGATTTAATCTCATACCTTTTGTAAACATTGAAAAATTGTGTAAGTTTGAGAGGATGGAAAAAGGTGATTATCATGAAGAAGTGCCACAGATAAAATATTCTGTTACTTGAAGTGCTTCCTGCAATAAAATAACGACTTTAACCTCCAGAAAGGTATGGTGAGGAAAAGGCACATCAATCTTCCTTTAGTGTGGAATTTGAAAGAACAATATGAGTCTAAACCCCTTCAAAACACACTGCATTTTGCGGAAAGAAAAATTAAAAGGGAAAAGTTAATTCCACCTTACATGAATGAAGCTGAAAGGACCTAAAGGTTATTTTTGGTTTTGCTATTAGTGACTCTAAATTTGTGTGTATTGACCTTTGCCTGTTCCTTCTTTAAAAAGCATTTTCTTTTCTCTGCCACTCAGTTCATTTGGACCTGCCATTGCTTAAAATAATCTTAATAGTTTAATTATTAGTCAAAAGGTGTTTGACAAAAGAGGCAAAAATATAGTTTTCAAAAGGGGCCAGCATGCGCAAAATAGCCCCATAATCAAAGGTCTTAGGTAAAGTGTAGATCACCGGGGTCTCAGATACAGATGTGGGAAAGTAGGGACGAGGCACACCATTCTCACTGTCATCTCACGCCTTCTCTAAATTATCTGCAGAATAAGCTGCTGAATAAATCTGCCTGCTAGCAAAAGAAAAGAGAACTAGTGGAACATTTAAGTAGTTTTGTTTTTTCTTGTTTCTAGTCATTAGACCTGTGTGATAGTTAAAAATTAATCATAATGGATCAGTGATGTTCTATTTTTACATCTCTCCTGGAACAGCGTCGAGCACTGCATGACAAATCAGACACTTCAGAAACTGTGGAATATGATAAACTGCACAATAAAGAGCAGTATTGGGTGATGCTTGTGTGTTGGCCTATAATGGACTGACCATCTGGACAGGGCCTCTTCCTGGTTTGCCCCTGCTACCCTACCTCAAATGGATTATGTAGGTTAAAAACTGGAGAGAGAGATGCCTGTCACCAGCCGGCTTTAGCTTCACCTCTGTCTGTCACTTAGCTCAAGACATCTCAATTGCCCAATGGGTTTTTTTTTTTTTAGACCGCCTAATTACTTGTGATATGCTGGAAATCATTTTGCAAGTGGCTGTTTCTCGCTGCGTGCTGTTTATCAGGCGCCACAGTCTGGGTTACACAGAATCCAGCTTAGCGAGATGAAAGGAGAGCGGCAAAGGCGCTCTGCGGAAGATCAGCCCCACGGGGGATCACCAGTTGCAACCGAACGAGGTCTTTCCGAGTGCAGCTTGCCTCAAACGCTTTTTTATTAATTGAAGAACGAGTTCGGGGAGACGAGTTAATTGCCTCTGGATGAAATTCCTTAGCCAGCTTTGCTTGGGTTGCAGCTCTGCTCTGTAAAGAAAAAAAAATGATCAGACATTTTTTCATGAAAATCAAAGCAGAAAATTCTTTAGTCACTCTCGGTAAGGGAGTTTAAAACCGCCACCTCATTCATCCGTCCATTTTTCAGACCAGCTATTTCTTCATTGTTTATTTCTGATTACTACATGGAGAAAGTACAAATTTCTGATCATTGTTAAAATTTTCATATTTATGTGCACCATTTTGGGTGTTATATAATAAAGGAAACATTGAAGCTAAGGAAGTGGTTTATGAGCCCAGGACCAAATCATTCAACTGAAAGTTTCTCTTCTTATTTATTCCATTGGAAATCAAATAAGAAAATTCTTTAGTTGCTGTAGGCATAAGAGACATTCTTCATATAGATCAGCCATTACTCCATTTGGTCTCTTAGTTTTTCATAAATGTGAAATCTTGTATATATTGCTTTCTATGTGCAGTGCTTTAGCATGATGATCAAATGTTATAAATAAATATGTAAGTGCAGAGATCATAAAAATAGAATACATGAAACATATACAGTACCTTTAAAAAGTATTGACCTTGTAAGAGAAAGAGACAACAACAATAATGAGTTGGAGTACCAGCCTGGTCACCCAGTATAATTGGTTTTGAAGAAGTAACGAAATATGTCCAATTATTGTGGAGTTGTATTTGTAAACGTGAGCTCCAAACAGAACTATCCCAAGACGGCAGAGCTTCTGACAGGAAGAGTCGGGTCCAGGTGGACGGACACCATAAGTGACATCAGAGGTGTTGCAGCTGTTAATCATTTGATTTGCAGAAGGAGGAAGAGAGAAAGGCATTAGGACACAGTGGCAACCGCTGGAGCCCTGGAGGTAGAATTATAGTCACAAGAGCCCTTCAGCTGTTCACTATGCACATGCGCATGACAACCTCCTTGGAAGTTTCATATTTTATTAATGTACAAAATTGATTCAAAGTGGATTTAGTTTGGCTTTTTGGCAATAAAAGACTCTGTAATGTCAAACTGAGAACAGATCACTGCAAAGTCAGTCAGTCAGTCATTTTTTAACCCTCTTTGCTCCATCCTCGGTTATGACGTTAATCTGCATCCAGCCCTGCAAGCAGGTCCTCCAACTTGCAGGGAAAACTTGGGGGTTGGTGGCAGGATTGGCATTCCAGCCGCTGTAAAAAACCTCATACTGTTCAGTGTGGTGCTCAGGTGTTACCCATTGAGTGGCTGCACTCGGATCTCAATCTGGGTGGTTCGCAGTGTGGTGGGTGCAGCAATGCACTGTATGCTCCCAACCATAGTGTTGAACAGGGTTGCATTGGGTGTTAGAGCCTATACCAGTTAGCACAGGGTGCAGGGAAGGAACAAACCCTGAACACTATGGCCAAAATAAGATTGCCAGTCCACCAAGCCTGTATGTCATTAAACTGTAGTAGGAAACCAGAGCACCCAGAGGAAACCCACACAGACATTGGGAGAACATGAAAATTCCAAACAGGGAGGACCCAGAATGCAAACTCTGGTCTCCTTACTGCAAGGAAGCAGTGCTACTACTGTACCACCTCTCTCTGCAAAGTGATCTGAATCATTACAAACATATAACACAAAATAATTGATCTCATAAATATTCATTACCTCCAATATGACACTCCTAAATCTTCAATGGTGGACCCAGCTGGTTTTAAAAATCATGGAATGAATCCCATGGAGTCACCAGTCTATAGTGAAGGGGTTTTGCTTGTATAAATGCATCATACCTGGAACGGACAACTTGTGGCAAATTACATTGTCTGCCTCTTTACACAATGAAGACAGTAGAGCACTTCAAGCAACTCCATGAAAAGTTGAGTGAAAAGCATAAGTAAGGGGATTGAGACCATAAAATATCCAAGTCACTGAATATCCCCTATAGTTCAGGCAATGGAAAGGGAATAGCACAGCTGTAATTCTGCATAAACCAGGTCATTCACAGTAACTTAGTGATCATGCAAGAAGAAAACTACTGCGGAAGACCACCAAGAGACCTAGGAGAGCTACAGTAGAGATATTGAAATGATTGTGTAGACAACTGCTGTGCCTGGGTGCTTTACCAGTCAAATTTTTATGGGAGAATGGTAAAGAGAAAGCCATTGTTAAAAAAAACACGTGACAAATTGGCTAGAAAGGGCACATGACTGTCTCTGAAAGCAGCAAGAAGAAGGTTCTATGGTCTAATTAAACCAAAATGGAGCTTTTTGGCCATCAAACTAAACAGCATGTTTAAACACTACACAATATCAAAAACACACCATCCCCACCATGGAATGTGGTGTTGGTAGCATCATGATGTGGGGATGCTTCTCTGCAGCAGGCCCTGGGATGCTTGTGAGGGTAGAGAGTAACATGAATGCATCAAAACACAGGGGAGTCCTGGAGGAAAACCTGATGTCCTGAAGTGACTAAGTCAGAGACCAGAGTTTGTGTCTATCAAGTATCTCAGAATTACTCCTAGAAATTGCCTGACTAGGATAAGAATTTGACTTACTTCAGATAAGGACACAAGAAGCAGTCATGAAGTATCCTACTCCACCTCCCAGTGAAGAGTAGGAATTCATGTTTGAGAATGAATAACGTTGTGATTTTATAGCATGCCGTGCCACAAATTGCCACTTGTGATGATGGTTTATAGCTGTTTGATACTATGGCCAAGGGATAACCACAAAGATAATAATAATAATAATAATAATAATAATAATAATAATAATAATAATAATAATAATAATAAGAAGAAGAAGAAGAAGAAGAAGAAGAAGAAGAAGAAGAAGAAGAAGAAGAAGAATATAATAAGAATAATAAAAGTAGCAAGAGAAGAATATAAAGAGGAAAGAAAGCTCAATTAAGGTAGGATATTGCACTGAGCTGCATATAATTCTTGCCAATTCTCAACAATATTCCAAATAAAACTGTAATGACGACCAAGATGGAAAGACTGAGGCACACACAGCAAATGAGAGTCCACGTAATGGTCAAGTTTATTTAACAATGAACGATCCACTGCCATACTTTCAGAAGAATTACCTTCATGATGTTATGGCCAGAGGAAACACCCGATAAAGTAACAGTTACACTGAAACTTGCCCCAGCTCTTCTTGTGCTGTTTGCGAATTGGTGTTCACTCTTCCACTGCTGTGGATTGTTGTCAGGAGTCACATTCCATGCTTCTCTCCATGATCCCCCCATATTTTCTGAACGGCTTTACTTCTTCAAGTCCCCAGGTGTCTCTGTCTGTCTTCTTCAACCTTTTATGGCTTGTAAAGTGTAAAGTGACTGTTCCAGAGGTTCAAAGCTTACCTTACCTGTGTAATATATCATTGTCAATTACCCAATCCTCCCCACTTATCTTCAGTCTAATACGCTGCCTACTATAATACAGTTTGAATCCATCAGCATCTGTGTGTTTATACTGTGATATTTTGTGTGATTTACATTTTTGTGTTCATCCACACTTATGATCTTTATGTGAATGCCAATTTACACCTCACAGCACAGGAACAATAAAGTCTACAGCACTTTTGTCAAAGACGTCTGGGATTCTTGCCCAGCCGAGGTGCCTCTTCCTTGGAAGGACTGGGGGAGCAAGTATGGACAGAACATTACCTAACCCTAGAACACTGGGTGGCAGTGGTGTCTCGAACTCCCACAGGGCTTCATGGGAGATGGAGATGGATACAGCTTTGTTGGGATCTGGGGGTGCCGCCAGGGGACGCTTCAGCTGCTCCAGAGCCCATATGGGTGATTCTTACACCACACCCGGTAGTAGATCATCAAGCAACTGGAGCACTTCCGGGTAACATATAAAAGGAGCCAGCAGACAGAACTCGGAGAGCCAGAGTTGGGAGGAGGAGTGGAGGAGAAAGGAAAAGAGAAGAAGGGTTAGTATTGTGCAGTGTTTTGAACTTTGGACTGTGTTGTTGTGCTTGTGGGAAACGGGGAAGACGTTTCTCACAAAGGAAGAAAAGTCAGATTGGATGGAGCTGTAACTATATATATATATATATATATATATATATATATATATATATATATATATATATATATATATATATATGCATGCTGTAAAAATAAAAATAAACATTTAAGAATGGAGTTTCCATCTTTCTTTTGACCACATTGTATCCTTAGCTTGGTAAAATGATACTGGGTAGGAAGAGAAGACAAAAAAGACATTAGCAGAGTTAAGGATTCACCGTAGGCTCTAGAAAAAAGAATATGATTGTCATTCTTTAATCATTCACACCTGTGTACTACCTTTATATTGAAACTGATGGTCATTTGTGATTTCGTCAGGTGACTGGCAAAACCTCAGAGAAATGTTCACAGGAGTTCTTCTAGGCCATGATACTCCTAACTGTAGAAACACAGTCAAACATGTGACTTGTTGTGTAACATCCAAATCTTTCTCTGGAATTTCTCCTAAATTGGTCCAAGTAAGCCTTGTGGCAGTTTCCTGTATGTGAAACACTGACTGAACCCTTGTTACAGGTACCTTGCTAAGGCCTCCACACTTTACACATTCACTTCATCAATTTTTTGATCACACCAAAGCAAAGGCAGGTGTAAGGGAGCGAGCAGAGTGCACTTGAAGAGTGAAAACATTTATCCTTTTTCTAACCCGATAACGGTCATGAGGAACAACTGATTATCCTGATAATATCAGGTGCAAGGAAGGAAAGAACCCTGGATGTTGTGCCAGATACTGACTGAAAAATCTTCACAACTTCACCCAAAAGTCCTACGCAGAGAGGATATCCATTCAGCCTTTCATCTGGGAGCTCATGCTGTGTGTACACAAGTGTGTACAGGGAAGCTTCATGCCGCCTCCACCATCTCCTCTTTGCTTAATTAGATCCTCAATTAGTGACTTTTATTAGTAGTTAATGAGTCCATTGTTTAGTCATTTCATTCACTAATTGTTGTCTGTAATTACCTGGATGTCCCCCATGTAGATGATCCTGCCTAAGAGGAGATGAACTAATTTATTTTGGAATGAACAAGGGGAACCTGACCTGAAACACACACAAACACACACACACACTTTGTTATGGTATAGCCATCAATTTTTTCATGGCTGAATTAAAGCTTTCTTTAATTTAATATTTTTATTGTTTATGAAATATAATTTTGTACATTTTCTTATTGGTAATGTGTTGTTATGTTTTGAATATTATTTTGTTAATTAATTATTTGTTAGGTATTGTATGTATTTTATGTATTTTTGCGTTTATGTATTTACTGCATGTTTAGTTATGTGCCCTGTCCCTTTAAAAAGTATTGGGTGGAGGCCACCATGTCGATCCATTGGAGGACCAACATTTGCCAATTTTTTCATGGCAGAGAGTTAGGCCCTCCAGAATGGCATTGACATACGTGGAGTAGAGACTTTCTTTGTGAGAATCTTTTCTCACTTTCTCAATCACTTTTTCTGGTGAGGGCTGTGGTGACAGCAGGCCATGTAGGTCAACTCAGACTTCAATGTCCTTAGCTACAGATTCCAGCTCTTCTTACTGAATTTCCAGGTGTTCCCAAATCAGCTGATGATGTAATCCACCCAGTGGGAACATGCACAGACCAGCTCCAGAGTAGGCTGACTGGGGGCATCTTTATGACATGCCCCGACCACCTCAACTGGCTCCTCTCAATCCTGAGAAGCAGCAATTGTACTCAGAAGCTCTCCCAAATTTCTAAGCCTTTCACCCTTTCATGGAGTGTGAGTCTAGCCATTTTTCAGGATGTGAAAAATCCTGATGTCTGCTTCTTATACTTGCAATCTTTCAGTTATTATCCACAGTTCATGATCATAGGTGAGATCAGTGATGTAAATTAACTGGTAAACCAAGAGTTTTGTCTTTAGACTCAACTCCAGCTTTACCACCATGAAGCATTACAGTAATCCCTCGCTATATCGCACTTTGACTTTCGTGGCTTCGCTCCATCGCAGATTTTATATGTAAGCATATTTAAATATATATCGTGGATTTTTCGCTGGTTCGTGGGTTTCAGTGGACAATGGGTCTTTTAATTTCTGGTACATGCTTCCTCAGTTGGTTTGCCCAGCTGATTTCATACAAGTGACGCTATTGGCAGATGGCTGAGAAGCTACCCAACCAGAGTGCGTATTACATATTAAATAAAACTCCTCAAATATATTGTGAGCACGGGGGCTGTTCGCACCCCTAGAGGATACGGCTGCTCCTCAAAAAACACTGAGAAAAAATCAGAAAAACTGTGCCATTCATACAGTTTCTCTTAATTCTTTAGTTTACTAAAGTCCCTTTGGCAACAATTACAGCTTTGAGTCTTTATATAAGAATGAATTCAGCCCCTCCTGACTAGAGGTATCCAGTTGCAGACAGATATCCTGAGACCCTGAAGCTAACCAATGGAAGCAAAGTCAGACTGTGCCAAGTCACCAAGTGTGGCTACCTATTGCCTTTGAGGCAGAGAGGGATGGGCAAAGGGAAAAAGCAGCTTGGAGATGCCACCAAAGTGCTCACTAAGTGCCATGTCTGTTGAACGCTCTCTCAGAGCTCCTTTTTAACTGACTGAATAATCCCAACCTTTCGGACAGTTGAGCACCTAATAATAATAATAATAATAATAATAATACATTTTATTTATATAGCACCTTTCCCATACTCAAGGCACTTACTGTATAATAATAATAATGTATTTGTAGTTAGTAAAATAGTGGTGTGCCTTGGGATGAGTTTCGTTTCAAAAATTGTGTCATTACTGAAAAAAATATTGGGAAACATTGATCAAGTTAATAGTATGAGATAGTTAGAGATAGATAGATAGATACTTTATTAATCCCAATGGGAAATTCACATTCTCCAGCAGCAGCATACTGATACAATAAATAATATTAAATTAAAGATTGATAATAATGCAGGTGAAAAACAGACAATAACTTTGTATAATGTTAAATGTTAACGTTTACCCCCCCGGGTGGAATGGAACGATCTCCTCAATCTGTCAGTGGAGCAGGACAGTGACAGCAGTCTGTCGCTGAAGCTGCTCTTCTGTCTGGAGATGATACTGTTTAGTGAATGCAGTGGATTCTCCATAATTGATAGGAGCCTGCTGAGCGCCCTTCGCTCTTCCACAGATGTTAAACTGTCCAGCTCCATGCCAACAATAGAGCCTGCCTTCCTCACCAGTTTGTCCAGGCGTGAGGCGTATTTCTTCTTAATGCTGCCACCCCAGCACACCACCGCGTAGAAGAGGGTGCTCGCCACAACTGTCTGATGGAACATCTACAGCATCTTATTGCAGATGTTGAAGGACGCTAGCCTTCTAAGGAAGTATAGTTGGCTCTGTACTTTCTTGCACAGAACATCAGTATTGGCAGTCCAGTCTAATTTATCATCCAGCTGCACTCCCAGATATTTATAGGTCTGCACCATCTGCACACAGTCACCTTTGATGATCACGGGGTCCATGAGGAGTCTGGGCCTCCTAAAATCCACCACCAGCTCCTTGGTTTTGCTGGTGTTCAGTTGTAGGTGGTTTGAGTCGCACCATTTAACAAAGTCATTGATTAGGTCCCTATACTCCTCCTCCAGCCCACTCCTGATGCAGCCCACGATAGCAGTGTCATCAGCAAACTTTTGCACGTGGCAGGACTCCGAGTTGTATTGGAAGTCCGATGTATATAGGCTGAACAGGACCGGAGAAAGTACAGTTCTTTGTGGCGCTCCTGTGTTGCTGACCACAATGTCAGACGTGCAGTTCCCAAGACGCACATACTGAGGTCTGTCTTTAAGATAGTTCACAATCCATGCTACATTGTTCGTCACACTGAGTGAAGTGACTCAGTTTAAACAGAAAGAAACTGAGAAATTTTCAGGCCTAAAGAAAAGGAAGGTAAAATTTATGTTCATGGAAATATAAGTAATCTGATCATAAAGGCAGAAAAAGATTTAGGTTGGACCTGTTCTGTGGGTGTACAGTAGTGCAAGACAGGTTGGGGGGCAAGTTATGTTTTAAGATGTGGGGGTCTGTGGATCTTACAATTAAACCAAATGTAGAACACAATTAGGGTGGGAATGACTCTGTAGGTGTGGTAAATGATAAACTGATAAATGACAGACTTCAGAAAAATAAGAGGACTAATGATTGCATTTATGGAATACAGTGAAAATGACCATAAACTGAGGCAGAGGCTGTATAAGGTTTGAATTGAACTTATATTATGGATGTGTTATCAATTATTGGAAATTTACTGAGGTGGGGGTGCATCGTGGTGTGGGTTTTTGCAAAATGGGGAACTGGACAAGTTGGCAGAGGACTGGACAATTTGGAGACAGGTGTAGTATAAAATTTGGGTAACAGGTGGAACTGTTCCTTTTCACATCTATAGGACAAGTTACTGGAAGAATAAGGGGACTGTGAATGTCACAGACTTAAGTTTTGGATCACAGTAGAAATAGGAACGTTGGCATCAGATTGGGCAGCATGGTGAAAAGGATATAATACATTTTAGCCTGGATTTGTCCTATGGGTCTGGACAGGCCAAGATGTGCATTGACACTATGATAAGGACCATGAGAACATGTGGAATAATCAGATAGATAGATAGATAGATAGATAGATAGATAGATAGATAGATAGATAGATAGATAGATAGATAGATAGATAGATAGATAGATAGATAGATAGATAGATAGATAGATAGATAGATAGATAGATAGATATATATGAAAGGCACTATATAATACATAAGTGCTGCTTCAGTTTGTCCCCCCAAAAACTTTGCCCCCACTCAAATGTTTTTCATCAGCTGCCATTGCCAGCTCTGCTGATCATCATGGCACAGACTAGAGGAGAAGGAGGAGAACTCTAAGGTGTGCCATGTACTGTAAGTTTAGGAAAAGCAGCAAAAAGACACCTGGATATACTAATGGTGTAATGGTGGACGTAAAATGTCAGCTCCTCTTCTTTTTAGTGGAACACCTTGCCAGTTTACGTTTGATGATCTTCTCGGGTACAATGCCCATACATTAAGTTTGTGTTTTATATTTGTAATTTATTTAGATCACTTTGCAGAAAGAGTGGCACGGTGGCGCAGTGGGTAGCGCTGCTGCCTCACAGTTAGGAGACCCGGGTCCTCCCTGCGTGGAGTTTGCATGTTCTCCCCGTGTCTGTGTGGGTTTCCTCTGGGTACTCCAGTTTCCTCCCACAGTTTAATGACATACAGGCTTGGTGGACTGGCAATCCTATTTTGGCCATAGTGTTCAGGGTTTGACATGCAGGTTAGGTGCATTGGCGATTCTAAATTGTCCCTAGTGTGTGCTTAGTGTGTGGGTGTGTGTTTGTGCACCCTGCGGTGGGCTACGCCGTGCCCGGGGTTTATTTCCTGCCTTGCACCCTGTGGTGGCTGGGATTGGCTCCAACAGTCCCCCATGACCCTGTAGTTAAGATATAGCAGGTTGGATAATGGATGGATGGACTTTGCAGAAACCTGTAATCATTTAAACACTAAAGAGTCTTTTTCCATTGATCAATGTTAAAAATGTCAAATTAAATTCATTGTTTTTAAATGTCATATAACAAGAGAGTGTTAAAGTGTCCAAGGGGTAAACACTTTCCATAGGCACTGTACATATTCAGCACAGTTTACTTTTTTAAAACTTTTCCTCTCCTAACAGTTTCCAGGAGATGCAGTTTTTATTATACAGTTTCCATTCTACTTAAGGGCATGATGAAAAAAAATAAATCAATAAAAGGAGTTTAGATATTAAAATGTTCAACCAGCTTCAGATTTGGTGGAACACCCTGTAGGTAGAGGCCTAAAGGGAGTGAAATGTGTGGCTTCTTCTTTACATTTCATCAGAATTTATCTCTGCTATTCAATTTTCTTGAACTTTGATCTTCCATTGAGGTCCTAGGGCACTGGTGCCAGTTTCAAAGCGGAGGAATGTTCTAAGTGTACTGGGAAACCCTGAGGCCTCATGGGAGATGCAGTGTTTATAGCTGAGGATGTAGTAGTTCTGAGGCATCAGCATTCAACAAATATGTTTCTGTTTTCTTTAGTTCCACTGATGTTCTTGGCTTATTAAGTTCTAAAAATTAAGGATGAATTACTTTCACCAAATAGTTTAAAGTTTTTTCTCTTTCTTTTTCTTTTCTCTAGTGGGAAGCCATTAATGAGATGGATGAATACTTCAGCCCCATTCACACCTACCAGGTGTGTAACGTTATGACTCCCAATCAAAACAATTGGCTGCGTACCAACTGGATACAGCGAGATGGTGCCCGTCGTATTTATGTTGAAATCAAGTTCACGCTCCGGGACTGCAACAGCATGCCAGGGGTTCTAGGCACCTGCAAAGAGACCTTTAACCTCTACTATTACGAGACTGATCGAGACGTTGGGACAAATATCTGGGAAAACCAGTTCACCAAAATTGACACCATTGCTGCTGATGAAAGTTTTACTGGTGTGGACCTGGGAGTGCGACGGCTTAAGCTGAACACTGAGGTGCGTGGAGTCGGCCCCTTAGCAAGACGAGGCTTCTACTTGGCTGTACAGGACATTGGTGCTTGCCTTGCCATTGTGAGTGTGCGGGTCTACTACAAGAAATGCACAGCCATGATCCGCAATCTGGCAATGTTCACTGATGTGGTGACCGGGGCAGACTCCTCCTCTCTGGTGGAAGTGAGGGGCCAGTGTGTGGGTCATGCTGAGGAAAGAGACACCCCCAAAATGTATTGCAGTGCAGAAGGAGAGTGGCTGGTCCCAATTGGAAGATGTGTCTGCAGTGCTGGCTTTGAAGAGCATAGGGATGCCTGCATGGGTGAGTGTGCCAACAGGACGGAGACGGGAAGGGAGGTGGGCAGGGGCTGACACTAAGCAGATTCTGAAAGATAGGTAGAATCTGCAAGGGCTAAAGAAGATGCTGCCAACCTCACCTCAAAACCTGGAGGAGAAATGTGAATAGAACACAATAAACGCTAAAATCAATTATTAATATTGGTCAGAAGGACTTGGCTCCAGTGTCACAGCCTGGTAGAAAACTGGTGGTGCTGCCAGTACGTATCCGTCATATGTGCATGATGTACAAACATCAATTGGAATAGTTTACTGGCCAACAATGTAGCAAGGTTTCTGATAGGCCATGGAGTGTGGTGGCAGGCAGAAGAAAGAGGAGGCCATGGCTGAAAAAGATGGTATAGGAGAGGGAATAAGGTGTGGTATAAGCGAGCTAGCCTACCTCATGAATACTTTGAGGCTCATTTACCACAGGGCTTATTATTATTATTATTACTATCATTATGAGCTACACCAATTAAGGAATTGTGACATTATCTTTACTACCACATTAAGTAAACAAAGCTGAGCCTGTGGCTCAAAAGAATCCATAAAGCCAAAATGTCTCCCCTGCTCTGGGGCTTCATGTATCTCTTGTGTTTGCTCCATTTTAAATTAGTCCCCGGGTAGAAGAGGTCTGCTGTTATCCTGTCTAATCCATTGCTTCTACAAATTGGCTATTTAATTAAAAGCCACTAATCCTAAATCCACACTCAGAAAATGCAAGTCAGCCGGGTGAAGTTTGTGGAATAGCAGCACTGGCGGTGACCTTTTAAGAGCCCAGCTCAGCTGGGAAGGCACTCTGATGTGCCACAACTCCATTTGTATTTCTGTCACATCATGTGACAGACAGCATGCTTTTATATCCTCTCACATACCAAATAAGACACATTCTGTTTATTTTACCCATCTGTACACCAAAGCAGGGGACCCCTACAATTGAAGATTGGAAATTTAACAATCTGGCTGCTGGGAAACCTTCAGTACACATTAGGGCATTATTCATCAAAGGGTAACCTCAAGTGTTCTGAACATTTTTGGGGTTTAGTCAGTGGGCGGAATACTCTGTGGTAATTAGGGGTGACCTGATTGTGGTACAGTATTGATTGAACACTGAAATCCAAAAACGGTACTATGGAATACACAATGAATTAGCCAAGGAGACTGCTGTCACTTAGAATGTGCATAGCTTAAGTATTGTTGTAAGAGTAGAAAAATAGCAACAAGAAAAAAAAAAGAAGAATCAGGAGAAAAACTCAGATAAGAGTAACATAAGGTTTGTAACTGGAAAGTCAAAAACGCACTATATCCATATATTCTTGATTGCAGTGGTATTAATTATTAAATCACCTGATAATAGACATTTTAATGTGTGATTGCAGTACACTATTTATATGGCAATAATGGCAACCAAGTTTAACATTTTCAAACAAAAAAACAAAAATTTCAATCTTGTGCAATTAGTTCGGGAAAGTATATTAATCTCATGATCTTTTGCATTGTTGAATTGGCCTGTACACTGGCTACTCTTCTCAATTGCCCCCTCCTGTAATTCAGTGGTCAAGATTCTCTTTTTTTTTAATACATTTTTATTGAATTTATTAAATACATATAACATTCCATACAATCAAGTCAAACTTAACAAAACTAAAATCAAATCAACCCCTATCCATGAGAAAGGCTGGAAGGCCAACAACCAGAGCAAGACTGCTAAGAGTAGTATAAACAGAAAGGAGTCTTTTCATCAATTTAACTGCTTATTCTAAAATGTTATTGATTAGGTTGTGCCAGGTTTTAAAAACGTTTTATGCAGATCCACTAAGTGAGAATTTAATTTTTTCCAATTACAAATAGTATAAAACATCAGTTACCCACTGACTTAAAAGAGGTGAGTTAGGATTCTTCCAGTTGAGCAAGATAAGTCTACGTGTCAATAGTGTAGTAAAGGCAATCACAGTTTGTTTGTCTTTCTCCACTTTAAGCCCATCTGGGAGTCCACCAAACACAGCTGTTAGTGGATTAGGAGGGATTGGGACACCAAGGCTGTCTGAAAGGCATTTAAAAATCTTGGTCCAAAATGATGTTAATTTGGAGCAGGCCCAAAACATGTGACCTAGTGAGGCTGGAGCTCGATTGCAACATTCACAGGTTGGATTTTGCCCTGAAAACTTCTTGGACACTTTCAAATGAGATAGATGTGCTTGATTAAAGATTTTAATTTGAATAATTGAATGTTTTGTACATGTGGAGCTTGAGTGAATTCTGTTTGTGGCTGCTTTTCACTAAAAATGTTGAGTAAGAGATCCTTTTTCCCACTGTACTCTGGGATCTTTAAAAGGAAGGGATTTTAAGATGTTTTTATATATTATGGAAATGCTGTCTGAGTCCCCAAGACTGATCAATATCTCCTCTGGAATAGAAATACTATAGGTGGGAGGTGAGGAAAACTGGGCAGATTTCGTTTAGCAAAGTTTCTAATTTGGAGATAGTGAAAAAATTGTGTTGATGGAAGATTAAATTTGGACTATAATTGTTCAAAGGAGAGCAGAGAAATAATTTATATTCAAATCTCTAATTGATTTAATCCCATACGTTTTCCAAACATTAAAAACTGTGTAAGCTCGAGAGGGTGGAAAAGGGTGATTATCATGTAGAAATGCCAAGATTCTCTTTTGTGCCCATTTGGACAAACCATTTTACTTCCTGGTTATAACAATAGGAGGGATTAACATTTGAAATCTTCTGACCATGGGAGCCACTGGTCTTTTACAAATTGGGGACTTTAATACATAACAGTGGAGAATTAAAATTAAACCGTTAAAAGAGAAAGTTACCCGAAGGGGTCTTCAGTAGAACTCTCAAAATGTGTGGAGATGATCCTTCAGTTTTTAGGAGCCTGCCAACTGTAGCATATATAAAAAAACTCCAAGAGCAGTCTAAAGGAAAATCAACCCCAGATATTTTTAGAAGATTGTTAACTAACTGTGACATCAGGAAACTCTTTGGACTTGACAGGATCATAAACTCTGATACTGTGGTAAGTCCTCAAAGTCAATGGGCAAAGAGGAAACAAATTTTAGAAACCACCCAAAAACTCCAGCCATGTGATTGGATGAGTCTCTGGTATTTAGTTGGCTTTAGTTTACAAGGGGAATGCTGAAAAGCAGTTGATGGCTCACCTACAGAGTGTTGTACTTCCAAAGGTAAAATGAATAATGAATGGCCCAGAAGGCAAGGATAGCAAATTTCAAAAACAAAGTATCATCAAAACAATTTGAAAACCAAAATAAAAAGTCAGAAAAGCATAGCCTAGAGTTCCTTAAGTGGAAAGTGAAGGAAATTTGAGCAAAGTCTGTAGTTTATCCTTAATTTCAGATAGTGATGGGATGAAAGGACAATCCATTTACCTGATGACATATTACACATGTGCAGCCAGGTCATTACTAAGATGAAAATACAAGTAATGGTAATGCCCTTTAAAACAAGCATGACATTAAAGATGATTATGGTTTTTTTTTTTAAATATTTCAAATAACCGACAGTCACCACAACCAATGACATAAAATCTCCATTGCACAACAACAACATTTGTTTCTATAGCACATTTTCATAGAAACCATGTAGCTCAAAGCACTTTACAAGATGTCAAAGAGAAAGTTACAAGAAAAGAAAAAAACAAACAAGATAAAGTAAGAATAATAAAGAATGTGTCAAAAAGAAAAATAAATCCATACGATCTTATAAAACATAGGTATATAATATGTACAAAATCATATTGTAAGAGCCAAAAAAAAAAAAAACCCAGCACTAAGACATTTCCATAATAAATTGAAGATGAATGCAATTCACACCAGGAAGATTTTATGAGGCATCCCGGTTTGTGATGGGATATTCACCTGGTTTTTGGGCTTCTGTGGATTACTGAGGACTACCAGTGTTTCATGAAGTGGTCTTCAAAAATTTAAGAATATTAGTATTTATTGGTTCACAGTTGGAGGTGCTCATTTTTTAAGAAACAAAATATTTTAGCAAATACAACTCAATCAAGCACAAGAATGCTCTATAAAAACAGCAATCAATGCCAAATAACAAACAAGGAGATCTTGAAGAAAGTGCTTAAAACAAGAACACATGTATGGAATTTGAGCAAAGAGTTTATTATGGAGTTGACTTGGCAGATTCCCCTGCTTATGTGCAGTTGAAAGCCAAGTTGGCTGGGGCTTTCTTTAAATTACTTCCTGCTGCATCTCTTCTTGCTATGCTGGAGAAAAGTCAAAAGCTACCAACATCTGGAATCACACCTGTGCCTGATCTGGACACATCAGTGGATTTTGTTTAATGCATTTGTAGCAGTCCAGTGCCGCCCAGATTAACACCGTCGCTAGGACGGTGAATTATTTATTTTTTTGGTGGGGATTCCAGGAACGCACCCAGCCTTGGCCCAACCCGCTCACATTCACAGATAGAGACACCAATCAAAACATCCATCCACCCATTTTCCAACCCACTGAATCCGAACACAGGGTCACAGGGGTCTGCTGGAGCCAACACAGGGCACAAGGCAGGAAACAATCCCGGGCAGGGTGCCAACCCACACAAACCAAGCACACACTAGGGCCAATTTAGAATTGCCAATCCACCTAACCTGCATATCTTTGGACTGTGGGAGGAAATCGGAGGAAACCCATGCAGACACGGGGAGAACATGCAAACTCCACGCAGGGAGGACCTGGGAAGCGAACCCAGGTCTCCTAACTGCGAGGCAGCAGCGCTACCACTGCGCCACCATGCCGCCCCCAATCAAAACAATTGAGTGTAATATATTTTAAGTGTAAAATCAAATATAAACAACAAAAATTAGACAACCCTCTCCTTCCCCTTCGGCGATACAAATATAACACACAACAATCAATCCCAACAATAAACACTCACGACAATGTCCTAATCACAGTACCAATACTGCAGAAACGGATGAAATGGTATGGAGTAAAGATGAAATTGACAATCCCGGGAACAGCTTCCGTAATAAATGAATTAAACAGTCCTACCAGTAGTCCTGAGCAGCGAGGGGTAAGATTTGTGGGAGCTCTCCCTCCGAAGACACACAATGACTAATCCTCCGCTATTCACTCAACAGGCAGGCAAGAGACAGTCCATTCATCCTTGCGAGAAACAATCCAGGGTATAAATAACTTCACAGTGGTTACATTGGACATACGGGAAAGAAAGAAACACAGCCCCACCTCATGCTACTTCGCTGGCCCTTTTTTCAAGTTTCCTATTGTCCCTTCTTGTCCCATTTCAAGCAATCAATTAGGGCAATCCCCTTCGGGCTGCTGGGAAATGGAGTCCTTCCAGTGGTAGCACTTCTACACCTTGATGATACATCAAACAGAGTTCAAAGTTCTAATTCAATAGGTGGGACTACACAGAAAAAGAGAAAAACCGAGGGGTGGGATTGAAAGTGATGGGCAGGGCACAAACTAAGGGAGGGACATTAAATTTGGCCAATGCATAATAACTCAAACAGGATGAGCTCACAAATTCTCCCCATCATTTTAAGGTATTTAAACCCTCCAAAATCTGAAGCAGAATGAAATGGTTCTCTGTGTTGTTGTAGAGTAAATCTGAAGAACATATTGAGCATTTGTGTATATTTTTCTGCATTTTGAAAGGGTAAACAATACATTTATGGTCTGTCGCACTGCTCTTTGGTGTTTTGAAATTCTTTCAGTACACGCGTAAAGGCTAAAACACATCTGCTGTTGTTTGTGTGTTTACTGCCATAAGTGATATGTGGGAAGTGTTGATGCTGGAAAGAGAGTGACCCGTCAGCTAAGCTCCTACTGATAAATACACTTATGTAACTTCAAACATTCCTTCACCTACTGGAGTGCTTTGATCTGCCAAAATGTAAAATCACCAAGCAACAGCACTCTTTCCTAGTCTATCCATCCTAATGCAAGTTCCTTTTTAGGACTATGGGGAGCAAGAGCTGATTATAGGAGTTTTGGGCACATACCCTCCCTCATTGAAATGGTCCCAGTTCAGAGTCCACCACTTACCCTAGCATGAATGATTTAGGAGAAGTTCGAAGTACCTGGAAAAATGTGTAAAATGTGTGCACTTAATGCAGGATAAGTAGGCCAAAGAACTAAAAAATGCCACAAGAGGTCAACTTTGTGCCACCATGTTGAATTGTATTGGCATAATAAAAAAATAATAGTTCTATAAAAAGGGGTCACCACGTGCAAAGAAAATATCTGGCCAGGGGGGTGAACGTGGAACCCTGTACCTATGGTCTCACCAATAACTGCAGCAGCTCACTGCTCAAACGGTGTGAGCCCCGGAATTCCACTACCTCCTTCAGTGGTGCTGACACTCAGACAGTGGACTGCGACTCACCTTTTCATGTTTACTTTGATACCTGACCACTTTTTTTTTATTTTGAGCAGTGTGCTACTTGAACTTTTGAGTGCTTCCGCCATGCTGTGCTGCTCCATCAATTTCCTTTTGTTTCATATATCACTGCTTAAGCAGCCAAATAGTATGTTTTTCCTTGCCTCCACTTCACTGAGCAGGACCTCCATTTCGCATTCACTGAAATTCTTTTTTACATATGCTTTTGCCATTGATTTTTAACAAAACACTGAATGGAACTAGCTATTTATATTGATTTGCATATTCAAATATGTGAAATTTTGAGAGGAGTCAGGAGGGCTTGTGCATTAAAATTCACGCTGATTGGGATTTATAAAGGGAAATGCACAGAACTTTGCTTAGGCAGAGTTTTATGCACCTGAATTATTTTGTGCATACGCACATTTCTAGTTTTATCTGTATGCCATGTTTTAGTCTGAATTCTATGCAAGGCATTATACATGAGGCCCCTAGTTCTGAATTAGAGATGATTAACAATATACCCACTGACAAAGTGGAAACAAAATCAATGTAATGAAGATGGAAAAACCAATCCTACTAACTTGTGGGAACTTTTTATTATTTATTTTATTGCATTTAATTAATTTATCTGTTTAATTGTAAATGAGGCAATATTTTTGGTATGGTGCATTAATCCCCAAGGGGAAATTCTCTTTTTCACATAACCCAACTTACTTAGAGTTTTAGGAACAGAGCACAAAGTGAGCTATTGTACAGCACCCCTGGAGCAATTGCAGGTTAATGGCAAAGCTTTAGGGCCTAATGGAGTAGCATTCCTTCTGTCCTTCTGATTTGAACTGGCAATCTTTGAGTAACCAGCCCAGATTCTTTAGCCACAGAGCCAACACTCCAGGTGTTACAGTATAGATCTTATGCTGGTGTACTATTCCATAGACCTGTGTGAATTTAAAGTAAAGAGGAGTACATGCATGCATTTTGCGTGATGTCATTTTACTGACCTGCTCAGTACTGGACTTTGAGTCACGAACTCCTTTTCTGCCACCACTCCTCCTTCTTGGGCTCCATTCTGTTTAACAGAAGTAAAGGTGGAGGAGTGGCGAACAGTGAAAGAGTGGTGGCTCTGAGGCTAGGGATCTGCACTGGCAATCGGAAGGTTGCCAGTTTGAATCCCGTAAATGCCAAAAGGGACTCTGCTCTGTTGGGCCCTTAAGCATGGCCCTTAACCTGCAAATTGCTGAGAGCTTTGAGTAGTGAGAAAAGCACTATATAAATGCAAAGAATTATTATTATTATTAAAGAGGCACCAGCTACAGCCACCAAAATAAATGCTAGGGTGATGAGGGTGTGCTTCACAGGGGCATCTGTGTGTCCCGGGTCATTTACCTCCCTACACATTTGCCTATACTGACTATGCTAGGAACCACCTCAGTGTATTACAACTGGCCCTTCATAGTTTCTCCACGTGAGTTTTATTATCAGCCAGTCCAATCCATGTACCTGGCACTTTCTGAAGAATGCCATCCCCAGGCTTGGCTTTAGGAGTGACCCCTTAATCCCTCTTCTCTGTAAGGTCTTATGAGCCATATGAGAAATTCAATTTTTGAATAAACTCTCACCTTGGACTAATTTGTTATAGTTAATCATAGTAGGAACAAAGCTGTAAGGATCACCGTGTTATGGAGACCCCTGCAGTACACAAGGGTTCATAATTCATTGACGAGGTTTATTCAGTCTTTTTACACAGACTTTTCTTGTTGAAAACTATGGCAAAGTGCTTTGCAGAATCTAGTTTCAACTTTTGCTCATCACAATGAGAACTAACAGAAAGTGTTTTTCAAAACCATTCAGTCTTAACTTGCTTTATTACTTTTCAGGCTTAGAAACATATCCAAGTGCCCTCTAAAATCAATTAAATTCTATTTCAGATTATACCAGTTATAGTGAGGATTATCACAGACTCTTTTACAAAATCACCACATAACCTAACCTTCTCAAACCCACTTAATCCAATTCATGGTTGTAGAGGCTCAAGCCTATCCCAAAAGCACTTAGTATTTTATTCAATTCGATCCATTTTTTAAATAGTGCTCAACACTGAGTGCAGTCTCACAACACTGTAATAAGTTTACAGATTAATTACAATTACACACAGGGCAAATTACTAATTAGTTAATGAATACACATAAAGATACAGATTTGTTCAATCACACAGTCAAACAAAGCAACTTGCTGATGGATGTCCTCCCCAGGCTTGTGTTTGTCCTGTCCAGGTGATGTTCCTGTCATGTGCCCAGTGATTCCTGGGATAGGCCCCAGCCACACAGCGACTCTGCTCTAGATATGTGGGTTTAAGTGGGGATGGATGGATGGAACTTAATAATAACTTTGCAGATATATTAACGGTGAAATATGAGCAGTTGATATTAGATGAGAGGAATACACGAACTCCAGTCAACAACATTCCTGGAGAATATAAACTACTGAGGGTCCATGCTCAGTTAGAATAGACAAAGTCAGACACAGTTACAGTACACTCCCGGAGCCCTCTGCTGACTGGATGCCCAGCCTCTCCTGTGCACTCTACGGTACTCATCTGTGCTGGTCTGTCTAATTTGATGACAGATGCTTTCCACCATTAGTATAATGCAGGAAACTTACACATTCACTAATACAGGGTCAGTGCAGAATCTAATCTGCACATCTTCAGCATGTGGGATGACAACCCATGCAGATCTTGAGAGAACATATAGACTCTACCAGAACAATGACTAGGTGAGACACTGAATCCAAGACACAGAAGCTTTTTTATTATCAAAATCAGGGAGTCAGTTCGTTTCAAATCAGTCTATTCCAAGGTGGGGTCATTGGGGCCCATCCTACATTTTTAAAAACAAAGGTGCCAAGGTGTTCTTTTAGAGTGATGCCATAGGAGATACATTTTTAGTTTGTAAATGAACCATCCACATAAAGGTATCTAGAAAAAGCCTTTAAATCCATAATGGGTCCATGACTAATCACAGATAGATGGTAGTAGATATCCATCCATCCATTCATTTTCCAACCCGCTGAATCCGAACACAGGGTCACGGGGGTCTGCTGGAGCCAATCCCAGCCAACACAGGGCACGAACCAATCCTGGGCAGGGTGCCAACCCACCGCAAGACACACACAAACACACCCACACACCAAGCACACACTAGGGCCAATTTAGAATCGCCAATCCACCTAACCTGCATGTCTTTGGGAGGAAACCCATGCAGACACGGGGAGAACATGCAAACTCCACGCAGGGAGGACCCGGGAAACGAACCCAGGTACCCAGATCTCCCAACTGCGAGGCAGCAGCGCTACCCACTGCGCCACCGTGCCGCCCGGTAGTAGATATGTAAAATTCAAATAGGCTCATGATTTAAAAAGATGAGTAACATGTGTTAACTTCAAGTTGTCTTGATTTGTCAGTATCCCATTAGGTTTCCTACTGTACATTAAAAATTTCTGTTTATCCACATATTAGGAATGCCTTCAAGGCCCAAATAACCAAGCAATGGAATGAAGTGGTTCTTTGTCAAGTGATAGTTTATAGATTAACCAAAAAACTGAATAAAATGCCATCTATCGAACCATCCATTTTAAGAGTGAGTAGCGCAGGGTTCAACTCAGCAGGGTGCTAGTGACTATGCATATACTAGGGGTCAGCTTGGAATTGTCAATCAGTCTGACACACCATTGAGGTTGTAGAATAACAGAGTACCCACAGGAAAACCGAGGTAGACATGGCAAGAACATGCAAAATAAACACAGACCACATCAGGATTTGAACACAGACAATTAGATCTGGAAAGCAACATCACTACTCTCTTTTATAAAATTAGTTAACCTTTATTCCACGCCACCTTCAAAGATTGTGACAATATGCAAGAACTGTCACTAATTGTGGTCAAAAGTCATCCATGTATTTAATGAATCCTCTTATAAAGTTTATATCCACAGAGCCTTTTCAGAGTGACCTTTGGCACAAGCTAGATGTTCCCTGCAAGGCACATTCCTTCACACAACTCTAACATGAGAAGCAACAAATAACATTTTCTGTGCATGTTTATGTTTGCAAAATAGATTGGGATGTTGCCTAACAGCCTCAATAACTTGGGTTTGAATCTTGGCACAGTTATTTCCTGTAGGGAATTTGTACAAATTTCCCATCTTTCAGTAGATACTGCCACACTGTAAGCATGTGCATGTTCGGCTAACTACAGGGGCCTGATGTTCTCTGTGACAAACCGGTAATTTGCCCAGGGTTGGTTCTTGTCTTGTGCCAAAAGATGAGGCCTCACATAACCCTGCAATTCATTAAACAAGTTCAGTAATGAATGGGATGATGGATATTTGTAATGTACGGTCAATGCATGTTTATTATATATCACACAAAGTTTCACCAAACGACTGTTTTTTATATTAAGTCTTTAAGGAAAAAAGATCTGAAACACTTAAACACTTAATTTTATTAAGATATGTCGTAAAATATCTTAGCAGTTCAACCACGCTTCATGCCATCCATTGTTCTGCCACCTGTCCTTAACGCGTCACAGCATAAAAACTTGGGGTCAGATTTATAAAACTTGCGTACCCACACAGCAGCACGTATGCAACTTTTCTTGCAAAAGTTGAGATTTCTCAAAGAAAACTTGATGACAAAA
Organism: Erpetoichthys calabaricus; assembly: GCF_900747795.2. Taxonomy (NCBI): domain Eukaryota; kingdom Metazoa; phylum Chordata; class Cladistia; order Polypteriformes; family Polypteridae; genus Erpetoichthys; species Erpetoichthys calabaricus. Next base: position 164,218,450 of record NC_041401.2, on the reverse strand, counting down.
CTTGTGTATAGTTAGACCAACTCTGTCCCATGTTTACGAAACATTTTAGAGAAACAGGGAAATGATAGCACACTTGATCAAGTGGGGAAATGCAACTTCTTCTTCTTCTTTCGGCTGCTCCCGTTAGGGGTTGCCACCGTGGATCATCTTCTTCAATATCTCCTTTGCATCTTGTTCTGTTACACCCATCACCTGCATGTCCTCACTCACCACATCCATAAACCTTTGCTTAGGCCTTCCTCTTTTCCTCTTCCCTGGCAGCTATATCCTTAGCATCCTTCTCCCAATATACTCAGCATCTCTCCTCTGCCCATGTCCAAACCAATGCAATCTCGCCTCTCTGACTTTGTCTCCCAACCGTCCAACTCGAGCTGACCCTCTATTGTCCTCATTTGTAATCCTGTCCATCCTCATCACACCCAATGCAAATCTTAGCATCTTTAACTCTGCTACCTCCAGATCTGTCTCCTGCTTTCTGGTCAGTGCCACCGTCTCCAACCCATATAACATAGCTGGTCTCACTACCGTCCTGTAGACCTTTCCTTTCACTCTTGCTGATACCTGTCTGTCACAAATTAATCCTGTCACTCTTCTCCACCCATTCCACCAACTAAACCAGCTAAATGGTGACTCATGCCATTACTGAGCTGTTATTATAAAGTGCATTGCTGTAGGTGTGTTTGAATTTTTTTTTTTACTTTGCATTTATGTTTTCCTAATCTTTCTAATACCCATTGAGAGCTATCAAGCACAAACATTTCAGTTTTGATTCTAAAATTTAAAAAAATAGCTTCATCTATTTTTGTGTTGTTTCCCAACCCAATTGTGTTCACTATGGCATTATTAGGAAATTGTGATGCGACATTACAACCCATGATATCATGAGTGCAACGGGCTAAAGCTTGTCAATATGTACTCCTTGCTGTCCAAGATTGCGGATAACTTCCTTGAGACTTTCTTCTGTCTTGTTGTAATGACTACACAGGATGGCAGCAGTTTTAAGTGGGAGGAAATCAGCAGTAGTAATAGTAATAACAAGCTAAGGTAGTAAATTGGGAGGATGAGAATCAAATAAACACCTTTCAGGACGTGAGAGAAAATCGTAATTTGAGAGACCGCAGTCAGAGAGTCAAAAACCTGAACATTTCATGTAGCCTAAACCAAAACAAAAAAACTAAATCAAAGTTGAAGAAAAAAACAGTTTGTTGGCAGGCAGATGTTTAATGATGATAACGCTAGACTATTAACTGTTAAATTAGTCACAAACTTGGACAATAAAGGGTGTATAATGCTAACATTTATATGTTCACGATAATTATGTAGTGTTTTGCAAACACTTGGACATCTTTCCTGTAACAACCCTACATTACAAACAGTAAACAATGACGATATTAAAAAATAAAATGGCACCTTGGGAAGATGCATTTTAAAATTAACACCTTCGAAAACATCTTAAACCAAGAAGCAGACCAAAGCATTAAATTCCTTGACCATTAAAGACTCCATAACACTACCTCCATTATTTTTAGGGGCCATGGAAAAGGCTATAAAACATAAATAATGTATATATATAAAATTCTTTTCGCGTTTGAAATGGAAATTACATATGAAATGGAAATTACGTATGACCACATGATATGGAAATTACCTATGACCACAGAACATATTATAATACAGGAACTAATCGCTTCGTTTGTGGACATCATTTTTACGAATTGATATTATTTGTATGCACCCTGCGTCGCCCTCTCCCACCCCTCCTGTCTGGACTACAGCTTTGAGCCGTCCACCGCCAGCTGCGTTCTGACAGAGAGGTTTTATTTATTCGTCCACGTGACTGTCGCTGAAACTGCCACATTGTAACTTTTTTTTAGTTGGCAGTACTTGATAATAGAAGAGATGAGGAAAACAGCTTTACGTCTTTCTACTTTTAACTGCGCCGAGCTGTAAACAATGTGAAGATGAGACCGCCTTCAGCTGCGAGGTGTCGTGAGAACAAAGTGGATGCTGGGAGGTGCGGAATATTGGGCTGCTCCGCCGAGTCGAGAGCTTCGCAGTTTCGGACAGCGTCCTCTCTTCTTGAACTGTTTGTGACACTTCAAGTCCCCCGTCGGCTCCTGGGAGAGTGGAAATCTTTGCGAATGAGTGTAATCGACGCCATCGAAGCAGGACTCTTTTTGTAAATTACCCTGCACAACTACTTACTGTCCCTTAAGGTAAGTTTGGGTCACTAAAACCGTGCAACATTCAAGGTTGCTTTTGTGATTAATTATTTTAACAAGTAAATCATGGGCATGTAGTGCAAGGTTGTCAGGCAAAAATTTGGACAATCACATAAAAAATATAATTTCTATACCACAGTGGTCATGTGACGCCTTTCGCAAGGGATCTACTACTTACCTGTTGTGTTATAGCGTTCTTAATATGTAGTTTACCCGAAACCACTCCAGTAGTGCTCAATGTATCTTTACTTCTTAAATGTTAATGTTTTACTGTTTAATAACTTATAGACTACATTTTATTTTTTTCCCTTGCACTCAGTGAGCGAAGCCACTGGGTAATCAACTAGTCAAAAATAAAAAACAAAGTCTGCATCATCATGATAATAGTTAATCCTGGTAAAAGAACTTTAACTACAACATTTGACCTTGATTATGAGTTTTGCTTTTGCTTTTTTGATATCAGAGTTTTTTATGGCCTGTGCATGATTATTCTGACTATGTTTCATGTTCTGGCCCATTTCTAGTTGCATCTCCCCCTCCACCAAATATGGCAAAGCACCTGGGCACACACCCAACCACCTAGGGGAACACTGCAGGGCCGATCAAACCAGCCCCTCAGCTTGGAAATAGGCATCCATCATGAATACAAGTTCACGTGTTATAAAAGGCAATGTTTTTCTAGAGAAGTAGTCAATTGAGTTTACGATAGAAACATTGGAACAGAAATTGTTTAAGAAGTCAAACCTGTTCTTATAAATATTTTATTAATAAGCTAAACTACTGAGGGGAGCTTATTACTCATTTTATGCAACATCTGGTGGGCTGTGCCCAACTGGCCCTTAATGCAATCACAGCATCGCACAAAATCATTCATGCTTTACATCTAATGACATGGGAGGAATCCTGGAGAAAGAATAATGGTCAAACACGCACACTTCTCAGTGAGGAAACAAACCTGTGTGTAAGCTTTATGATATGGCAACTCTGTTGCTTTTCTTCATTTCTTGTACTGTTACTCATATTGTGGAGTGAGACGTGATGTGTGACTGAATTACTAAGTGCAGGGTAGCATATTGGTTAAGGCTTTAGACTTCAAACCCCGAGATTGTAAATTCAAATCTTACTACTGACACTTCACTTGGCAAAACAGAGGAAACATAACAAGGTGTGTCTCAAATGTTGTAAGTTGTTTTAGATAAAGCCATCACCCAACTAATTAGAACCGTAAGTGTAACTAAACGTTATCTCATATGCCACCTTTTATGATAGAAAGATTCATGAATAGTTTCTTTAAAAAACAAATCCATTTTTTCTCTTACTTTCATGTTGTCAGTGAGTACCATCAGGGCAGAAATTTTTCGGTCAGCATTTGTGTAGCATGGGGTCTGCCCTAAATCCGCAGCACTGCACTTGAGATAGGCAGACCACCTCATAGCCGTTTCTTTCTCTGCATAAGACAAAATGAAAGAATACTGACTAAAATCATGACAGTTGTTTTTTCTATATGTGTATGGATGGAGAGCTTCTGAACGTCTATGGGGTGGCAAGTCTAGGATCAGATGAAAGTGAATTTATCAGGTTTTCTTCCCTGCATACCAAAGTGGGTGGCCTTTGTGACAGACCATCATACTGTATGACAGCACATACTGTATTTTTCATTTTATATCACATCATCTCCTGAACAGCCATCATTGTTTGGGTTGGGAGAGTCACCACTCTGATCATGATGATCTATTGCCCTGTTCAATGGCTTCACTTGGCCATCAGTATTTCTTCTTCTTTTTACCTAAATATTTAATTTATTTCGTTCAGTAATTAGTTTTATATTTCTGATAAAGTCATTATATTAAAAGTGTATAAATAAATTTTAAACTGACACCTGGTTCCTGATGCTGCCTTGAGGTACTCATATTAGACAATATGAAAGTGTATTTTAGGTCACATTAATTTGGTCCTCTGTAAGTGAAGCTGTCCTGCAATGGAACTCTGCCCTGTGCTGGATAACAGGGGGCTATGCTTTCATCCACAGTTTCAGCCACCGGGGTACCCAGTTTTAAAACATAGGGTTGGGGAAAGAACAAATCATAAGATGAATCTCTAGTGCCCCATGTGCCCTACTGGGTGGCCACAATTATCAAGAGGAACCTGTTTTTAGACTCATTGCCTAGCAAGAGTTCCAGTCAATACTCCTAAAAATCCATCTGTTCTCAGAATCATGCCAATGACTCACTCCCTGCCCATTTTACCTGTAAGTGGCGCTGCTGAGTCAGGGCTCCCTTGGCAGATGACTGCTTTTTCAGTAATTAATGCAGAGATAAATGTCAGAAAGGGGAAAGCACTGGCAGACAAATCTATCATGTTGTGTAGATTACAAGTAAAAATGCTGGGGCATTTCTGAGGTGAGAACTCCAAGTCTGCATTTCAGCTCTACAGGATGTGCAAAAAAAAAAAAAGACCCATAATTAGACTTGCGCCGGTATGAAACAGCAGCTGCAGTCAGACTCATTTCTCAACTCTTGCGTGCTGACAATGCCTTTCTTTCTCAGTCCATGCCCTTTTGCCTCTCTACGCCCTTCTCTGCTTTCTCTGTCTTTTTCTCATTCTCTCCTCCCACACAAATTCAAAAGTATTCTTTGGTAAAGTACAGAAACTGTATACTTCCAAATCAACACATATAATGAGAACACGCAGTCTATTTATTTTTATGGTCTGCTTATTTTATTCTTGATCATTTGGAGCTGCAGCCTATCAGAAAACCATTGAGAAGAAAACAGGAGGGACCCTGATGAAAGAAGCACTTGGTCAGTGTAAAGCAATGCAAGCAGAAGGCTACTGATAGCAGATTACCAGTAATTAGGGACGTCGGGATGGAATCCCAGTTTGAAATTCTATCTGCGTGGAGTTTGCACACACCCTGTTTTTTTTTTTTTAATTGTACCTACAAGAGTTTTCCTCACATCTTAAAGATGTGCAGTCCAGGGAAACTGGTCATTCTAAATTGTTCGGGTACAGTGGCATAATTATAGGCAGTACAGGCAAAGCAGTTGCACCAGGGTCAATGAGGCTGTGACTACATGGCCGTTGTTTCACATGTTACATTAACATGTTGTTAACATGCCGTGCCTATAGAATGTAAGATTAATGTTATCATTTCCACAACTTCATAAAACTCAATTATGACTTTTGACTTTTTATGGTAGCTTATTGCTTGACGTATCTCATTTTTAATTGAGAGAGAGAGACAGAGGGAGGTTAGGAGCAGACGCTGATACAGCATGTTGCTGCATCCACCACATGACAAACCACCTCAGGATACCAGATTAGGACCAGAGTGCGGCCATGCGACAGGTGACACCTCAGCACCACACTAGTTCAGATGGAATGAAACAGTGGGAGATTTTTTTTATGGTGGCTGGAGTGCCAATTCTGTCACCAACGCCCGGGTTTTTCCCTACAGGTTGTAGGGCCTACTTGCTGGGCTGGATGCAGATTAACATCATACCCAGGATGGAGCAATTGCAGGTTAATGGCCTCACTCAAGGGTCCAACAGAGTAGAGTCACTTCTGGCTTTTTTACAGGATTTGAATCGGCAATCTTCCGAATGCCAGTGCAGATCCTTAGCCTCAGAGCCACCACTTCACCTAATGAATCCAATTAATTGGATTTAATTTAATTTTACAGGAGGGAGGCCCAAGTTATTTTCTTACACTAAGGCCCATAAAGTTCTAGCTATGCCGCTGGCAAGTTTGAGTTTGTGTTTTAGCATGTCTTGCAATGGACAATTCAGGTTTGGTGACTGGCTGCAGCATTTTGTGATCCCACGATTGAACAAGCAAATTCAAAAAAGAGATGGACAGATGGATTGTTAGCTATAAAGAAGGGTATTAAGAAAAAAGGTCATTGCACACAGCTACATGAAGCCATTACTCTGGGATGGCACCCTGTCGTTTAGGGGCCCTTGTGGTCAGTGTTTATTGGTTTGTTTGTTAATTCTTCCTCATTCTTATAGTTACGATAATAATAATTAAAGCAATTCAAGGAAGAATACGAGTCTTATTGGCCTAGTTTAGATATTATGAATTATTTACCTAATATTTTTCTTAATTGTGGGAATGCACCTCAGTAAATGTTTTATATAAACAACAGAACCCCAGTTATCTGTGCCCCGATTAAATGAGGTTCTATATTAACTGAGGTGAATCTGTATGTCTAAGACACTACATTTAGTTCTCAAAAGCTCTGCTGGGAATACTGCACTGAGTATGTAAATGCTGTACTTTGAACCTCGATTGCACTGTGCAGGCGGTCAAGGAGCTGGTGATGGTGGGAACTTGGGTGTAACTCACTCAGTTCTCCCCAACTGCACTTCTCAGCTGTGTGTCAGTGTGTCACCAGCATTGACTGTGTACACTTGCTCTACTGATTTGTTCACTTAGGTTTTTTGTATTTATACCACAATGAGGACTGCACAGAAAATCAACACACGACTTCTCATACAGATGCTTTAAATGCCATCAAGACAACACTTTTATTTACTGATCAGCAGGAAGACACAACACCTGTCGACATTTTGATGCTGAGGTGACTGCGGAACATTGCAACAAAGAAGTGAGGAACATTAAATTCACTAAGGTATGAAAAGAGGCTTAAAAGTGATACTTGGCAAAAATCTTTCTGTAATTTGTAGTCCGAAATGACAGTGGTCACTCGTTTTATCTGAAGTGTCAGTTATTCGAGGTAGCATCAGTCCACATTAACTTGGATAATAAATTAAAAACCTTTCTGGTTTTGGGTCTTTGTTGCTTTCCATTTATCACAACTAGCTTTAGATCAGAATGCATAACCCTTGGGGCCCAGACTCTTTTATTCTTATAAAACGCACATCCCGTATAAGCATATATACCCTCCTCTTCCTCCGCTACATGCACATACTCGTCTGTCATAAGAAAGGGATTACAAGCTCTAAGATCTTAGAGATCCACCATGTTAGTGTCAGCATGGCTTAGCAGTTAATGATTTGGACTGAAAACCATAAAGTCCAAATGGAGTCATTTAACTCACTGTTTTGTCGCACTAGGATCCTAAGGTAACCCTAGTTTCCCTTTTAGACTCTTTATTGTGTACATCTGAAGAGAATGCCCCAGATCCCATCTGTCGCCCTTGTACAGCATGTTTACTCCTAACAGCCTGACCATAGTCATGGTTAAATGCTATTGTAGTTAAATATGTCCCCCTTTCTTTTGTATATTGTGACAGATTTAGGGTCCCCATGACCCCTTGAACCCTCAGACCACACGTCAGACACCAGGTAAAAGTCCAAATATTATATTTATTAGAACAAAACGTGCACAAAGCACCCTCTTCTCCACAATCTTCAAATAAACACAATAAACAATAAATCAATAATCAATAACCCTCCTCACTCCCAGACGTGTTGCCACCCTTCCACCCAGGTCAGCTCGACGTCTGGGATTTCCCATAGTCCTTTTATAGTCCTTGACCTGGAAGTGTTTCGCCCTCTCTGTCCACGTGACTAGGAACACTTCCAGGTCATATAAAAACTCCAGTTCTTCAGTCCCGGAAGCACGTAGTTCCTTCTGGTCATGTGTTCATGACGCACTTCCGGGTTATAGGGCACATAGCACTCTGTGAGCCTCCCTCCAGCGGCTCCTAGTGGTCCCCATGGTATCCAGCAAGGCTGTTTATAAAAACTACAATGTCCATATGACCCTGCTGGAATTTGGGGCACTTCCATGTTGTTGGGAGAGCTCCATCTAGCTGCTTGGAGGTGTGGACCGGAATATTTGGCCGGCCATCCCTCACAATATTTAATCCCGGGCAATTAGATGAAGTTCTAGAACAGGTAGGAGAGAAAATTAGCTATTTATTCATGAACTAGTTGTGCTACCCATCTAAGACATGGTGAAATGTAAGTAATCAACAAAGACTTGATGTTTTTGATTTGATATATGGGTTCACCATTCTGTTTTGTATAACAATATGTACTTGATCCCTTGACCTCACTGCAGTTTTCTCCTCTTTGGAAAGAGCTGCCCATTTTTGCCACTTCCTCTCAGCATCACACATCAAACTGACCACTCTTATAGTAGAAGTGTTTTGCTGGGAAAATGCAGCAGTGGTCTCTACTGCATTGGCCTGGTTTAGTGACTCTAGCCTAGTCATGTTGAAGATTTGGGTTTCCAATGTTCATATTAATTTATCCCTATTATCACTTGTCCATTGCTCACCTTAAAAAGTTATCAGTCACTAGACTTACAGCTCTAAATTTCATTTAAAGAGCCCAAGCAGGTGTAAGAACGTTGCTACCACAGTGCTGCTGCAAGCAAATAATGCCGGATGATATTTTATTATTTTCTGACACTTTTTTTGGTATTTTTATTATCATTTTTGATTTGTTTTACCATTCTTGTTTGTGGTTTGCCTATTTTTTAATCTTTCTTCCTAACCTTACCTACTAGACGGACACACAGATACACAAATATACACACATGAGCTTGTCCTTTTATTAAGGTACATTATAGATAATATGCCCATGTACAATAAAATGAGTGTGACAAAACAATTTAAACTGGATAACAGGCTACCAGATGGCTCTTTATCTTAGTATGTTGATTGGTCTCTGGTCCATCATGGTCTTGTATGATCCTTGGATGGAATGGTAGAAACAAACAGCAAGGCTATCTGTATATTGTGAGCATCAAGACAAATAGAGTGACTTTCTTTGTTAACCTACATTTCTGGTAGTTCAGCTTCCTTGATGTACCGTATTTTTCGCACCATAAGAAGTACTTTTTTTTCCCCAAAAGAAGGTTGGAAATGTCTGTGCATCTTATGGAGCGAATATTGCGTCACAGACCATGATGTGTATTACCTGGGGCGACAAAACTCACTGTTACGTTACAGGCATTCCCTCTGTGCTTGGAGGAATGTTAGACTCATTGACTCGGCATCTAATCCTTGCGTGTGTGTGTGTGAATTGTGAAATGTAAACAAATATAAACAAAGGCAAGATGGCATCTACATCTCATGAGGGAGCGAAGCAAGTGCAGAAAACAAAATACTCAGCAGACGATGTTTTGCACATTATCGCTGAGTCGGACTCTGATTTTTCAGAATCTGATTTTGTTGAGAGTGATCAGGAGATCGAACAAGAGAGTGAGGAACTAGCATCAGCTGATTGGGACACCTATGGCAAGGTTCGTGTGGGAGGAATACCTAGACATTGATCCGTGGGAGCCAAACTGGCTACCGGACTTCACAAGACAGTATGGCTTGCTGTTGGACTCGACAGATTACCAGCCACTGGACTACTTCAGGCTGTTCTTTCCTGAAGCGGCCTTTCAGCTACTGTCAGACGAGACAAACATGTATGCAGAGCAATTTTTTGAATCGAGGGCTGTGCTTGCACCGCATTCTCGTTTTTCAAACTGGAAACCCCCAACAAAACACGAGATGAAGGGCTTTGTGGCATTACAAATATAGATGGGACTAGACTGGCGATATAACTTCAGGGAGCATTGGTCCAAACGTGCTTTGTCCCCTGGTGGCTTTGGACAGGTTATGCCGCTCCTGCAAAGTGATTGTGAACAACTGAGCTTCATAAATTCTGACACTAGCGATGAGGAGTTCTTGGGATTTCCATAAAACTAGAAGAGTGCTTGAACCTTAAAGTCTCTCCTTATTTGTTAATGACAGTGATGATGTTTCTTAATACCGCTGTTGAATTTACATGGTTGAAATATTATTCTGCTATATTTTATTAAACATATCAGTGCACCATTTGGTTCAGAAAATTTTTTTTCTTGTTTTCCTCCTCTAAACCTAGGTGCGTCTAATGGTCAGGTGCGTCTTATGGTGCAAAAAATACGGTACCTTCCAGACCAAACAGGAGTAAAAATGAAGGAGCGACTCACTTGGTGTATTCCAGTTCTATTTCAGCATGACTTACTCTCCATTCCTGCTTATGCTTTTCACCTGGAATAGTGAAGTGTACTCATGCTTCTGAAAATCTATCATTCTACCAGAAGCTTATAAATGTTATCTATACATTTAAATCTATGGTTTCTTCCTTGAGGGAAGGGCTCATAAAATCTGAAGTGTCCTTGTATCTGATATTGGAGTTCAAACAAACTAAAACAATGCTTCTGATGTGTCAGCACACGGTTATAGCAAAGCATCATTGTGAAACTGGTTACAAGTAGACCACTTGCTCCATGGGGTTTGTGGTAAAAGCCTGCAAGACCATAAAACATAACAGCAGGTCTTATTAGCAAAAGTTAGAAGGCTGCTTCTTTCTTTTTAAGCTGCTAACTCAAATGACATTATAATGTACAATTATCATAATGGTAGATATTACAAATACACAGCAGAGTAAAGCACAACAAAAGAAACATTAACAAGTAACATTTCAGAAAAAAATATGCAATTTTGTGAAACCCTATAGCTAAGTTAATTTCTCCTGCATATTTTCATTTCGAAAGCATATTTTAATCTGCAACACAATCACCAATCGGAAAAAAAAAAATAGATGCATCCTCTGATAAAAAATAGTTTCACTCATCACCAATGGTTTAGTTTACAAAAGAACTGACTCTGTGTGACTAGGGAATGATTTCAAAACCACAGCAAACAGCTATGTGTGAGGTCACTTTGTATCCGCTAAAACCCCTGTAAGTTTCTCTTTAAATGTAAGAGAGAATTTTGTGTTTTGCACCTTTTAGCATGTCTTGATTTGCATTGTTTTAAGACAAATGTACTACATTTATCCACCTGACTATTTACTTGTTTATGTCCAAAGTGGCAGGGAGCAGGACCTTGGACCTATAGGCATTGGGCCAAAAGTGTCTGAGATGCCAGGCAAAACCTAAGGAAGCCCTTGTGTAAACAGGACCAGGTCAGAGTCACCAATCCACCAGACCTGCACAATTTTGGGAAGCATTTCTGATATCTTTTCATAGAACGCTCTTCAAAAGTGCCTTGTGGCACATGAGGGAAGAGTATTTACAGTATGCTCTTGTTTGATTAGCAGTGGTTTTCACCTAACTCATCCCAAATGAAGCCCATTTTTAGGATAGATAGATAGATAGATAGATAGATAGATAGATAGATAGATAGATAGATAGATAGATAGATAGATAGATAGATAGATAGATAGATAGATAGATAGATAGATAGATAGATAGATAGATAGATAGATAGATAGATAGATAGATAGGAAAATCCATGCAGATCAGGGGAGAACATGCAAGGTCCACACAGACAACAAATAGGCACTGAATTCAAGCACATGACACTGGATCTGTGAAGCAGCAGTGCTTTCCACAGTACTCCCAGAATCAGGTAATGACAAAACAATAATGTGCACTTGTGAGGACACATACAATAGAGCAAAAAGTAGACCATTAATATATACAGTACTTAATTGTATGTAGTGCTGCACAGTCAATTTGCAAAATAATGTAGACTGGTCAATTGGCATAAAAGATTCAAGTAAAGAAAATGTAAATTTTTAGGCTGGTGTGATTTTGAGAAAAATATATTTTTGAGAAGTCTAATGTCATAAAACCACTGATTCCTTTTAAATCATTATGATGTTAATCAAAATGTCCAGTCAAGTGTTGGAGGATGGGGTTAGGTGGGTGTTGTTAATGTTACCCCAGCAAAGTGGTCAACATGTGCAGATGCATTTCTCTTGTGTGTAATGGCCTGTTGAGGTCACTAAGCCAAAGGTATGTGTGATGTCAGTGGTCAAACAGACAATAAGGTGTTAGTCATGGCCGGAGGCCATACTGAGAAACAAGATTACAGCATGGACCACAGTGAGGATGATAAAGTGAAAAATGAGCTCTTCGGTTTTTATTAGAATCGCATCAGTTGCCTTATCCAATAGATCATCTGAACATTATAAAGCAGAAAGCTTTGTTGCATAAAATCATATCATATTATATATCAGGTGCTGAACTTGACAGTGCTACTGCCTCAGTGTCCGGAGATGAACTACCATTTCCACCAAGATGGATGTGGTGCCTTTCCTGGAAGTGAGGCTTGCACATTAGGACTGAGGATAGATAGATAGATAGATAGATAGATAGATAGATAGATAGATAGATAGATAGATAGATAGATAGATAGATAGATAGATAGATAGATAGATAGATAGATAGATAGATAGATAGATAGATAGATAGATAGATAGATAGATAGATAGAACTTTATGCATCACTGGGGGGATTTTTGTTACATCTTTAATAATTAGCACAATCTCAAAGAGATTTCATGTGAAACAAAGTCACTTTATGTTAAGCCGTACCTTTAGTGAGGGGTGGTCTTATGACTCAGTAGTCAGCCACTACCTGGCCCATCCAATAACCAATGTGTTTCTCTGGGTTTTTCTGTTTTTTTCTGCCTGATTTCTAAAAACATGAAGGTCTGATAAACTGGTGATACCAAATGGACCCTGTATGGGTGTGTGCTTGACCAGGCCCTCATATGGACTAATGTCCAGTCCAAAGCTGGGTCCTGCCTTCCCTGTAATGCTACCAGGATAAGCTTCACATCAGTGGTGCCCCTGAATTGCACTAAGTCAGTTTTGAGTATATTATCTCTTATCAGGTCAGTCTCATTCTTTTTCTCCATAATCATGTGTAGATGCTTTTATTTCAAATAAATCATCCAGACCTCTCGATTGTATTTTCACCTAGCAGCTTTGGAACCTTTGCCTTTATTGGCTGCCTAGTATTTATCCACCCAGAGATGTCTTATCAATAACTAATTGGCTGTAAAACCCTTTCTATGTGTTCAAAAGCTGCTGAAATTGCAATTCAGAAGCTAACAAAGTATGTATGGGAAACCTGGAATTGCCCGCCTCCCTCTAAATGCCATTAAACAATCTGAATGAGCCTTAGTGAGAGACACGCCAGCCTGGGACTTCCTCAACTTGCTCATTTCCATAATGGTTTATTTTTTAAACTTCTGCCTTGTAAGTTGAGGAAAAAATGGGCTGAAATTATAGCAGAGTCATGAAATAGCATCCTGAAGAAAGTCTGTGTGGATGAGAGCAATTAGCCGGTACCAAAAAAAAAAAAAGAAAAACTAATTTCTGAAAAACAGCTCATTAATCAGAAGAGTTCATATTGATGAATTGGTAGCCTTCTCGTGAATTCCTGTTTAAACCCACAGAGCTTTCAGTGCAACTAAATAAGTCTGCTTGTAAGTCTTCACAGGCTTCTCATCTGAAAATCAAGTAAGTGATTCCACTTCGTAATAATAATCTATCTACAGTATATATCTTTTTATCTATCACATGGTGTTTTTCATGTCTATTTAATTATTGTGTAGTGCATTATCTATCAGAAAACATGTATTTTATATAGGAACTTCCTGCAGTAACCTGCGCCAGTGCAAATTACTGCTTTGATTAATTTGTTTGCTTATTTATTTGACCAGAAGCCTAGAAGTGACATGATCAGTGTGAAACCGTCAGTGAGTGCAGACATTTCACAGTGTAGTCTTAGACACCATAGGGCCAACATTTATAATGATCTTTGTAGTGTCCTTTATTTACCCATCTACCTACAGGATCTTTTAGTATCGTCTATTTCAGCTCTCTTTGGAGGAATCTTTACATCAACAGGAGCTGGAATCTGTTGCCTATGAAACCAATTTCAGCCAAATGATATTGTAAAATGGTATAAAAAACATTTATCTGCACTAAAAATACATATAATTACATTCTGCTATCAATGTTATTTCTTAGTATGATTAACTGTTATAAAAAATATGTAACAAACAAAATTGTAATATAAATTCTTATAAATTCTTTTTTTTTAAATGCTCCAACTTTCAAACCAGCTAACCAAGTCTCCAAACACACCTGGATACTACATCATCCGTACATTTTCTTACTTGTTTGTATGACAGTAAATCAAAAAGTAAGAACAATTTGAAAATTATGTGGTAACTGAAATGGATGGAAGCTAATGCATTATAACATGTTCATTATTCGTTAGTCTAGTTGAAGTAAAGGTCAAGGGAAAAGAAACTTCTGTGGGATTGCATTATTGTTGAACAACACGCTGCAATGAGATTTCTTTGGACAGAGGGAGTGAAACCTGCTGAAATTCACAGAAGGATGTTGACTCAGTGTGGAAATGAACACCAACTGATTTAACGGAAAGTTTATAGATGGGCAGAAATGTTTAAATTGGGTAGAACAAGTGGAGCCCATGAAGCTCGATCTGGTCAACCACCAACATCACGCACACAAGCCCACATCAACATGGCAAATAGCTTCATCAGAAGAGACTAATGGATTACGTTGTCTACTGTTGCTGCAGATTTGGGTATCAACTATGGTTCATCACATGCCACAGTGCATGATCACGTGGGGCACCATAACGTTTGTGCAAGATGGGTGCCCAAACATTTTACTGATTTGGACAAGCCAACATTCTTCAGTGAATTGCAGCAGGTTTCACTCCCTCTGCACAGGTAACACAACACTACGGCATGTTGTTCAACAAAGGTTGCAATCTTTCAGCAGAGCGTCCATGTTCATTTGACCTTGACTTCAACGAGACTAAACCCATAAGCTATTGTGAATGTATTGCTTTGCGTCAGCTTCTATTCATTTTGGTTACCACGTAATTTTCAAAATGTATTTACTTTTTGAATTGCTTCCATATATTTAAAATAATCATAATCACTCAAAGATAAATGCTAAAATAAATCTTTCCCAAAATGTAGGTCACTTGAATACTTATTTTGGTTTTTAATGTAAATCCATTGTTGCTGTATGCTGTATTTTAATGAATACACTAATTGCATTTTTAATTCTTTATGTTTTAATTGAGAAGTATACTGTAGAGAAGGCCAGAAGGAGTTGCATTGCATCTTTGTGGACCTGGAGAAAAAATATGACAGGGTGGCTCAAGAGGAGTTGTGGTATTGTATGAGGAAGCTGGGAGTGGCAGAGAAGTACGTAAGAGTTGTACAGGATATATGCGAAGGAAGGGTGACAGTGTTGAGGTCTGCGGTAGGAGTGACAGCTGTATTCAAGGTGGAGGTGGGATTACATCAGGGATCGGCTCTGAGCCTTTTCTTATTTACAATGGTAATGAACAGGTTGACAGACGAGATTAGACAGGAGTCCCTGTGGACTATGATGTTTGCTGATGACATTGTGATCTGTAGAAATAGAGGGAGCAAGTTGAGGAGACCCTGGAGAGGTAGAGATATGCTCTAGAGAGGAGAGGAATGAAGGTCAGTAGGAACAAGACAGAATACATGTGTGTAAATGAGAGGAAGGTCAGTGGAATGGTGAGGATGCAGGGAGTAGAGCTGGCGAAGGTGGATGAGTTTAAATACTTGGGATCAACAGAACAGAGTAACAGGGATTGTGGAAGAGATGTGAAAAAGAAGAGTTCAGGCAGGGTGGAATGGGTGCAGAAGAGTGTCAGGAGTAATTTGTGACAGGCGAGTATCAGCAAGAGTGAAAGGGAAAGTTTACAAGACAGTAGTGGGACCAGCTATGTTATATGGGTTGGAGACAATGACACTGACCAGAAAGCAGGAGACAGAGCTGGAGGTAGTATAGTTAAAGATGTGCATTGGGTGTGACGAGGATGGAGAGAATTAGAAATGAGTACATTAGAGGGTCAGCTCAAGTTGAACGGTTGGGAGACAAAGTCAGAGAGGCGAGATTGCATTGGTTTGGATATGTGCAGAGGAGAGATGGTATATTGGGAAAAGGATGTTAAGAATAGAGCTGCCAGGGAAGAGGAAGAGAGGAAGGCCTAAGAGAAGGTTTAAGGATGTGGTGAGAGAGGACATGCAGGTGATGGAAGTAACAGAGCATGATGCAGAGGACAGAAAAAGATGATCCACTGTGGTAACCCCAAACAGGAGCAGCTGAAAGAAGATGTTTTAGTGTGGTCTTTGGAGAGTAGTAAAGTATAATGATTAGTCAGTTAGAAAAATGTCTGAGATGAAGAAGGAAACCAGAATAGATGGAGACAACACGGAGGTAGAGAAGAGAAAAACACACCCACACTGTACAATGACCAAGCCAGGATTTGAAAAGTGTCATGGAGCTATGAGAGAGGCGTACTAACACATGACAGTATATTAAAAATATATTTTTCATTCCTTTTAAGAAAACGCATATTTCAGTACAAGCTCCTCAGGATTTGTGGCCTGTTCCTTCAGCATTAAATCCAAGGCAGTAAGCAGCCTACCCATAACATGTCATACTGTCACATGTACACTCACTTACTTTAGAGTTGCCATTTAAGTTACCCTGCACATCTTTGGATGTACCTGGAGAAAGGTCACAACATAAAGACCACACACAGACCAGGACTTTGGAGGACACAGTATATGACATGAGAATGTGTCTGTCAATATAATATTGTCACCCAAGGTTTACTTTCCTTTCTCTTGCTTAAAAAAATAAAATTGTTAAAAAGGAAAATGTTTTACTCTGTAGGTTGCCAGTAAAAAAGTCTGTTCAAGAAAAGATTGTAATGCAATATGTAAAATAGTTAAGTTGACTCCAATAAGTACATTATTTTAAAAAATTTTATATACAGTAATATGGCACTTCACTAAACAAGTGTGAGGCAAAATGTGGTGAAGCTTCCTTTGAGTTTGCTAACAGTGTATGAAGGCTATAACACGAACTTTGAGCAACAGCCTTGTAACGATCATATAATATCTTCTGAAAAATATCAAAAGTAAATCAATGGGGACAAATCTCTATTTAACCACTTTTAGCACTTATGAAAAAAACATCAACAAAAATTAAAATTGTCTCAATTTTTACCCCTAATGGATTGCATTCTCCATATTTCAAGTCAAAACATTGAAGTTAAAATCTAAATCAAATTACCAAATCCCACATTGGAGTCTTAATGTGCTCTGAGGCCTTAGTACAATAATGGAAAATGAAAACAATTAAGAAAATTAAAAAGTTTAAAAGCAGGTTAAACCAAACAAAACGTTCCAAGGTTAAGACTATGAAAATCTTTACAGAAATGAGAAATTGCATAAAAAGACATTAAAAATACCAGTAACTTCCAGTAAAAATATAATGAAGTAAAAAGCTTTTTTTTCATACTTAAATCTCCACCATGGTGGATTTCACAATTGTTTAATATTGTATAAGTACATTATTTCCAAAAAAAGAAAGAATAAACAAAAAATTGGAATTATGTTAACTTGCAGCTGCTGCTGCTTTTTGTTGTTCTTGATATTCTTCTTCTTGTCTTCCAAAATGACTTCTCCAGTTCCTTCAAATCATCTCCAGCCACCCATCAATTAAAATGTTGCCTTACTGGGCTGAGAAGGAGTGAAAAAAATGGAAATGTCAAGTTAGATTAACACTTTTTACTCATGAACTCAATTAAGCTTCCATTTTTAAACTGGAAAGAACAATGCTTCTTCGAAATTAACCAGAAATGTCTTTCACATTCTACTTAAACATTACTACAAAATATAAAATAGCACTTCCAAACCCACTTAATCAAAATTGAGGGGGCTTTTCTGCTGAAGCCTATTCTGGTAGCATTACAGTCTTAAACATAACAGTGCCAGAGCTGTTCTTCAGAGTGATGCCGTAGTGGAACCATTTTTGGTTCCCAAGAGACCCATCCACATGAAAGTTCCAGAAAGAAACTTTATTTATTTAGATCTGTAACAGACTTCATACTGTAAATAACCATGAACAGATGGTATCATATTTGTGAAATACCAACCGGTTCCTGATTTTAAATAGAATTTTTCTGCAAATGTACAGTAACACAGGCTACCATCCTGCTAGGTAGGCTACTGTACATTAACGACTTCAGCTTTTTTCTACAGATTAAGATGTTTTTCAAATCACAAAGAAATAACTTCATATGTAAATAATAAAATGGTGCTTTGTCAAGCAATAGTTCTGAGAGGATCCACTCAACGCAGTAAAGACCCACAAAGTGCCATTAAAGAGCCAGTGAAGGTGCAAGGCAAGAAAAAATTTAGGACATGGTGTCTGTCCATTGTAGCCTCAGATATTACTAATATCTATGCAAAACTCACACCTGACTTCAATCTAAAAAAGGCACTGAGTGGGTGAGGATATATATATATATATATGTATACTAATAAAAGGCAAAGCCCTCATTGACTGACTCACTGACTGACTGACTCACTCATCACTAATTCTCCAACTTCCCGTGTAGGTAGAAGGCTGAAATTTGGCAGGCTCATTCCTTACAGCTTACTTACAAAAGTTAGGCAGGTTTCATTTCGAAATTCTACGCGTAATGGTCATAACTGGAACCTGTTTTTTGTCCCTATACTCTAATGGAGGAGGCGGAGTCACGTATCGCATCATCACGCCTCCTACGTAATCACGTGAACTAAAAACAAGGAAGAGATTTACAGCACGAGCTGAACGCGGAAACGAAGGTAAATGACGTTAATTTTTGAGTGTCTTTTAATACTGTGTAAGCATACATATTAACACATGTGCAATTAAACGTGTGCATTTACGGGGTGATTTCTCAGGCTTAAAAGCTCGCCTTTTATCAAACGCGGGAACAAAGGTAAATGACGTTAATTTTTGAGTGTCTTTTAATACTGTGTAAGCATACATATTAACACGTGTGCAATTAAACGTGTGCATTTACGGGGTGATTTCTCAGGCTTAAAAGCTCGCCTTTTATTAAAAAGGTAAATGCTAACTGTTTTCATTCTGAAGGGCACAAACCACGTTGGATTTTGTAATGATAGTTGATTAGTAAGGTCTATTAAGGGATACTTACAGAATGATTAGTAATGCCTGTGAATGCCGATGCAAGTAGGAGAATGGGCGTGAACTAAAGAACGAGTAGTAACTTGTACAGTAAATGTCTCTAAAGTCTGTCTATTAAAAAGTTATTATATCTTTCAATCCTGTGTATTGATTAAACTACGAACCTAACAAGATCACTACATGGTCTCAGAAGTGGTGGATTGGAAGAGGAATGTGAAGAAGAGGTTCAGCTTTTGAATGAGTCTCGTGTCTGTGAGTAACCCGAAAACGTGATCAGAAAGCGCTAAGACGTTCTATCAAAAGATAAAAAAAAATATGTTAGGATTACAGCCCCCACCAAATCTCCAGTCAAAGGGAAATGTAGCTGAAAATTGGAAAAGATTTAAACAGAGATTCGAGTTGTATCTTGCTGCGATTGAAGCAGATAGGAAAAGTGAAAAAAGGAAAGCGTCTATGCTTCTACATGTAATTGGCGAAGAGGTGCTAGAGGTGTATAACAATTTTCAGTTTGAAGAAGATGGAGACAATATGAAATTGAATAAAATAGTTGAAAAATTCGAAACGTATTGCAACCCAAAGCGCAATGTGACATTTGAGCGGCACAAGTTTTTTTACATGTTTCCAGAAAAGCGGAGAAACAATAGACCAGTATGTGACGGAATTGCGTGATAGGAGCTGTTCTAAGAAGAAACCGTCAAGACATCAAAGGACCAATAACCTCTAATCAGAACACTAACACCAGCGAAACAAATATTAACGAGAAAACAAGTATAAATCAGGAAAGAACATCTCAACTGCAAACACAATTAACCAGAATATCAAAACGTCAAGTAAAACCACCAGAACGACTCATTGAGACATGTTGAGGATTAAAGGAACATTTTCAATTAAGAAATGCTGAATTCCTTTAACAGCTGTGTTTTTTATACATAGTTTGAATGCTGGATGTATACCTGAAATGTTCTGGATAGTTCAGTTGTTTGAAGTGATAAAGAATTAAACGTGTGCATTTACGGAGTGATTTCTCAGGCTTAAATGCTCGCTTTTTATTAAAAAGGTAAATGCAAACTGTTTTCATTCTGAAGGGCACAAACCACGTTAGATTTCAGCCGTTAAACGCGCAAAAATGTCGGTACACCAGATAAATAAGCGCAACATATTATCAGTTGTATTGTATGCTTACAATACATATAGAAATGTGTTAATCGTTAACTAATAGTATCGGATGGTGTTTTTCGACTCGCGCCTTGATTTAAACGATTGCATGTCTTGGTGGGTTTGCGTAGCTTATTGTCAATATCTTTACACCTCTTTTTAAGACTTATTGACTGAAACAGGCTTTCATGAAAAAACTTAGGGCTTTGCTACAAGATACACCCTCCACAAGTTAAGGAAGTAAAAATAAAGGTATATATTTCTGTTTTATTTAAACCTTTTAAGTTCGTATGCATAGCCCCATTTGGCTGTTTTAGTTTTTTTTTTTTTTCTTCAGTAATATTTAATCTCCTTAAAGAAAAACAACATGTGCATTTTACTTTTTTTCTATCTCTTTAGTAATATTTTAGTGTAAAAGGATAACCAGTATTTAAACCTTTTATGTTACTTTATAAAGTTATTTTACACAATGTTGAAAAATTTATAAGAAAGCTACATATTTTGGCAGCTGCTGCTTTAATTTTCAATGAAATGAAAAAAGCTCTCCAAGAGAAAACCTCAATGAAGAAGAAACAGTTTGCACTCTCTAAAAAGGAGAAACCCTCATTTATAAAGGTTTGCTGCAGATGACTTAACTGAAAATAAATGAATAGTTCCTATGTGTATAATACATATTTATCTATTTGACTTATGCCTTTATTCCAGCAACTTGCAACATCTGAGGTACAATTTGTTACATTACTTTTGTTTTTTGAAGGACAGGCAGGTGAAGTGACTTCCTCAGGGTCACACAGTGGTGTCAGTACCAGGATTTGAACTGAAAAGCTCCGGGTTTGCTGAAATATTACTGAAAAATGAAAAAAAATGAAAACGGGCAAATGGGGCTATGCATACAAATGTCCATCCATCCATTATCCAACCCGCTATATCCTAAATACAGGAGCCAATCCCTGCCAACACAGGGCACAAGGCAGGAAACAAACCCCGGGCAAGGTGCCAGCCCACCGCAGGGTGCACACACCCAAACACACCCACACACCAGGGACAATTGAGAATCGCCAATGCACCTAACCTGCATGTCTTTGGACTGTGGGAGGAAACCGGAGTACCCGGAGGAAACCCAGACAGACACAGGGAGAACATTCAAACTCCACATTTGAGGTCAGAACAGGAAGAATATTATCTGTGGGGTTTGGGGTGAAGCTGCCTGGGGTGAGGCCATCTTTAGGCTCAGCAATGAAGGTCCTGGCTTGTTGTGTGGGACGTTTAAAGGTCTCACAACCCTTTTTTGTAATCTTATGTGCACCCAGAAACAACAAAATGAACCTCTTCTGAAAAGCAAAAAGCACATGAAAACTAATCATTCAAAAGCAACAAAAATAACAATAAAGTACAAAAAGAAAATAAACATAACCTAGTGAACAAACCCTGGTTGTAACAAAAATTATAAAGAAACCTGTTTGAGTTTTTGCCTTAAAGATTGGAAGTTAATGGTTACCCTCTCCTCTAAAATATATTTTTGAATATTTTGAGGTTTTGCTTGTACTTTTGCTTGGACTTGAAAGCCTGCCTTTTGAGTTTGGGGTCAAGCTGTTTGTGGTTAAGCTTGCTTTTGGGTCCCAAACCTTGTGACATACTGGTTTACTTTTGTTAATTTCACAACCTACGCTGCTTTTTTTTGTTTTTGTGTTGTGAGATCACAACAGCTACTTGACCACCAGAGCCTTTTCTTTTGTTTTATCCTTTTATTTCAGCAGAGCAGACGACTATTCTGTCATGACACCCAGTTTATATCTGTACAGCACATATCTCAATTGTACCTCATCCATCCTCAGATCAATTCATGTATCAGAAGAATTTGCTCTTCTACTACACTGTATAACCTTCTCCATTGTATTTCATTTCTAGTTCAGTGTCATTCCCTGATTTTAGAAGAAGTCATTACTTTGTCATGAGACTCCATATTTCCCTGTCCAGTAGGGGCTTTCATTGTGCTTAACTGATTTCTTTACCCTTTCCTTTATACTCTAAATGGGATTTTTGTGTTACCTCACTTCATCTCACTTTTTTATTAGTGCACCTCATAACAGTGTACATCATGTCTCTTGTCTTATCTGCGCTTCGTTTACCTTTCTATGCTGTTCTCTCCGTCCTGCAGAGATCCATAATGCATCAGTCATCATAATGCATGCACTTCTTGCTACCAGAGGTCTCCACCATGTGTACTCCTCTCCATATCCACTCTTCAGTCAGAAGCCCATGATCTGCACTGCATGCTCTTTTATGTTCCTTCTGTCCATCCAGTAGAGGTCACTATTGCATAACTGCACATTAAGTACCCTTGGCCAATGTCCATTCCCATACTGCTCCAACCTTCTAGGGTCTTTCATCTAATGCTCTGTCATATCTAAGGCTTGCTTCTATACATTCTAGATAGCAAAGATCATTTGTATATCATTATATCCCTATATACTTGGCCAGAAGGGGGCTATCGCCATTATTCCTCCTCTTTCACACATTGCTCCAGGGTTTCTAGTTTTTTTTTTGTATCTGCTTCAACACCACACACAATTTTCTTCCACTGTGTCTCATGCTTACTTATATATTAAACACTCCAGCCATCACAGGTCCCTCCTTATCACCTTACTTGCCCTATACCCCTTCCCGACATGAGTCTCAATTGTTCTTGACTTCCTTCCTCCATATCTCTCCAGACAGCAGTGGTCAGCTGCACATCATCTTTCCTATCTTTCCCCTAGGCCAGTGGGAGTCTCGCTTTTGACTTACTCTTTATTTATCCTTTTTGCTCCAGCAGTCTAGGTTCTAATATTACACCTTGTGCAGCTCTCCTCCATGCTTTACAATCCTGCCATCAGGGGTCACTTATTCATCACCAACACCTAATACTTCTTGCCTTCAGCGACCTCCATTATTCTCTGCCCCCTTTCACTTATCACTATCCATCTGGTAGAAAATAATAATATATTTTGATATCCTTAACCAGCAGGAGTTTCCTTTAAATAAACTCCCCTTCCTGTATTGCGCCATCCTTTAAGAGTTTTTCATCTGCTTCAACACCACATTCAATTCTTCTTCACTGTTTCTCAGGCTTACTTCTATACTACATGCTACAGTCAGCTGAGGTAACTCCATCATCATCCACACCCTATATCCAAGGCCAGCACAGGCCTTCATTCCTCTTCAGCCCCTTCCCCTTATTTCTTCCAGCTGGAGAAGGTCAATTGCACATATTTTCTCTCTTTCCTCTAGACCAATGGGGTCTATATTGTCATTCATCATTTCCCTATTGCTTCAGATTTCTAGTTTCTTCCACCCGGTTATACACATGCAGCTCTCATCCACTATACTTCATGCCGACTTCCATGCCATTAGGTCACTTGTACATCTTTAACACCCTATAGCTACTGTATACAGTATCTGATGCTTTCAGGGAATTTCATTGTTCTTGATTCCTCCTCTCTTTATCTCTGTCCAGCTGGAATAGCCTGATTGAACATCATCTTTATATCCCTGTTTCTTTGTCCAGAAGATGCCTCCTTTGTGCCTTGCCCCTTCCCATATTGCTCCATCTGTCAATGGATTTTCTTCTTCTGTAACACCACATTCTACTCTACTCCACTACATCTCAAGCCTACTTGATCTGAACTCCTGCAAATTGGGACTAAAGTGCAACTTAATAAAATGAGCTCTTTCCAAGTCCATCTTGGCGGTGATCTCATCAGACCTGCCTCTACTGCAAAGAATCTTGGTGTCATTTTTAATTCCTCCCTTTCTTATTCCACCCACATAAATCACATTAAGAAACTTTCTTACTTTCACCTCCGTAACATATCACATGTTCGCTCCTTCCTCTCCTTTTCTAATGCTGAGAAACTTGTCCATGCTTTTATCACATCCTGCATCGATTATTGTAACTCACTACTGGCAGGTGCCCCTTCTAATCTTATATCACAGCTCCAGCTTATTCAAAACTCGGCAGCAGCGAGGACACCACACCCATCCTGCTTCGCCTTCACTGGCTCCCTGTGTCTTACAGAATCGAATATAAAATCCTACTAATAACCTACAAAGCCTTAAATGACCTTGCGTCAAACTACATCAGTGACCTACTCCATCACTATGTGCCTGCCCGCCCACTAAGGTCCTCTGATTCTGGAAATCTTGTTGTACCCCACACTAATCTACACTCCATGGGTGACAGGGCCTTTAGCTATATAGCACCCAGACTCCGGAATGACCTACCGAAATTAATCACTCCATGAATTCTTTTAAAAAACAACTCAAAACTCATCTGTTCAAGAAGGCTTTTAGCTCAGCTTGACTTTATTCCCCTTCTCTCAGTTTACCTCTATGTCAAGATGCTCATGTAAACTGTGCGTGTGTGTGCGAGACCATCAGTTATGTTGTCTGTTAGGCTTTTTTTCTCTGAATTTACTATCTTACTTTTCTTTATTTACTTATACAATACAATACAGTTTATTTTTGTATAGCCCAAAATCACACAGGAAGTTCCGCAATGGGCTTTAACAGGCCCTGCCTCTTGACAGCCCCCCAGCCTTTACTCTCTAAGAAGACAAGAAAAAACTCCCAAAAAAAACCTAGTAGGGAAAAATGGAAGAAACCTTGGGAAAGGCAGTTCAAAGAGAGACCCCTTTCCAGGTAGGTTGGGCATGCAGTGGGTGTCAAAAGAAGGGGGTCAATACAATACAATACACAGAACAGAACAAATCCTCAAAAATAAAAAATAAAATTTTTTTTAGAAGTATGGAGCAGAATTTAACAGTAGATGATATCACATAATAAGATTTGGATAATTTTAGACTCCTGGAGACCTCATCCATCAAGCTGCCTTCCCCATTTGGCCATTCCACGGCTGAAACAGTGCTGGGCCAACCAATCCAATGAAAGGACCCCTCTTTCTCACGATTCCTGCGATCCTCCATCAGGGATGACTTTACCTCAGGCAGGCAAAACAACTTGGCAGGTGGGCCATGACACCAAGTGCCACATTTGAGTACCGAGAAGAGAAATAGAATAGGTGAGGGTTAGTATCCAATTCTAACTATCATGTTACTTAAGTTTTAGTGCTAATGACTAACAACAGAGATACAGTATGTACAGTTAATCCGCAGCTCTAGTCAGGATATGCTAAACTGAAGTAGTGAGTCTTCAGCTGGGATTTAAAAGCTAAGACCGAAGGGGCATCTCTTATAGAAGCAGGCAGACCATTCCACACTTTAGGGGCCCTGTAACTAAAAGCTCGACCTCCCACTGTTATTTTATTAATCCTTGGAACCATAAGCAGACCAGCATCTTGAGATCTTAATGTGCGCTCTGGTTTGTAAGTCATGATAAGTTCAGACAAGTAAGCCGGACTTCGGTCATTTAATGCTTTATATGTTAAAAGAAGGATTTTGAAATCTGCCCTAAACTTAACCGGGAGCCAGTGTAAGGATTTAAGAACTGAAGTTATGTGTTCGTATTTTCTTGTTCTTGTAATAATTCTTGCTGCCGCATTTTGTATTAACTGGAGGCTGTATAAAGAACAGTTTGAACATCCAGTGAACACCGCATTGCAGTAGTCAATCCTACTAGAGATAAATGCATGAATTAATTTCTTAGAATCCTGTTTATTTAGAAAGCGCCTTAATTTCCTAATATTTTTAAGATGGAAGAAGCATGTTTTGGACATCTTTGTGATATGCGCTTTAAATGACATACTAGAGTCAAAGATAACTCCTAGATTGCGGGCTGATTCAGTAAAATTAATTGGGATTCCAACCGAGTTAAATGATGACAAAATATTGTTATGATCAGCGCCATTCCCTCCAGCAATTAATATTTCTGTTTTATGTGTTTTTAAAGACAAGTAGTTCTCATTCATCCACTCCTTTAATTCGCTAACACAACTATCTATTATCTGGTTTAGTACAATGCTATACACTGTATACCCTGCTGTACTTTCTTAAACTCTGTGAAGTGCCTTGAGCATGGGAAAGGTGCTATATTAGTAAAATGTATTATTATTATTACTTCTATACCAGCTGCGGTGGGTTGGCACCCTGCCCAGGATTGTTTCCTGCCTTGTGCTCTGTGTTGGCTGGGATTGGCTCCAGCAGACCCCCATGACCCTGTGTTCGGATTCAGCGGGTTGGAAAATGGATGGACTTCTATACCAGGGGTCGGCAGCCTTTCAGCGGTGTTCTGCGTATCTGTGTTACAATGTTATTCCGTGTGCCAGCATAATTCTGCCAATTTTGTGATATATATTAGGCATACTTTTGAAGCCCATTATAACCGGATCTTATATTATTGGTCATTTAATATTTTAAAATACATAGGATCATATGTGAAAAGAATGTTTTGTCAAATTTTAATTTTCAACAAATTTATTAAAAATTGTATTACAAATTATAAATTACAAGTTTTTTCAATACAAAATACATAGTCTGAATAAGAAAAATGATCAAGAATTCTAATATGATTAATCATTCTTTATTATTAATCAGAGCTATTAATCAATTAATGCAAAGCAATTGCATAACTACATTCAGTGGCTTTATGTTTGGTTCCAATTATTTGACTAAAATAAGTAGTTTGTTTCTTAATGCAAGAAACAGCCCTTTTTACAGCTTCACTTTTCTCATCAGAGTTTGTAAACGTGAACTGATGTTTAGCTTGATAATGCCTTTGTATTCTTGACATACGACACACGGCACTTTCACAGCATAATGCACACACAGCACGATCCTTTTGTTGTACAAATCTATATTAATTCGTCCAAGAGTGAACATCAAGTTTTTGTCTTTTATGAGTCATTTTAGGGAAGTACATTACTTAATAATAACAAGAGGTTTGTTTTAACGTACCACGGCCTGCACTCAACATACAGTTTATTACAATACAATACAGTTTATTTTTGTATAGCCCAAAATCACACAGGAAGTGCCGCAATGGGCTTTAACAGGCCCTGCCTCTTGACAGCCACCCAGCCTTGACTCTCTAAGAAGACTAAGAAAAATTCCCAAAAAAACCTTGTAGGGAAAAATAGAAGAAACCTTGGGAAAGGCAGTTCAAAGAGAGACCCCTTTCCAGGTAGGCTGGGCGTGCAGTGGGTGTCAAAAGAAGGGGGTCAATACAATACAATACAGTACACAGAACAGAACAATTTCTCAATATAGTAAGAAATAAAAAATATAAATTTTAGAAGTATAGAGCAGAATTTAACATTAATACGGTTTCCATTTACATGTGAGTCACATATGCAAAACGAAGGTGACAGCGCGAACATGTGCGCTGTAATTAAAATATAATTTTTTACTATATTTCAATTCAATCAGAATGCCATTGAAAATCGTTCTGGGCATGCGTGCCATAGGTTGCCGACCCCTGTTCTATACTATTCATTCAATGCAGGCAGCGGACAACATTTCTACATCATCTTAGTCCGGGCCAGTAAGGATCTTGGTACTTTTCTATTATCATGATGCAAATCGCTGAGGCCGCTCCCCCGTTTGCTTAATTTTTGGATTTTAAATTATTATTCCTACCCCAACCACAAATACTAACCTTAAAATTAGTGGGGGTGGAGCATAGTTACCTATAGGTCCCTAATGTTAAAGTGCCCTTTGGGTGCCTAATATTAAAAATAATAATACGAGTTGCATCATGATAACAGAAAAGTATCAGAATCTCCATTGTTCTGTTTTTTATCACCTCACCCATATCTCTCCAGCTGCTAAGGGTCAATTGTACACTATCTATCTTCCTCCAATGGGGGTGTGGATGGGACACCATTGTGCTTGAATCCTTCCCTTACTACTCCAGCTTTCTGGGTTCTTTCACCTGCTATTACACCATGTGCAACTCTCCTTCACTCTGCTTCCAAATTATGTATAGTACTTCAGCCAGCAGAGGTCATTTGAACATTATCAACACTCCATATGTCTTGTCTGCAGGAACCTTCTTTGTTCTTAATCCCATTTCCTTTATCTTTATCCAGCTGGCAGAGGTCAATTGAACATCGTCATTATATCCTTATATTCTTGTGCTTCAATCCTGTCCTTACTACTCCAGCTTTGTAGGTTCTTTCACCTGTTCTTACACCATGTGCAACTCTCCTCCTGTGTACTCCCATATTATGCAGTCCAGCCATCAGAAGTTACTTGTATATCATCCTCTCTATACGCACAGCCAACAGGGGTCTCCATTGTTCTTGACCTCACTACCCATATCACTCCAGTTAGCAGAGGCTCCATTCTTGCCACCCAGCCTGCTGTGCCCTGTTGCATTCAACAGATTGTGGGATCTTCTGAGAAGGGTCGTGGCAGACATCTCATAAAAGCGGATTCTTCAAATCAGACTCAAGGCATTTATGGATAAAGACTCTTTTTTTTTTTATCTCAGCAGAGAAACTCAAGAAAACAAAATTAGCAATTTTATTGAAATTTCACCAGTTAAGTGAACATGTCACCTTATTTTAATACGCATTATAATAAAAATGACTCCTATTAACATGAAGCTGGAAAATAAATTGCGCAAATGTACTTTAGGAAGGGACTGAGCTGCAGGGTAGGAAACGCAAAAAGCCTCAAATGAATGAAGAGAAATGAAGTGCATTTTGTTAAAGATTTTTTTTTTTTGATTCCTATCTCAAAATGTCAGTTCAGCAGTAAACAAGCAACAATCTAGCTGTCCTGTAAAATTTAAATCAGGCCATAAGCCATAATTAAGAATCACATTTACACCGCGTAAAGAGATTTCTAGACTTCTATTTATTAGCGTATTTGCCCGGATAACGAAGGCACGTTGGATCTTTCTTTAGATTGTCAACTTAATGTTTTAGCTCCGAATATCCCCGCTCTTCGCCTTGTGGGTCGTAGCTTATTGGGAAATTCTTGGGAGCTTCTTTTCTTTTTTAAATTATTTTTATTGTTTTAATTTTTCTTCCATTATTCAAAATGCCTTTCCTTAAACGGAAGCATTCTTGATCTATTTATCTGCGCCGAGAGACTAGATAAATGATGCATCTCGAGCAGCATTCGGCAAGGCGAAGGGCCGCTCCGTTTTCTTTTCCGAGTTATCACAATATCAGGGCTGCAATTAAATGAGAAAAGGAAACTCCTCACTCAGCTATTATTGGGTTTGAGTCGGCGCGTAATGGCGCGCCAGGAAGAAAGCATCAAAAACAATGTATTTGTGGATTTACTCCGAGAGTTCATTTTTCATCTTGTAAAAATGCCCTTCAGGAAAGATTTATAACCAGAGCTTCAATGTCAGAATGGAAAATTAGCCGTTTTAATTGTCATCCAACCACAAGCAGCATTTCAGCCATAGACCTGGGGATAATTTTTCATTTTCTGCCTTCAGACGGGAGATATAAATCATGTTTTGTGCCCTAATAATCCTTCAATAAAAACAGTATCTTTTTTTATTTTTTTTTTTAAACAGAAATTAAAGTTCAGCCTTCTAAATCTAATCCGCTGAATAGCTTCCTCTATGAATTTATTTGCCTTTTGAGTCTTTAATTTTGACAGCCAGGCTGATCGTTGTAAAGTGCCGTCCGGCATCCGACTGTGTTTATTCTAAAGGTAATAATAAATCAGAAAAAAGGTGCAAAACCGTCCACAGTTTGAAATCAATCTTTATTTCGGATAGTGGCTTTTTATGTTGAATAGCGTCTCAAAACACAAAAGGCATGATGAGCTGCATTGTGAGGCAGATTGTGTCTGCAAGAGTGATAATGAATTGCATTTGGACGGAGCTGAAGGAGGGCTATTAATGGCAGCGGCGCTGTGCTCTTTATTCCGAACGCTCGCATCTTTCAATAGGCGGCTCGGTATGAGGGCAGCGGAATGACGAGCGCGCACCGAGAGCCTAGCGCAACGCCAACGGGAAGGCGCGTGGAATACTTGGTAGAGCTCGACAAGAGGTGGACGTGGCGCACTCACAAACACTTGGACTGCAAAGAACGGGGGTGCGGCTTGGATCACAGCCGCCGATATATAGCGAAAAACGCTGGCTGGCTGCCTGTGCAGGAATGCAGACGTAAATACTTTTAAGTCACTTTAGATAAAGGCTTTGACAAAAATAAATGGTTCCGCGAATAAAAGCCCACCTGAATTATACTCCACCTCCATTGATGCTATCTGGACAAGTGATAACTGACCTGCGATTTAACGGAATGCCCGTTCTGTTATACAAATACGGGAAAAGTTGCACTAGACTTGTGATGCAACACCAAATTGTAAAAAAATATTATTGTCATGCCGGTAAAAATGGGAAAAAAGTTAAAGAAAGAAGGTTTTGCCTGTACAGCCTTCACCATGCATTCTTAAAAATGATTGTTCTTTAATAGTGCTATATGATTCTATACTGGGTTGTGTGGTTCCTTATAACAATTGCTTGACAAAGAACTGTTTCATTCCGGGATGCATTTGAAGTTGGTTCTTTTGTGCTTGGAAAAGCTTCTTAATACAGTATGTAGGGTAAAAAAGAGAAATCTTGAATGTATGGTAGGCTACCTAGCAGGACACTACCAGATTAAGAAAACCTGGACTTAGCCTGTGTTATTGTATGCTATTCTGTTACCATCAAGTCATGGTTATTCACTGTATGGAGCCTGTTACAGATCTAATACAGGTAATGGTTCTTTCTGGAACCATCATGTGCATGACACTTTATGAAACCAAAAATGGTTCCCGTTGTGAATTTCCCATTGGGATTAATAAAGTATCTATCTATCTATCTATCTATCTATCTATCTATCTATCTATCTATCTATCTATCTATCTATCTATCTATCTATCTATCTATCTATCTATCTATCTATCTATCTATCTATCTATCTATCTATCTATCTATCTATCTATCTATCTATCTATCTATCTATCTAGCATTTCTTGGAAGAACCACTCTGAGTTCTCTATGGAAAGCATACAGTTTTAAATAATAAACACGGTTTGCACTTATAGTGAGTGACTGCAATGCATACTGTAGATGTGCAGCTTGGGACCCAACCATTAATTCACATTCTCATTCTGACCAAGCCATGTAACCTTTTAGGGGATGAGTGGAGTTTAAGGGGTGGCCGTGGGGCTAACAGACAAACCAATGCCCTAATACTAAAATAAGTCTCAAATTAAGGGTATTTTTCCATCAGGTTTTTTTAAGGCCACCATTAATATAAATCTATCTATTATAAAAAGAAATCCTGTCCTGGAAAGCAAAAAGCAAGTCTACGATAAGTGATCTTCTCGTAAGACATGTTAAAGATCCGCGAGACCAAAGACACGCCCAACTTACAATCTATCAAATAGGACAATAGGCAGCAAAACATTCAGTCTTGTGAAGGATTTGAGCACACACAGATCCAGGGCTCTCAGCGCATATAAAGCGTTTAAGGTACGTTATAAATTAAATGTCGACATCTAAGCGAAGAAGAAAGCAGCGCGGAGAAAAGAGACTCAAATGCGTTGGACAGAAAAAAGAGCAAAAAAGAATAATCGAGGTGCAATTTTAGAAAATAAGGAAAGTAATTATCAGCCTGGAACAAGTGGAATTGAAAAAAAAGCACGTCCAGTCCGGGTCAGAATTAAAAGACAATGAGTAAAAGAAAGTAGAACTTCATAAAGACGTTTACAAATGTTGGCGCTAAACACATGCAGAGCAGATTAGAGACTATGAAATCAGGAAAATTAGAAAGGCTCAAAAAAAAAACAAAAAAAAAAACGGAGCTATACACATGTGGAGAAAGTTAAAGGATATGAAAGTAGGAAAATTAGAAATTATAAAAAAAGAAAGTAAAGATCGCAGTAGCGCAAACAAACAAACTGTCTCATTTAACTATGCACCAGTCTAACTTTGGTTTTGCACAATAATTACTACACTATTGCACCTTAACACTTAATTCTGCTTTATTCACATAATTGTACTTATTTATTATGTTCTACTTTACTGTTACCTTTCAATCTATGACTTTTTGTTAATATAACTGATATTCTTCTAACTTTGCACAGTTTTTGATAAGCGGATCAGGATGCATTTCACTGCGTGTTGTCCTGTATAACTATGCATGTGACAAATAAAGAATCTTGAGAATTTCAAAAACAGAGTTTACAGCACATGCATTTATTGGTTACTTTGTTCATTTATATATATTTATCTGTCTGCTTATTTAAAAAGCTACATTTACCCCAGGAGTCAAAAACGTTCTGTCTAGCCCTTGTACAAAAACCTAGAGAAAAGCTGGGGTATCACCTTGGTAGCCCCATGTACTTTTGGAACTGTGAGAGGAAAATAGCACAACTTCACAGACTGGAGTCCAATGCAGAACTCTACTTACTTTTTTACTTTGTAAAAAAAATGAACTGCTGATGATGTAGATCGTTTTGTCTGTGCTGAAATTCCAAACAGAGAAACCTATCCTGACCTCATTAAAAAGATTCAGCATATTGGGACTCGCAAGATTACAAATATTGTTTTTACAGAAGTTCTGAAAGAAAATAAAAAACTAATGAAATAGCAACAATTCAAAGAAAAAAAAATCTTGAAAGCGTGTATCTGGAAAACCAAACACGGAGGTTAGCGAGCGAAGCGAGCAGGGGGCGAAGGCCCCTAGTCTACTATATAATTAAACACTGAGTCTGTGTGCTTGCGTGTGTGTGTATGTGTCCAGTCTGTAAGAGCAATTGGTCAGCTAGGCCTTAGTGATGTGACTGAAAGATAAAGGGTGAGTGTGAGACACATGAGGAAGAGTAACAGTGTAGAAGGCACTCTGAGAGAGTCGCCTTCAAAGATGGAAAGTATAAAAGCGAACAGGACGTGAGCAAGGCACCTTGAAGTGACAGAGTCTGAGAAACAGGGTTTATGGGAAAGTACTTGATAGAGTTAGCACCCGTCAAGAGAGGTTCATAGTACATTCGAGATTATCGAGGAAAGCTGACAGGACATAGAGGGAAACAGATACAATACAACCTCAATTATCCGGTTTAATGACCGGCGCCCGTCATCTGGATAATCAAAAATCACAGATAATTGAAAATAATTATAAAAATTCGCAAATGCTAGAATAGGTGCTGTACAATGAAATTCTTAACTTTCTTGTGTTGTTTATGAAGTTTTCTTGACAAAATCAGACAGGAGACACTGCTTTGTGTTCTTGCAGCGCTTCAGTTTTATTGATGTGCGGAGCTTGCGAAGTGTTAGGATGTCACTAAAATTTGAATCCGCTTCCTGCTCAAGAAAGCCTCGACAAGACGTTTAAATTCCGTTACGTATAGTGCTGCAGCGTCAGAATCACCGCTTAGTTTCTCACCTTGGATATCCAACTGTCTAATTCCGTGGTGAGATTTGAAACATTGCAGCCATCCTTGAGACGCAACAAATGGTTCAGGAATCTTCATCTCACAGTGAAACCATTTCGCTTTTTCGAGCAGCAATGGCCTGTATACAGGACATCCCTCGGCGCGTTTTTGCTTGAACCATTTGAACACAGCTCTATCCAGATCGTGAAATTTTGAACCCTTTGTTGTCTTGCGCGCACTCATCCCGTTAAATGTATCGGATGAAGTTACAAACTTGTAGAGTTCATCTTTCTTCCGAACAATATCACTCACTGTTTGATTTCCTATGTTAAATTCTGATGAAAGCTTAGCAATTGATTCCCTCTTTTCAGCATGTTCAACAATTTGCAGTTTCATAGCAACTGACAAAACAACTCTTTTTCTTTTTGTTCCCGCACTGGACCCCGACATTTCAGCACGAACTTACACAAAACTGCTTTCTAACCTTGAGGTGTGGACGGCAATTGAATGAACCCGGAACAAGGCGTCGCCTACACAGACCGTGCGACCCATACAAAACTTATTGACGAATGGCAGTCGTCTGAATTTGGAAAAAGAGGAGGGAGAGTGTTCGGAACGAGTCCTCTGCATCGGATTAAGTCTAATGGTTTTTCATAGCAGGGGATCGCTTGGCTGGTGCACAGATGCTATACTGCACTTTCAATCCTTTTAGAATAATTCTCAGAAACCCATCGACAAAGAAAACTTAAGCTGTGACACATGTAGTGTACATTCCTGTAGTCGGAATTCTTGGCGGCGAAATCTTGGCGGTCTTGTGATGTCTCACACTAGGTGATTCTAGGTGAACACGGATAACCAAATGCACGGTTAATTGAAGACCGGATAATCGAGGTTCCACTGTATCAAATATTTTAAAAATTATTCTAATAACTGTCAGATAATGTGGATAGTATGTTAATTATCAATGCATGTGCTGCAGCGGTGCACAGTTGTAATGTATTAAAGAGTCCAGGGGTCATGCACCAGATGCTCCCTGCATGGAGTTTGCATGTGCGTCAGAATGGGTTTGCTCTGATTTTCTGCCACAGTCAAGTACAGTGGAGTTGTAAGGGGAAATTTTAGAGGCTTATTCCCCTATTCTGTTGCACCCAACCCCTGAAGATTTTCTTAATCATATATTAGATTGAAGTAAGCCCCTGATCTTTTTGCCCATCATAAACAACTTAACAGCTGAACAACGTTACATCAAAATATGAGACACGCATGAAACCCCAAGGTGGACACACCCCTTCAAGGCTCTTTAGTTTTATTTCAGAACTAGATGAAAATCCACGTTTCTTGACTTCTGATTGGAAAAGTCGTTGATGACATCTTCGTAGTCTAATCTGGATGCAATGTCTTTTTCTATAGAATGGAGAAGCCAACCCAGTGACTAATGGGCTATTCTTATTTTAGGAAGGGATTATACTGGCAACAATTTTTGGGCGATGAAGGTGGACTATGGAATGTTTTTAAAGACATACATGTATGGAAGAGGGATTTTTAAAGGGTTCCTCTTAGAAGCATCTCAAATATATATATATATACTAGAGAATATAACTTGACAAATCTGCTCGAACGGGACACGTCACCTCAAAAGCAGGGCCCCCCTTATACACTGGGCCTGGGGTGGTAGTCACACTTACCACCCCCAAACGCTGCTCTTGCTTATACGCTTCAGTTGTCCTTTACCTGGTTTGGCTGCATGTCCCAACTTGATCAAGGGTGTTGTAATCTCCCCCTTTCTCTGCAATGTTTTGCACTGATGGACCACAATTATTCACCCATCAAGTTTTCTTTTATAAATCCTGACATTTATTTGGAAAGCTGTGTAGCCCATTTCAAGTTTCTATTTGTGCATACATCCATCCATCCATCCATTTTCCAACCCGCTGACATAAGTTTTATAAATCTGATCCCTGGAGAGGAGAGATGTCTATGTTGCATCAGACAAACACTTTTACTATTTACAAGGAGTTTATATGTTTTTGATGATAGAAAAAAGTGCAAAGCATCTTCACAGATAGACTGGAAACAAAGGAGAAGTGCCAGCTGTGTGGTCCCTGACTTCAAAAAATAAAATGAGGCAGGCCCACATCACTGCTTCAGGATATCACTAATTAGCACCAAAAGACTGGAACTCTGTAAGCATTATGATACTGTATATATAGTTTGTGGCCATTTTTGTATTTTGTTTGTGGCTATCTGTCGATCTTTTGTTGCTTCAGGCATGGTGGTATATTGATTAGCACTAATGCCTCACAGCTCAGATCACATTTTTGGCCACAATAATCAGTCCTGCATATTTGGCAGATGTTCCCCTAGTCCACCAGGACACATGAAAGATCATTGCACCATTATAATCTACTTATAACTAGTTCAGTTTCTTCTTCCCCATTAACTTCAAAGTATTCACAGAGTTTCTCAATCTTCCCAAACATTTCTGCGATTTCACTGATCTCAAGTTGAAGCAACTTCAGCGAGGTTTGCTTATCACTAATAGCCATGTGTGAATAGGCTTTCTCAGCAGTATAATGCTTCATTCTACAAGGTTTCAGTCACATTGTTGCATTGGCTTTCTCTATCACCAGATCTTAATCCAGTCTATGACGTGTGCAGCATGATAGAAGAGAATCCACCGTCTGCTAACTGCACATTGGAGTTTACATGGGCCAGTGTGCCCACACCTTGCTGAATCCGTAACTTGTTAAATTGAGGATGCTGTACTGGCAAGTGAAAGATTAACTTGCTTTTAAACAGGTGAACCTCATACATTGGCTAAAACATCCAAACTCTTCAAAGACAGTGAATGGGATGAACGAACTTTTCAGAAATCTGTCTTTACAATGCAAAGTAAAAAAAAACAAAAAATTCAAACCTGCTTAGTTCAATTAGATTCAGGGAAACAGTCCTGGGCAGGGCACCAAACCAACACAGGGACAATTAGC
Organism: Erpetoichthys calabaricus; assembly: GCF_900747795.2. NCBI lineage: Eukaryota > Metazoa > Chordata > Cladistia > Polypteriformes > Polypteridae > Erpetoichthys > Erpetoichthys calabaricus. The sequence continues at coordinate 164,181,947 of NC_041401.2, read as the reverse complement.
CTAACTTGCATATTTTTGGGCATGTGGGAGAGAAACCCATGTAGATATATAAAAAAAAAAACTCCATGTAGACAGTGACCAGAATCAGGATTTGAACCTGGAATGTTGAATCAATGAGGTGACAGCACTACTCACTGGACCACCAGGCTACCGGAGAATAACATAAATAACATTATACTGTATTTATTACATACAGTATGCTCAAGACTGGAATCACATGAAGAAGATTTCCTGAATTTAACACCAAAACTGTCGACAATGATGAGTGCCAAAGATTTTTGATTTTATGTTAAGGTTGAAGACAAGATAGGCTTTAATGAGCTCCTATTTTCACCCCAGTCATGCCTTAGGAGATCATTTTATAGGCCATGACCTATTAATTTAATTTTGTGAGCACTCTCTACTGATCATTCAGGCCTACTGCCACAGAATAAACTTTTCCTAAAGCACAGACCCCACATGGTCGGTTCAATCACATACTTACAAGTCTTCTACTTGCCAATGCCCACCATTCAGCACTTAAGACTTCTAGAAGTTCACTGTGCCATCTTTTACCATAAGTTCAAGCAGAACATGACAGAAGAGTTAGCACAGACCCCACATGGAGTGTTCAATTACATACGTACAGTACAAGCCTTCTACTTGCCAACAACCACCGTTCAGGACTTAAGACTTCTAGAAGTTCACTGTGCCATCTTTTATCATAAATTCAAGCTGAACATGACAGAAAAAGTGATAACACCAGGGGAAAAATTGTATCAGCAGACCAGCAGCCCGCTGGCATTCCTCTTGTTTTGATGATCTTTCATTTTCCTGAACATCAGTGTGGCAACTGACATGACTGACAGGAGGAGACATAAATGGATTGCTCATTCTATTTATGGGGTGTTTAACTCCATATGTGTAATGCCATTGCTTCCATGTTATAATATATGACCCCCCCCCCCCCCCCCCCCATTACCTCAGTGAGCCTGATGTGGAGTCCTTCACTCTGTACTGTTGTCATTTTTGACAGTGAAATGCTCCTCTATTCTACATTTCAGTAAGCTGCCTCATTGTAGCGGCTTTATGGAATAAACAAGCACATGACGGAATGGAAAAGGTGCCGGCATTTACAGAGTATAAAAGGAATTCAAATACCTGTGCATAATGGAATTGCAGAGGTCTGCTTCAAAGGCTCTGAGAAGGCAGCAGTAAAGAGAATTGTTATAAAGAGCTGCTTGCTGGGGAAATGGGATCATAGGGACTGTTTCATGGGAGTCTGCCCGTGGTCATCTGAATTGTTTATTTTATGTTTAGACCTCTGCACACACAGACAGATACAGAGAGGCAGAACATGACACACAAAGACAAACAGCAAAGACGAGTCTTTCTGTTTAAGTCAATGAAAACAAAGCAGTTGGTCAATTTACCTTCTTCTTCTTCTCCATCTTCATCTTCTTCTTCTTATTCAGACAAATAAATCATTGTTTGCTGCCAAAAAATTCAAGGACTCTCTGGTAGATGTGATGGTTACATCACTTGGTCAAACTCATTCATTACAATAAAACTAACACCTCTGTTTGCAGCTTGAAACTGAAGGTCTACTACAGTCTTTCATCTCATTACATTGGGGTGTCACCACTATCAAGTGCAGTGCCATCACACTTTTGAGAAACTCATGGGCCCTTGGGTGTAAATATTTTATTTTAACCTCTGTTTCCATTCTCTGATGTTGATAGTCAGGATCAGGTGAAATGGTGGATTGAGATGTAAGAGGATGTGCCTCATTCTCAGCAGCTTTTTATATTAAGCTTGGAAGAAAGGTGAAGTTAAGCCTTCTTTCGTTCTGTTGCCTGTCTAAAATGGCTTGCTGACAGCTGGTAAAGCGACTTTTCTACTTGACATGGCCTGTTCCAGCCCATCTTAGGTGCCCCTCTTGCTAACCTGGCTCAGGTTTAAGAGCTGAATTCAAGATGGAGGGGCCTTTTTCAACAAATGAGCATGGGCTTAATATATCATTTAAGCCAATGTTTCTCAATTTTTAGGGTCTCACAACCTAGTTTTACCTTTAAATGGTATGTTCACGACCCACAAGCTTGGGGATGTTTCTCCTTGATGAAATGATCATGAATGTAAGAACTGGGGGCCTGGTTCCCCTTGGTTAATCACGCATGTAAGATTGGAGGTGGTATTCTGAAATCCCAATCACAAATGACACTTTTGAGCGAAAGAGCGGTTTTATTATGAACACAATTTCTTGGTACTGCCTCTAAAATTTATTTCACATACAGTTTAAAAACTACAAAACACTAAACTTACTAAAAAGAGTTTTTCAGAGTTTTTAAAGTTGTTTGAGGTGGAAAGCTATGAATATTGCTCTCTTGAAGTTATTCAAAATTATGGCCTCCTTCCTGTGCTGTTCTTCAAAACCATCTGATCTTCCAAGACTCCTTCCATGTGACTCCATGTGCTCTTGTTTGCTGTGTTCACTGCCTACCTGCACATTCACACTGCTGGTTCTGCCTCACATTGCTCATTTGGGGTCAGTGATAACATCTTCTGTGCTCACATTTCTCAGCTACATAAGCTGATCCCAGCCAAGATTCCCTCTAAGACTTATGGATGGCTCAACATCTAGGCCAGCAGATTTTAGCAGAGAAGAAGCGGCACCAAAGTTCTATCTCTCTGAAACCCCCTTTCCATGTTTGACACCAGAAAAAGTCACTGACAGTTTTGCACAAGTACAAAAGAGCATGGAAACATTCATTTTTGGTTACATGACTTATTGAAGATGTTCTAAATATTAACTCTTATGATGTGGTGACATCTGTGTTTTATTATGGCGCAGTCATTTTAGATCAGAGGTGTTAACTGTTTTCTAGTCCTGGGGTCGCCAACTCCGTTCCTGAGGTACCACCATGGCTGCAGGTTTTCATTCTAACCCTTTTCTTAATAAGTGCCCTGTTTTTGCTGTTAATTAACTTCTTTTGAACTAATTTTAATTGACTTGCTCTTGAAAACTCAGACCCCTTAATTGATTCTTTTTCCTTAATTAGCAGCCAAACAATAACGAGATACAAAATGAGCCAAAAAACTGGTGTCCATCATACAATATCTGACAATAAAGAGTGATGAAGGTCTCAGGAATGTTGGTCTGCTCAGGTCCACAAAACATTTTAACAGTGTGCTCTTAGAAAGAAAAAATCAACAATTTTAAATGTCTGCTAATGTACCACAAGAGCAGCAACAAGCCACAGAATAAAGAACGGGTTTAATTAACGACAAGAATCAGAACCTCATTAAGCAGCTGGTTGGAATGAAATTGGTTGGAGTTTGAGGCCCTGACTTAGTTGGCCTTCTGTTGGCTCCCTCATTTCACATTTCACTTCTGTTTGGATGCATTTAAGGAAAGAAATGAAGCAATTTAGAGGAACGATAAAGAAATCTTAAAAAAGCAATTTAATTGAAGTGAATTCACAAGAAATTAATTAGCAGCACAAACAGGGCACTCGTTAAAAAAAGGATTAGAATGAAAACCTGCAGCCAGGACTGGAGTTGGCGACCCCTGTTCTAGCAAACTGTTCTCAGATTTCCCTTGAATATATGTTGCATGTTATGTGATCAAAGCAATGGTATTAAAGCATGCCCCTGATGTCCCACTGCTATCTGAGATTGACAGATGACCCCTGTTTAACTTGCATATTAAATTCTGGATCATTGTCTTCCTGGTTAAAGAAAAAAAAAGTTTCTGTTACAGGTCTTTGAGTTTTGGTTAGCAGCTTGATTTTGATAACAGACGCATCTGACTTTCAGTATGGACCTCAGCTTGATTGCGATCATATTTTTAGGGGTGCATGGGGTGCTCAGATTCTCACTGTTCTAAAATGGTGATTTGTTAATTTTATTCGGATCAACAAAAAAACACATTCAGTGCTGACTTGGCCCACACACATTCACACACAGAGACAAAGAACACCAGTTTTAAATTAAATTCAAACAGAATGTATTAAATAAACAATAAATGCAGAAACCGAACAAAATGAACCCAGATGACGATAACTGATGAACTATGCTTAAATGAATATATAATTATTTACAAAAGTCCACAAGATGATTCACACTATACAATTAAACACACACAAACACAGTCCATAACCCAGTCCAGCACTAGAATGTAGATGACGATAATGAATAAAATGTCCCCAGTGCACAGATTACTAAAAGAAATCAACAAAAAAATAGAATGGATGAAGAATTCCTGACCAAACAAAACAACACAACCAGGCATGTGCAGGACACAAATGGGCACATTCTGCCCATTTGATGCAAGAAACCCTGGCCTACCTAATTTATACCACACACTTTGATCATGTGATATGTAACATTTTGGAACTTGTGTGAAAATGGGGCTGTCTGTAATAAACTCGATATCATCCAGTTTTAGTTTGTAGCAAATAACCCCTGTTGAGGAAACTAAAACCGCATTCAAGTGATTAAAATCGAGGCCTGTTGCAAAATATTTTTTCCTGTTTATCATTTTAGAATGTTCCAGGAAGAAATCCATCCATCTCCCTAAACCCACTTTGATCTTTATAGGGAGCAAAGACAGAAAGAGTGCACGTGAAGTATTGGGATACCATCCTGGTAAAACTCTGTTTAATGAAACTAAAAATAGTATTAAAATAAAAACAATGATGGCCTATGCTATGGTTCAAATGTATTACAAGTCAGCCACTGAGCAGGAGCTCCATTTCTCTGGAGTGCTATTTTCAGAATGAACCTTCTCTGCTGGTGATTGGCCATAATGAACATGGGATCCTTCTGGAAGGGGCAAGACTTTTGCATCTGGAGGGAAAGTGAGGCCAACCATTTTCTTGGAATTGCTCCTCGGTAATGTGGATGAAAGGGGTGTAGCAGTTAGCAAACATCACCCCCTATCGACCTGGGGTGGAATTGCTTACCCTATGAGAGCTTTGAAGGTGTCCCCTAAGTGCGCGTGTATGACAAGTGTCATGTCTCAGCCATGGTGCCTCCCTTGGCTGAATTTCAAATTCATGTCTTATGTCTCTTTTGTTCATTCTTTATTCTGTTCTTTATATTGATCATGTGCATCATTCATTATTTTTAATTTTGTTTATGTATATAAGCTGCCTTTTTTATGTTCCATGTGTTTTCTGGGATGTCCCCTGAGAAGTGGGGCCACCTGCCAATCACAAACATGAACTCTCCTCCACCCTATAAATGCGGATGGTCCAGCAGTTCATTTTGAATGTGCTTAGGAGTTTCGATGGGTTCTATGCTTGTTTTGGACATCTTAAACCTTTGCTGTATTTTTTGACTCTGCCTTGGATTTTGTATTAGGCCTTTGTTCAATTGCCTTGTGTTTGCTGGCAACTTCTTTATGCCTTTTGTGCTCTTCAGAACTTCACAGTGCAGCAGAGCATTTTATGAGAATAAACTTTTTTTGTAATGAAGATCCTGTGTTTTGCTTTTATAGTTAGCCGGGGTTGATAGGAAACTCCCAAACAGTAGGCATTTCTGGGAAGTGCTTTGGGACTCTTAGTTAATGATAGCATAGGTTCATGATGCTAATGCTAATCAGTTGCATAGCAGGGCCAGTTTAAGATGGAACTAAATCTTTCATAAACCTCTTTTTGCCTTTGAGAAAATGAGAGATCATACAATGAACATGCAACCTTCACAACAGTGACAGAGAGTGGATGTGTTTGAAATAGCACCACTGAACCAGAGTTGTGTGGCAGTAATACTGACTGCAGTGCCAATGCCAATGCATTTTATTTTAATATAGTGCCTTTCTAATCAGCACAAATAATAAACAAGTACAGAAACTCTAAATGGAAATCCAGGGGTGCCATGTAGTAAAGCTAGAGTGCCTTGAAAAAGGCTTAAAACACTTTTAAGATTGCAAATGGGATTAAATATCCTTGTTTAAGATATCTACAGACAAATTCTTAAATTATCCTTAATTTTTGTTTTCTTGCTTGTGTGAATTTGCAATAAAAACAAACTGGAACAAGAAGTGGAAGTAATGCTTAAAGTCATGGTGTAGCGGTTAAGACTCTGGACTTCAAACCATGTGGCTGTGGGTTCAGATCTTGCTGCTGACCCTGTGTGACCATAACAAGCCACTTTACCTGCCTGTGCTCCAACTGGAAAAACAAAGAAAATGTAACCAGTCCTAAATGTTGTTAAGTCGCAATGGATAAAGGTGGTAGCCAAACAAGTAAATAATAATAATCTAGTAACACTACTGCATCTTGTGCTATGTGGCCGCCAAACTAAAACTCTGTACTGCTCTGCCCCACCTTGATCGATACCATAAAATGCCCCCCACTCATTTCATGTGTAGAGCTGGTGGGCTCTTATCTCCTTTCATGCCTGACTTAAAGGAGTTTCATGACAGAGGATGAAAATCAGAGGCTTTTTCCTTTTTCTCTCTCATTTTTTTTTTGTTCCCTCGGGCAGGCCGCCTCCAACTATCTCATCAACCTTTCCGCCAGCAAAATGGGAGAATTACAGTTGTCAAAAAGCGAGGAAAGTAGGCAGGTGCCAGCGCCTGGGATGGAGCGTCGAAGGAGTCACTTAATAGATTTCCATCACAGTAAAGAGGCGTCGGACTCAACGCACAATGTCTGAAACCTTTCAGGGGAGGCTTTTCACCAAGCTTTCAGGCTCCCAATTTCCGTAAATTGACATTTTACTTGTGCTCCACTGGCTCTTTCGTGTGTTTGCTTTGCAATCTCCTTTGCCCGTCCATGCGGCGTCCCTTCTTATTTTACTGTACATCGATTAGACATGCTTAGGTAAGTAAGAGCACATCAATAGCATAATTAACAGCAATTGAATGCTCATTATGCTCGATGCATTTGCCTTTTGCGGTTTGCTTCTACATGGTAATGCAGCTACAGTGTGCTGTGGGTCTTAGGCCAGAAGGCTGATGCAGCGTGAGCCCTATTTCCATTTCTCATATAATCTAAATGTGATCTGTATAGCACTCTCTACCAGTTAACCTACAGTTTCTATAAAAAGTATTCACCTCCCTAAAAGTTGTTGATTTCTTAGTAGACAAATTTCAATTACAGTGAATTTAATTTGATTTTTTTGACACTGATCGATGGAAAAAAAGTGAAAACAGATCTTTGCAAAGTGGCCTAAATCTATGCAAAGTGGTCTAAATTTATTTATTTGTGTATGTATTTATTTTTTTTATGACATTTATTCAGATGGCCAGACAGTTCAATTTAGATTTCATGAGACCAGTGTTTCTTAAACTATGGGTCACTATCTGTAATTGAGTCGTGAATTACAACTGAAGGGAATGAGAAAGGGTCAGGAACGGTTTGTGGAAAGCTTTGCAGAAACCCCTGGACTTTGTTCATTAGTGATTTTTTAAGGGGAGCCCCCAAAAAGTACTTTGTTCATCCGTAACGTTTCAAGGGGAACCCCCTCTGACAACCATTGGTGGTGAATCTCCAAGAGGGAAGGACGATTTTTGGGGAAACTGCATGATTTTCAGCCACTTTCAGCAGTGATTCAGGATTGTAAAGACATGCAATAGGTCAAATTGGGTCACAAGAAAAAACAGTTTAGGCTCGCATACTAACCCACCACAAGTTGGACCTTCCATATGCAGGATCCTTCAAATGAAACCCCTTGACTACAGACTGATAACCTCCATTGGACTAACTCTGTGATTTCTAAAACCAATTGGCAGCACCATTGATGATTGTGATTTGGTATTTAATTTTTGTAATTAATTTAAGACCACTTTACAGAGATACATTTTCAATTTGACATGAAAGAGTCTTTTTTTGTTGATTGGTGTCAAAACCAAATGAAATCCACTGTGATTCAATTTTGTGTAATAATAAAATCTGAAAATTTACAAGGTGGTAAAAAGTTTTACACACATTGCATATCATTCAGTATATGTGTTAGACAAAATGTCAGCCAATGGTGACTTCCTAGATGAACAAGTGGTGATACCACTTCAAAATCACAGACCCCATTTTTCTTTGGGCATATTCCCATAATCTAGAAATCTGTAACCTGTAATTTTTGTATTCTAAATGACTCATTAAATCAGGCACCATGTCAATATTTAAGGTTGAATCTGTACATTTGTGAGACTTATTCTGCATCACAAATTAATGTTATATTTACGAAAGATATTGCCGAGGGGAAGGAGGTAAATAATGAAGAGGTGACGCCCCTGGACAGAGCCCTGGGGCACACCTGAAGTAACAATGGTGGGTTGGAATGTGAAAGTTTTAAGCTGAATGAACTGAGTGCGGCCTAAGAGATAAGATATGAACCAATCTAGTGGAGTGTGGGAAATGCCAATCGAAGATAATTTATTGAGAAGAGTGGTGTGACAAATATAAGGGTAACTTAGGTAAATTAGGGTAACTAAGGGTAACTCTGCGGCCTGACCCTCCATGGCTCCTTCCATATAGCTCCACATACTGTCATCTGTCTCACGCCCGGCCTGCCTGTACATTTGTGCCACTTATTCTGCATCACGCTGCTCATTTTAGATCAGTGGTAACACCATCTGTATTCACTTTTAAGAGCTCTTTATGCTGATCCAAGCCAGGATCATTTCAGAGACTCACAGGCAGCCATGCACCCATGCCAATGGATAATAGCAGACAAGAAGCACCCCTGAAATATAATCTAGAAATTTGTCACCTGTAATTTTTGTATTCTAAATGGCTCATTAAAGCAGGCACCATGTCAACATTTAGGGTTGAATCTGCTCAGAAGTTGCCACCCTGAATGACACCTGAGTGAAAAGCCAACACCATTGCCTTCAACATAGTACTATTATTATATAAAGTCAAAGCAAATTAAAAGATTAGGATAAATTACAATTAATGAGACATAATTTTCTAAAACTGGCTTAATTTAATTCAGAGTCCTGAGAAACAGGAACGAGCGAAAAAGTGGAGTTGTATTTCACCTATGGTATTGCATAGCCCCGAAATATGTTTTTTCCATGTGATGTTGCAACTATGAGACTCAAAATTCACAAAAAAGTATTTTTTTTTTCGATGGAAGTTGTTCCAGGTGAAGTAAGGAATATTGTTGCCTAATAATAATAATCATAATAATAATAATAATAAAAATAATACATTTTATTTATTCGTAGGTGCCTTTCTAAATACTCAAGGACACCGAACAATAGATAAAACACAAATTATAAACAAAACTAAAAATACAAAAATTTAAATCAGACACAACAATTATAATCAAAGAGAAAAAGCAGTCTTTAACAGATGAGTTTTAAGTTTGGATTTGAAAAGTGAGAATAAATCAATATTTTCAAGGTCAGATTGTAATGAGTTACAAAGCTGGGGAGCAGAGCAACTGAACACTCGGCTCCCTATGGTGGTAAGATGGGCGAAGGAGACAGTCAAGTGAATGGAGGAAGAGGATCTAAGGGTGTGAGAGGGAATAGCAACATGGAGGAGGAGGGTCAAGGTTGTGGATAGCCTTAAAAGTTAACGGGAGAATTTTCAAGTCAAGGCGGAACTTAACCGGAAGCCAGTGAAGTTGCTTCAAGACAGGAGTGATATGGTGAGTAGAGAGGGTTCTCGTTATGACGTGGGCAGCTGAATTCTGGACCAGTTGAAGCTGTTAGAGGAATTTGCGAGAAAGACCAAAGAAAAAGGAATTGCAATAATCCAGACAAGAAGTGACAAGGCTATGAGCAAGGATAGCAGTAGTGAGGGGCAAATACGAATAATGTTACTCAGGTGGAAATATGCAGACCGGGAGATGTTATTGATGTGGGACTGAAAAGATAGAGTACTGTCAAGGATGTCACCCAGACTTTTAACCTGTAGGGAAGGGGAAACAGAGGAATTATCAATAACAAATAAAAAATGATCAGTTTTGAAAAATGTTGATTTTAAACCTCAGTTTTTGTCACTTTTTGATTTAAGAAAATTTGAAGAAAACCAGGATTTAATTTCTGCTATGCAGTCAATAAATGAGGACGGTGGAAAGGAAAAAGTAGGTTTGCTAGTGAAGTAAAGCTGGGTGTCATCAGTGTAACAGTGGAAATTAATGTTATATTCATGAAAGATATTGCCGAGGGGAAAGAGGTAAATAATGAAAAGGAGAGACCCCTGAACAGAGCCCTGGGGCACACCTGAAGTAACAGCGGTGGGTTGGGATGTGAAAGTTTTAAGATGAATGAACTGAGTGCGGCCTAAGAGATACGATATGAACCAATCTAGTGGAGTGTGGGTAATGCCAATCGAAGATAATCTATTGAGAAGAGTGGTGTGACAAATATAAGGGTAACTAAGGGTAACTCTGTGGCCTGACCCTCCATAACTCCTTCCACATAGCTCCACATACTGTCATCTGTCTCATGCCCCGCCTGCCTGTACATTTGTGTGACTTATTCTGCATCACACGGCTCATTTTAGATCAGTGGTAACTTCATCTGCACTCACTTTCACCAGCTGTTTATGCTGATCCATGCCAGGATCCTTTCAGAGTCTCACAGGCAGCCATGCACTCATGCCAATGAATAATAGCAGACAAGAAGGACCCCTGAAATATGTGCATGCAAATTCTTTCTACCTGCATCCCCCTTTCCATTCTCTGAACAAGAAAACAAATGTACTGTGCTTTTGCACATGGATGAGAAGGCTGCAGATGAGATGAAAATACATGTGTAGGTCGTTCAGATATCACTGGTTGTAAAACACCATTTATTTCGTGAAACTCTGAAAATTCAATTTCACACAAATCATTTCACTCACAACTAATGGGGAGTCAGAGTCTATCCTGGCAGCAGCAGGTATAAAGTAATAACCATCCTTTGAAACGATGCCAGTCCATCACATGGGTTTGTTAAATACATTCCCACATTCATATTTGCCCAGTTTATAAATGCTAATTAAGCAAACTTGCATGTCTTTAAGAATGTGGGAAGAATACCAAACAGAGGGAGAATGTAGAAAAATCCACACAGACAATGACCAGGCACAGAACTTAAGCATTAGGATCTGTGAGGCAGCAGTGCTAACCACTGTGCCACCTCATGTTGCAATCATTTATATATCATTTTTATAAACAGAGGTTAAGCAACTTATTTAAGATCTCAAAGGTAGAAATTGAAACCACTGAAGTCTTGTCCTTTATAGTTCAGTGCCCCTAACCTTATGCTACACTACGTGCCAAGAATTTGTAAAACAGTTCAGGTGAAGAAGACTTGTCTGATTTGATAATCCTGCCTACCACACTAAGGGAACAGCCTCCTATGTTGGGTCACCAAGTGCTGGGAAAAGCCTCTTTATAAATTCTGTGTGGCACTGAAGCCCTGTTCTTTAATTCTATTCTGTGGGAAGTTTCTAGAAGGCAATGTAGCTTTCCAATTTGATGGAAGTCATTTTTATGAAAATGTAGCACATCACTGGCTGGAAAATGCCTGACAAGTAATCAAAGTGTACTCCTTGAAATAGGATGTGACAAGTGGAAATGGAAACAAAGTGCATATGTAAGGGAAGAGCACCTTGAAATCGGGTTAAAAAAAATAGGATTGTACAAGTGGCACTCATGACTCTATAATGACAGTCCACTGTGTCTCTGTCAGTGGACAGGCAAAAAAATGAAATGGTTCTAAATTTGACAGCTGCGCCCACCCCAATGTGCTCCCCTGTGCCATAAACATCCTGAAACCTATTTGTACCCTCACTTAACCTGTCGTTTCAGACTCTTGAATGTTGACCCTATAGTGAGTGCTGATAGTGAGCACTTTGTGCATATGACAGGCAGCCACTTTGTATCCAGATGATGAAGCAGGCGATGATACCAAACCCTCTGCAGTATCATATCTCTGGGGCCACATATGGCGTTACCAACAAGCTCAAAAGAGAACTGCCTGCTTTCATTTTGATGATTTGGATAAAAATACTAAATAATGATCTAAGATGCAATGTTTTGAGAACAATACAGACTTTTAATAACAATAGCTTAAGGCCTTAATGATCTTCTCACACTTGTACAGTTTTAATAACTTTACATATTAAGATGATACTATTATATTCTTTTTAGAAAGGGGTGGAAAATTATTTTTAAAAATTTCTTTGGGAAGATAAGGTAACGCCTCAAATATCATGAATTCTATCCCGTCATCGTGCATACACATTTTTTTTTTATCATTGTTTTGATGGTCCTCCATAGCTGCAATGCCTGCTATTTTCTACGGTTGTTAGGATGAATGTTGTCACATCATTGGCACCATTACATCACGTGACATCCTTGCTAATCTACTATTGACACAGCGCAATGCTGTTGATATCCCAGTCCTTTAAACAGAAAACTCAAGTTTCACTGGCAATAACTTTACTTTTGGCTAGGGATTCTCTTGTTAATTTGTTTCATGTCTCTAGCCAGATTTCTGTCATTCAACTCTATTATTTCCCATAGGTTAGTTTGCTGATTTTCTTCCTTCCTATTACAGTATCCTGTGTGCTCCTTGACCTGGCCACCACCCTTTTATTAGTAAACATGTTCTCTTTGCTTCTTGATCTAGCCTTTATAAAAATCACTGTTGTTTAGATGGCCAGTCAGTCTGATCATTACATCAGGTATAAGTGGAACAACAGCATGGTGGGCAGTATGGCTATTTTATTTTTAGGTGGGTTGAAACCCTGGACCAGTCATTGTCTTTATACAGTTTATGTAATTATGTGGGGTGTCCCCAAATTTCTTCACATGTCTTAAAGGCACAGAGGTTAGATAGATAGATAGATAGATAGATAGATAGATAGATAGATAGATAGATAGATAGATAGATAGATAGATAGATAGATAGATAGATAGATAGATAGATAGATAGATAGATAGATCTTTATTTCTATTAGAAAGATAGAACTTTATTTGTCCCCCGGGAAAATTTTGCTTTGCACAGAAGCTCTTTAAATACATAAATTTGTTGATGAGTACATAAATAAATACATTAACACGCACACTCTATTCTGAACAAAGAAGAAAAACAAAAATAGAGAAAACTTGGCAGTCACAGTCCCAGTAAACTACAGTATATCCAGGTATCTTGCTGTTTTTATAAATGAGTCCCTGTAGCATTTCCTGACACACTTCTGCTGAATTTTCATTGGCTGAAAGTCCTCAGTGTTAGTGTGGCAGAGAGTGGATGTACAGCATTGTTCATATTGGCACTCAGTTTTGTATTAATTTTCTCCTTTGCTACGACCTCCAGGGGGTCCAGAGTGCATTCCCTAACCGAGCTTTCCCTTTTAATTACCTTGTTAGTTTAGTGGGCTTCTCTGGAAGTGATGTTACCAGTCCAGCACACCACAGCATTGAAAATCACACTGGCCATCACAGAGTTGTAGATGATGTGAAAAGAGCCTGTGCTGTCCTTTCCTCTATAGTTCCTCCGTCCAACGTGTCATTAATGTGAACCCCCAAGTACATGCATTAGTGGACCACCTCTACATCCATTACTTGAATAGTGACCAGACTTACAGGCTCTTTGGTGCAGCTAAAGTCAATAACCAGTTCCTTGGTTTTGCTGATATTAAGATGCAGAGAATTCTCTTTGCACCAAGAAGCAAACTTCTCCACCTGACTCCTATAGGTCAGACTGATTGGTGTGAGTGTGTGAGGGTCCTGTGAATGGATGGGTGTTGATTTGCCTTGTGTCCTTTACAGCCATTGCCATGACTCTTTGTTAGAATAAGCACGTTTAGTAAATGAATGATTTACGGCTCTCATAGGAATAGTAATACAGCTCTAAAAAGATACTAATTCATGGAAATAAGGTGATAATATCTTACAACTATTTCATACTAAGTCATGGAAATTATTCAGTAGCCCATAGCCATTACATCTAAAGTCTGAACAATGTACTTATTCACAAATAGTAATTTGAGAGTTAATGTTCCAAATATCTGTCATTGTGCAGCTTTCTTTGCCCCCAACCATCCCTGCGCCCCAAAGATATGTGGATGTGGGTGTGTGATTGGGCCTTTCTAATGGGTTGGTGCCTTGTCCAGAGTTGGATCCTGTCTTTCATGCTACCAGGACAGAAAGTTTTTTTATTTCATGCTCATTTTTTCCCAAAAGACATACAAATAAGTGAAGAATCAAGGGAGATAAACTTTACTTTGCTGTACTCTTATAACCTTAACTCAACTGCTAATTATTTAGGCCTCATGACTGAATCGTGACCTGTTTCTTTCTAAAACTAAATTTCAAAAGCAAGATGAAGGCTTCTATATTACCTTCTAAGCACAGAATCACAATTAGGGATTCACAAGACTGAAATATTAACTCACAATGATTTGAAAATCAGTCTTTAAGGCATTTTGATTTATTACACATATAAATTAGCATGGGCACAATACAGTAATAATAATAATGCACCCAAATTAAGTAATTATATAGGGATCCCAATAGGGTTTCTACGGAACTCAAGAATAAGTATTGGCCAGTAGAAGTTATAATAAATCTTGATGAAATATTAATTTATGTCCATGACAGTGGAGGTTAAAAAACTAAGCCATGACACTCCAGGATGCCAGTTTAACATTCATGTCTTCTTTAATTTCATCAGCAAATGTTTCAAATAGGTAAACATGAGAATTATTTATTGATGCTCTTTTAATTTATAATTCATCTTGGGTGAACCCATTAGATAACAAAACATAAATGAGGAATTTCTTGTTGATGTTCTGCCAGGGATCAGTAAAAACAAAGGCAAATCATTGAAACTAACCCAGAAATGGATGTTCAAAAATCAGAATCAAAGAAGTGTAGTGAGGCTGTTACTGAAGTCAACAAAATGCTGGGAAAATAAAGTTAAAAAATGCTAACTAGTGATGAGCGAAATGATTCACAAATTGAATCTTCCAGCAAAAATTGTGTTATTGACACAAGACAAAAAATGTTTAGTTCCTCTTTGGAAGTGTTTTCATGAATTAATTCTTCATGGGTCTGCCTGTCATCCAGTATTAATTAAAAATCTCTAGTTGGAAAAAAGTATCCACTTGGCTCATTTCCTGACATGTGTAGAAGTTTTGTTGAGCTAACGTCTAAGTGTTATCTAGTTGTGCTGAGAGTACTATGATGATCACTTTGCCAGTTATGATGACACTCTTGGCGATCACAATGCTAAAGATGCATCAGAAGCAGAAAAAACTGTGAGCTTTACGAACAGTGAATTGTGCACGTCTTCAACCTCATTTGCAGGAATCAAGGAAAGGGAAAAGCGGTTGCGAGTTAAAGCCGGAGGGGAGTGAATTTCTACGTTATCAGTTTTCCAGCAGAGAAAACACAGTAATGCGCAATGGTGCGTTGTAGTGTTTCTTCACGTAGAAAATATGCCGCATGTCACAAATTTCAAAAAAAACGCACAGTGCTCTTCTGAGGTGCATAAATAGAATTGAAGTCACTGCTGTACAATGGATTACATGCATTACACAGTTGTGGAAAAGAGTGCAGGTAGGCACAGAAATGTGAATGAGATTTTAAGGAACAGAATTAATTGTTTTCTGTTATGATTCAGTCTCTCAAGTGGCTAAGGTGGATAAGGCCTACTAAAACATCCAGGAAAACAGACCAGAATCCCACCAGCTTGCCCAGAGGAGACGGACCAAAAGCCAGCCTACCTTCCACATGAGTGGCTGGCTTCACCTGCAAAGGACAAAGTGCTTTTAACTCTTAAAGTTCAAAAATATTTTCAGACTCAAAATAACCCTCAGGCAAGAAGATCACCATCAACCCCTGTCTTGCACAGAGCAAGGCCACAAGAAATCTTTATAAAGGAGGAATTTATTGAATGAAAAGGAAAAATGCAACAAATAGTTCAAAGGAGCAAAAAAGGCAAGACAAAAAGTTTACAAAGTTATTGTCTGTTTTTCACCTGCATTATTATCATTATTTAATTTAATATTATTTATTGTATCAGTATGCTGCTGCTGGAGAATGTGAATTTCCCATTGGGATTAATAAAGTATCTATCTATCTATCTATCTATCTATCTATCTATCTATCTATCTATCTATCTATCTATCTATCTATCTATCTATCTATCTATCTATCTATCAAATCAAAATTCACAAAAATAATCCATGAAACAGAAGCAAACCGTACAAAAAGGAAAGCAACACTTGCAAGAACTGCCAAAATCAACCGGACCACATTCAAATGAACCACAAGGGGACTTTACTTTCCACCCTGCCTTTATTGGCTGGGGGCTGTTCATTAATGGTAATGGAAGGGTGGCTCCCACTTTTGGGGGAGGTTCCACTCACAAAATACATGGAACACCAGAGAACAGAATAACATATGGAGAAACTAAATATCAACGAAATAGAACAAAACTAACAGAAAAAACGTAATTAGACAAGATTTATCAGAAATGATAGAAAATAATGAACAATAATGAAAAATAAACAAAGAAGAAAAAGAAATGTAAACATCATCCAGGGGAGGAACCTTGGCTTAACCATGACAATATTTCACAGCAAAAAAATCTGTAAATCCTCATAAAATGTTTGTTTACTGGGTTTTACATTTTGCAATCTTGAAATTGCATTCAAAATTAATGTACGTGTCCACAAAAGTCAAAACTAAGCTTAACTGTTTTGCTCATCAGTAATGCTAACCAGAATCAAGTCAAAAATGTCGGAAGCCCTTAAATCATTAACATTGAGAAAGGTTTGTGATGGTTTTTATCCGGAATCTCGGACAACCAAGAGGTCACAATGTTGCCTTTTAAATTGCTGCAATGACGATATTATGCATCACGATCTCCTGTCTGTCATATGCTAGGAAAATGGCTACCAATGGTACACCAGCACTAAACAGCAAAAATGAAGACGGCATCAAATCAGACAAGATGATTTCAAAGTAAAAGAATAATGACAGCATTTTCTTGTCTCAAAACTCTTAATGGAAAGAAAAAAATGATAAAAAAAATGCCTAGTAAATAAAAAAAAAGAAAAGGAAGAAATGAATGATAGTTAGGGATTTGTAACTCATGGCCAATTCAATAAGCAGTGATGAGATTTAGATGACACCTTTCCTATATATTATTTTTCTTACCTGTTTATCTAGGTCAGGGTCACAGGCAGTCAGGGTCTGTCTCAGCAGCATTGGGCACAGCGTGGAAGCCAAGTCTGGATGGCTGGCCAGCCAATTAACAGGACACGTATGCACAAACCTCACACTTAGAACTAGTAAGGAATTAATAACTTGGGCAAAAAATGCGAACTCGTTGTAATGAAATCATACTTAAAGTGAGAACTTTTACCTATACTTCCTAGTCATTAGATATTCCATCTTGGGAAGCAAATTATATCTCATAGTTATATGTACTAAGTATTGGAAAAAGATAATGACTCCAGCCTCGAGACGCAAAGTCTTTGCAAATAAATAATAAAACAGGCCTCAGGACAATAATTTGTTGGAACAAGGTAATAACTCATGAGTATTAGATATTTAGTCACAGGTAGGAGAAAATATATCATCACTAACCACAAGATAATAATTAGGGCCACATGATGCTAAGTCATTATAATGAAATAATACATTAGGCACAAGATAGTAACATTAGGTGATACTGTAATAACTCATGGCTGTTATAGAATAGTAGTCTGGATAAATAAATAGTAACACATGCTGTACAATACTTAATCATCAGGATGAGATGATGGCTCATTACTAATAATGAGATAATTACTAGGGCACAAGATACAAAGCAACTGCAATGAAACAATATTAACAAAATTAATTTGTCAAAATATGTTAATAACTCATGGCAATTAGATTTTACATCTTGGGAGTCACTTTATACCTCAAACTTATATATGCTAAGTACTGGCATAAGTAATGAGGCAAGCATCAAGACTTTAAGTAGTTTCAATAAAATAATAATATGAGACATAAGATATTAATTTAAGGGAACAAGGAAAGAAATAATGGCAAGCCGATATACTTAGCCATTAAAAAGAAACAACAATTCATTGCTAACCTAGAAGATAATAAATCACTGCCATGTAATAACAACATCACTCATCCAAAAAAGTAAAAGAAGAAAGAAACAAAGCAACTCAAACCTTTAGACATAACATCTTGGTAATAAGTTTATAGCTTATGACTGGCAGATAAGCATCAATACTAATATTTCATTTGTGCCCTAAAATAAAAAAAGTCATCACAAGGAGATAATAGGAGAGCTTGCAAGATGCCAGTTTTGTTTTGACCATTGAATAGTGAGGGGTGACAAATAAATGATAGCTATGATCTATTAAATATTTAGTCTGAAGGGTTAAGTGATCATTGAAGACATTATATATTTAATCATGAGACTGAGATAACAAATCTCTGGGTAGTCACGGATCATGAGATAATAGCACAGGCCATGCAATACTAAGTTATGAGATCCAGACAAGAACTCTTGGCCATTAGTTACTGGTCTTTGAATTGACACTCTAACCATAGCCATGAAGAAGTAAGGTTCATTATTGACTCTATATCAGACCAATATGTGCGAGAGTGAGTGTGTGAGTCTACCCCATGGTGAACAAGGAACCTGTAGAGAGTTGGTTCCTGTCTTGCGCCAGTTGCTGCTGTGTGAGGCTCTGTTTCCCATGACCACAATCTAAATTGAGCAGGTTTGATAATGGATGGATTAGTAGATGTATGGGCAAGTAGTCAATATTCGTGATGAGCAGGCCTCTGTAAGGACCTCAACTGAATGAGGTCCTTATTCATTAACATACATTTGTACTTTTATGTCCTCATTTCTGTCATGCACCCCATGAAATAATGCAGTTGTCCCTAGACAGAATGATGTAATTTGCAAGCAAATGGAATGTAAAAGATTAATTTGGAATATTTGTTATGCGCATGGCTGCCACTAGAGGGCTGAGCTTGAGACACACCTTAGAATGGTGCTGGAGACTGTGACTTAAAACAAGGGGCAAATTACTGGTCTTTTTGGATTAGCATCGCGTCCCACTGTCCACAGCTCACTGCCAAATCCATTATTAAGTCTGGTTAGATGCTTCAAGTGACAGTGCAAGTATTCAGCACCTGAATGACTCTATGCCACAGTGCATAGTTCCATGTATTTCCATTTGCTCCAAGTACTAAAGTCCCCAAGTTGTTTTCTGGATCAATAAGTCATTTGCTTATTCTGGTTCTCTAGCTCTGATTTCTTGCTCTCCTGTGACCAGTGATATTTTTCACATAAGAATTCTGACAGGGCTACTCTTACCTGGGAATGTGATACAGTCAGAAGTAGTGGAACCATCCTGAGAAACCATGTAGACAGAGTCTGTGAGATAGTAGTACAGACAGAGAAAGACGATGATGATGAAGCACTTGTCAATGTCAATTTATTTATATAGCACATTTAAAACAACATAGGAATGCTGTGGCCAAAGTGCGTTACAATAATAGACTAAAAGAAAACATACAAATAACATAAATAGAAATAAAATATATGAACATAAATAAAATAAATAATAAATAGAAGTAATGTTACATAATCACAATGAGGAAACCATCAGTATTACTGAAGATCACAGAATGCAAGTGAATAGAAATGAGCCTTTAATCTTGTTTTGAACATTTCAATTGTAGACGACTCCTTTATGTAATGAGGTAAAGAGTTCCACAGACGAGGAGCAGCAGCTGCAAAAGCCCTGTCCCCCTTAGTTTTACACTTAGTGTGAGGGACAACGAGAGACAAATGACCAGAAGATCTAAGCACTCTAGATGGCTGGTGTAAAGCACACAATTCAGATAAATAGGCATGAGCAAGCCCATGTAAAGATTTAAAAACTAGCAACAAGATTTTAAAATCAATTTGAAAACTGACTGGCAGCCAGTGTAAAGAAGCTAATATTGGAGAAACAGAACAGACTTTCTTCCCCCAACCAGAAAGCGAGCGGCAGCATTCTGGACCAACTGTAACCTGCATAGCAGGGATTTGCTAATCCCAGAATACAGCGAGTTGCAGTAATCAAGGCGAGAAAAGATAAAAGCATGAGTAGCTTTCTTAAGATCCATAAAAGATAAAAATGGCTTGATCTTACCTAATAGACAAAGCTGGGAAAAGCAACTCTTGACTACAGAATTTATTTGTTTCTCAAAAGAGAGGTTACTGTCAAAGATAACACCAAGATTGAGGACTTGAGGTTTGCAAAAGACAGAGAAAAAGCCAAGAAATCCAAGACCAATTTGGGCTTTAGCTGATGGACCCACAATAAGCACCTCCATTTTATTTTGATTCAGATCAAGAAAATTATTAGCCATCCAAGATCTTAGTTCAGAAAGACAGTTATAGTGGTGGGCTATATGTTGCTGCTGTTTATATTGTCATTGGGTCGTGGTGGCTTGTGCTTTGATCTCCTTCCATCTTTAACGATTTTCCCCTGTTCACCAAGAGGAATGTTCCTCGCCTGCTCTGACAATCGCACTTGACTCATCAAGGGGAAACCCCCCAGCTCTGATGATTGCGCTTGGTTTGGGATCATCAGAATACACTTATACAGGAAAAAGTAGGATGCAACACCAAAAAGGTCAAGAAACACTGACTTAAAGCTCATAGCTTATTAAAAACCTTGCTCTGCTTAACGCCATTGGCTTGGACATGTGGTTACCAGAGCACCTTGGAAAGGTTCCTGGTTTGGTTTGGGTGACAGAGTCAGACAAGTGAATGTGTATTATGTTGGCTCTGATTAAGGAAGGTAATGAGGGAGAGACACTGAATTTCACAATACATTAGGCCACCACCACAGTGATAATAAAATGTCAGCTAAAAATGCAATAAAGAATCACAAAAAATGAAGATCTAAAAATACATTGTATGGACTGCGGGAATGAGAAGGAAGGAGAAATGGAATTACCATTCAAAACAACACAACACTGTTGGAAGATGGTTCTCTCTCAGCATAATGGAAATTGTTGTCTCCTTCCTCAACCAATAATAGTGCCATCTTCCCGGGCTCCTTTCATGTGATTTCTATTTGCCTCTGCACAGGAATTGTGCGTGAGGAGCTTCATGAAAGGGGTTTCCACGGCTGGGCAGCTACACACAAATCTAAGATCACTATTTGCAATGCCAAGCATCAGATGGAGTGGTGTAAAGCACACCACCGTTGGACTCTGGAGCAGTGGAAACCTGCTCTCTGGAGTGATGAATTATGATTCATTATTTCGCAGACTAATGGATGAATTTGGGTTTGATGGATTCTAGGTGAACACTGCTTTCTAGACTGCATATTGCTTACTGTTATTTTTTTTTAGAGGGAGGTATAATGATCTGGGGTGTTTTTTGAGATATGGGCTAAAACCCTTGGTTCTAGTTAAAGGTACTGTTAATGCTACAGCATACAAAAACATGACAATTGTGTATTTTCAACTTTGTGGCAACAGTTTGGAGAAGAGCCTTTTCTGTTCCATCATGACTGCGCACCTGTACACAAAGCTAGGTACAGTGAGACACACAGAAACTACGAGTGGTCTGCACAGAGCCCTTACTGAACATCTTTGGGATGAAGCAGAATGTTAATTGTAAGCAAGGTCTTCCCATTCAACACCAGGACTTGACCTTTCAATTGCTCTTTTGGGTGAATGGGCACAAATTCTCACACAAACAATTTTATGGAAAACCTTTATAGAAGAGTGGAGGCTGTTATAGCTGTAAAGAGGGGATCAACTCCATGTTAAAGGCCATTATTTTGGAATGGGATTTCTCAACATGCTCATATAGTGTGATGATCATGTGATCCTGAAACTTTTGGCCATAGAGTGTAGATTCTATCAGTCATGAAATGCTCCAGTCTACAACCATTCTTTGTTACAGAGTGTAGTAAATATGGTTGTAAATACAGTTTGGATATGAACATGGCAGCATTTACAACAGAGTGTTTGTCGCACGCCAACACAACTTTCTTAGCTTTATTGATGATAGGGGGAGCACCAGAAAAAGATTGAAAGCATTTCCTAAAACACGGCTCTCAGATGTCTTTGCACTTTATCAAGACCTTCTTCTACATCTCATGGACCTGTTGATGGTGGTATGGTATAGCGGGTCCACAGCTTCAAAAAAAATGGGGCCAGCTTTTAAATCCATAAAGCCATCTCACTCTCCGTGGGCGCGATTACACAACTGCGGGGAGTTAATGAGGTAGATGGGACGAGTCGCACCTGCATGTGCCGGTGTGATCATTCTCAATTGCATCATTGGCTTTCTGTGGCATGTGATTAAGGTGCTGCCCCCTACAGAGACAAGTGTGTATATACACTGGCTGGCACAAAAGGATCAAGAAAGAAAGAAAGAAAGAAAGAAAGAAAGGCAGTCTTGGAAGGACAATCTGGGCACCTGGAAGGAGGAGACGGTATGAGCTGGGTCCCCGTGAAGCTGTGGCGCTGTAGGAGCTAGTTCGCCCCACTGAATGTTCGGATGGAGTGTGGCGAGCAAGGCAGGTTCCCTCCCTAGGCTTCTGAGGTGTGACCAAGTGAGAAACCGAAGGAAGATGGGAGAAGAGACGACTTGGACGGTCTGGCTGTGATGTCTGGTGGCAGTCAAGATGGGGGTCAGCATAATGGAGCTCGTGGCTGCTGAGTCTTTGCCGGATGGGTGAGCAATGGGTGAATAATGGGTGAGCCGTGAAGAAAGAGTAGGAGGTGGGCTGAGATCAGGAATAGTCTGCATTTTTAACCTCTGATTTTTAATGGATTTACTTATTGATTTTTTTATCCCCACTTTTCACTGCATTTTTATGGATTTGTATATGTACTGTTTTTTAGAACACTGCACAATTGACACTTGATGGTTTTACTTTTGTGTTTACTGTTTTTAATAAAAGCACTTGGGCACTTTTTCCACCACCCTCTGACATCATCAAAGAATTGTCCTCATTTGTCAGCTCATCTCGATCTAACTGTCGATGGTGTTGGTTCAGCAGACTCCCATGTGGGAAGAGGGAGTCTGTAGGGGACTGGCATCATCACAGGCGGTACAAAACATACACTGTTATTTTAGCTTGTAAACTGTTCAAAAAAATTAAAGAAGTAATTATTAATCAGAGTATAGCATCAAATTAATGAAACTTCTGGGCTATTGATCTGGTCAGTTAACTAGCAGAAGGGGCTGTTAATCAGTTTCAGTTGCTTTGGTGTTAATGCAATTAACAACAGGTGCACTAGAGGGGCAACAATAAGACGACCCCCAAAACAGGAATGGTTTAACAGGTGGAGGCCACTGACATTTTTCCCTCCTCATCTTTTCTGACTGTTTTTTCACTTGTTTTGCATTTGGCTACGGTCAGTGTCACTACTAGTAGCATGAGGCGATACCGGGACCCTACAGAGGTTGCACAGGTAGTCTAACTTCTCCAGGATGGCACATCAATATGTGCCATTGACGGAAGGTTTGCTGTGTCTCAAAGCACAATCTCAAGGGCATGGAGGAGAGTCCAAGATACAGGCAGTTACTCTAGGAGAGCTGGACAGGGCCGTAGAAAGTCCTTAACCATCAGCAGGACCAGTATCTGCTCCTTTGGGCAAGGAGGAACAGGATGAGCACTGCCAGACCTACAAAATGATCTCCAGCAGGCCACTGGTATGAATGTCTCTGACCAAACAATTAGAAACAGACATAATGAGGGTGGCCTGAGTGCCCGACGTCCCCTAGTGGGCTCTGTGTTTACTGTCCGGCACCATGAAGCTCGATTGGCATTTGCCATAGAATTCCAGAATTGGCATGTCCACCACTGGTGCCCTGTGCTTTTCACAGATGAGAGCAGGTTCACCCCGAGCACATGTGACAGATGTGAAAGGGTCTGGAGAAGCCATGGAGAACATTATGCTGCCTGTAACATCGTTGAGCAGGACCGGTTTGGTGGTGGGTCAGTGAGGTTCTGAAGAGGCATATCCATGGAGGGACGCACAGATCTCTACAAGCTAGACAATGGCTCCTTGACTGCCATTAGGTATTGGGATGAAATCCTTGGACCAATTGTTAGACCCTATGCTGGTGCAGTGAGTCCTGGGTTTCTCCTGGTTCACGACAATGCCCGGCCTCCTGTGGAGAGAGAATGCAGGTAGTTCCTGGAGGATGAAGGAATTGATACCATTGACTGACCCCCCACACTTGCCTGACTTAAATCCAGTAGAACACCTCTGGGCCATTATGTTTCGGTCAATCCGACGCTGCCAGGTTGTACCTCAGACTGTCCAAGAGCTCAGTGATGCCCTGATCCAGATCTGGGAGGAGATCCCCCAGGACACCATCTGTCGTCTCATTAGGAGCATGCCCCCAACCCCAGACCCCCCCCCCCCCCCCGACGTTGTCAGGCATGCATATAAGCACGTGGGGGCCATAGAAACTACTGAGTATGATTTTGAGTTGCTGCAATGAAATTTCAGCAAAATGAACTAGCCTGCTGCATTATTTTTTCACTTTGATTTTCGGGGTGTCTTTGAATTCAGCCCTCTGTAGGTTGAAAATTTTCATTTCCATCAAACAATGTGGTATCCTTTTGTTCCTAACACATTACCCAGTCCATAGCAGTCCATAGCAGTAGAGATTGTGAGGGATTGCCGGCCATATATTCCGGACAACACCTCCAAGCTGCCGGATGGAGCCCTACCTGCAACATAGGGATGTCCCGAGTTCCAGCAGGGCATCATGGACTATGGAGTTTTAATACACAGCCCTGCTGGATAACGTCGGGGCCGCCAGGAGTCGCTGCAGGGAGGCTCACAGGGTGCTACGTGCCCTATAACCCAGAAGTGCGTCATGAAGACATGACCGAAAGGACGACGTGCTTCCGGGGTGAAGAAGTGGAGTTTTTATATGACCTGGACAGAGAGGGCAAAACACTTCCAGGTCAAGGACTATAAAAGGACTATGGGAAATCCCAGACGTCGAGCTGAACTGGGTGGAAGGGTGGCAACGCGTCTGGGAGAGGAGGATTGGTTATTATAGTGTATTGATTATTGATTGTATGAGTAGTGTGGAGTGGAGGGTGCTTTGCGCACATTATTATAAAATAAATAATAATTGATGTTTACCCAGTGTTTGGAGTGGTACCTGAGGGTTCAAGAGGTCGATAGGGGCCTCAACTGCGACAAGATATCCAGCATGTTTTTCCCATTGAGATCTGAGGTGTTTTCAAAGTGTTCCTTTAATTTTTTGAGCAGTTTATTTTCCTCATGACTGCAGAACCTGCATAAACTGGGCCAATGTGCAGGGGCTTGGGTTTGTGCTCTGTAATGGGCTGCTGCATCATCCAGGACTGGCTCCCATATAAGTCCCTGTGGTGCCCAGTCAGCTTGTGCTTTCTCCCAGAAAATTGAAGAATGAAGAATAAGGGAAATTAACTAGACGGATGGATGGTTGGATAAATGGACACATTTCCCGTACATTACTCTGACCCATTCTTCTCAAGCAGATCTCTTATCAGATGTCACATCTGGTTACAGACCCCTTTTGTCAGTCACCCCAAAGGCCAGGGCCTTATTAACCAGAGACAGAATAAATCAAGATTGTACACATGGCCTAATGGAAGGAAGCCATGTGAAATGTAGGGAAGCTTCTGGATCTCTTTGTCCTTCATGGCAATGCCTAGTCACCTTCAGGGAGAAGGCCACCCACTATCATGTATTAAGCCAGCCATCTGTAGCCCTAGACTAATTATGCTTCAGTGTAATTGCCTTCCTCATGCAGGAAGGGCCCAACTGTTAGAGCAAAGCATTTCTTAGCATATCACATAGGCCAAAAATACCTTGGAGAAGATCCTGCCTCAGAACAGTAGACAGTACAAAAATCATCTATTTTGTATTCAGCCCTGATGAAGAGAGATGAAGTCATGGGAAATGACAGGCGTGAACCACGGTGCCAAGTCCCAATCAATCAAGGTGTTGCATCTTCCCGCTGACCTTGGAGACATGCTAGCAGGTGTCTCATTACGTGTGCCCACTCTCTCCGGCGACACTGCTCGCTCTCCTCCCAGATGTGCGCACCCATCTGTTGCAGCTGTCACTCCTGCTTATCTGCAGTGGAGAGGTGTTGGCCAAGTCTGTAACTCAGACAAAGCTGTCAGACTGTTGCTTGGCTTTTCAGTGTCAGCTGGGAGCAAAGCATACTGGGAAAGTTAGGCCTCAAGTGAGGATTGCCTAAAAGGAGTGTTTCTCCTTAAGAGGACTACCAGAGTTTGAGCAGCAGCCCACAGGTTTGAGCATGCTATATTGGAAAGTTTGAGGGGCACTCAGCATCCCTGGTGGGTACTCTGTGATATGAGAATCTGTGGTTATTTCAACAGTATTGGGGAAGATGTGTTTTAGTAATAACATCTGCTGCCTGCAGCTGCAACCTAATATGTATAGAGAGCCAGAAGTAACTAACTTGAGTTGTGGTGGGGCGGTGGGATACACCAAGTAGTAAACACCGCAATGCAATTATAGTTAACATCGTGTGATGACTTTCATGGCCATCAATCAAGAATGTTTATTCCTTTATATTTTATCACCTCCCCCTTATAATGCTTTAAATCACACTCTACTACCAATGTGCTGGTGGGAGATCAAATACTGCCGTATCGTATCATGTGCTTCACTTTTGCACCTGTGGCTCCACATTGCTGACCTGGGTAGAAGAAAGTGCTAAATCACTACCTTGCACCTCAGGGTGGCTCATCTGTGATGTGTCTGGGCCAACAGGCAGCAGTCAGCATTTTGCACGCTCCAGATCCATCGGTGTTATGCTTTTGTGTTAGTGTGGAGATAAGTGTCTGAGAGAAGAAACACCCCGGGTGGTCCTTAATCAAAGTGCTAGTTTCACTCTTTGAGCGGTGATGCATGTGCTAGTGACTAATTAGCAAAGCTGCACATTTTCCTCTTCGATGATTAGCGGCGCTTTAAAATATTTAATAGCGGGATTCTAAATACCCCCGAGGAAGCTTTCAGGTAGATTAAACTTCATGATTAGTTTATCAGCAAGACAGCGATAAAGTGGCAAAAACTCCACACTCTCCAGACACAGCTCACCAAGACAGGAATGAAGGCTTTACAGACCATCTCAGTGAGCCCCATCATTTAGGACAAAGAGGGCCATCTACACCCATATCAGTACTCTAGGGTACACAGTGCAAGTCAGTCTGAGACATCAGAAATGTGTAAGCAGAGTTAATCACCATCTTTATCACATTGTGATTAAGCAAGATTTATGAAGTCTCTGATGACTAGGGCACTGGACATCAGTTTATTATTCAATTCAGTTTACTTTTGTATAGCACTGTTCACTGAGTGCATGCTTAGAGCACTGTGACAAGTTCACAGGGAAAGGCAATTACCTGAGGTCACTGCCAACTGCCAGCAAGGTCTGAGTAAATGTCAGAATGCCCTCTGTGGAAACTGGCATTTGAAATGGTTTATTTGAAAGGTGCTCTACCAATGAAAGTTCACTCACTCACTCACTCACTCACTCACTCACTCACTCACTCACTCACTCACTCACTCACTCACTCACTCACTCACTCACTCACTCATGCATACATTTTTTTCTAAATTGCTATTAGCATGACTAATCATTAAATTACTCACTTGAAATTTTATAAAAAAACACTTTTCACAGAGATTAGCAAAGCCCAAATTAATATAATAACAAGTAAGAAAGTTGCAAGACGTAGACTGTATAAAAGTTAGCAAAGTACAGATTCTAACACAAGTGATGAAAAGGTTCATGCGCTATTGATTGCTGTAGGATATGCAGAGTAGATCATGTAACAAACTTGGCAGAGCTCCACACCAGCTTTAAATGGATTTGACTTAACACAGGGGTGTCCAACTCTAATCCTGGATTGCCACAGTGGCTGCAGGTTTTCATTCTAACCCTTTTCCTAAACAGTGAGCAGTTTTCACTGCTACTTAACTCCTTTTCCTTTCATTTTAATAGCCTTGATTTTAAGGATTCAGTTCTCTGAATTGATTTGTTTCTTCATTAAATGGCAGCCAAACTGACACTGACAGATTGAGGAGATCGTTCCTCCCCCAAACTATGCGACTCTTTAATTCCATCCGGGGGGGTAAACGTTAACATTTAACATTATACATAGTTATTGTCTGTTTTTCACCTGCATTATTATCATTCTTTAATTTAATATTATTTATTGTATCATTATGCTGCTGCTGAAGAATGTGAATTTCCCATTGGGATTAATAAAGTATCTATCTATCTATCTATCTATCTATCTATCTATCTATCTATCTATCTATCTATCTATCTATCTATCTATCTATCAAACAGAAATGAGATGTGAAGTGAGCCAACAGATGAGCAGCGAAACTGGAATGTCAAACTCCATCCAACTTCACTCCAACTAGTTTCTTAATGAGAAGTCAGTTCCTGCTGTTAATTGAAGCCGTTATTGAATATCATGACTTGGTGATGCTCTTATTCTGCTACAGCAGACTGTTGATTTTCTCTTTTTCTAAGACCACCATCAAGATGTTTTGGTGACCTGAGCAGAGCAACATGACAGACCTTCACCTTTCTTTATTTTCAGGTTAGCTGATCGTGTGGCGGCTTGTTTTGTATGTCATTATTGTTTGACTGCTCATTAAGGAAAAAGAAACAACTAGGGCAGGGGTGTTGAACTCCAGTCCTAGAGGGCCGCAGTGGCTGCAATTTTGCATTCTAACCATCTTCTTAATTAGTGACCAATTTTTGCTGCTAATTACTTTTTTTAGTTACCTCGACTCTGGCTCTTTAGTTGTTTCTTTAAACTTAATTAGCAGCCAAACAATAATGAGACACAAAACATGCTGCCACATCACACAATATCTGAAAATAAAGAAAGGTGATGGTCTCAGTAAGATTGATCTCTCAACTCACCAAAACACTTTGACAATGTTCTTATGAAAAACAAAACATCAACAGTTTTGGAAATGTCTGCTGTTGCAGAATGAGAGCAGCAACAAGCTGTGGAATTAAATAACGGGTTTAATTAAAAGCAAGAATTGTCTTCTCATTAAGAAACTGGTTGGAGTTTCAAGCCCCAGTTTAAGCTGGTCATCTGTTAGCTCATTTTACATCTCATTTCTTTTTGGCTGTCATTTAATGAGGAAACGAATCAATTCAAAGGAGTGAATCCTTCTAACATGGCTGTTAAAATAAAGGGGAAAAAAGTGAATTAGCAGTAAAAACTGGTTGCTGATTAGGAAAAGGGTTAGAATGAAAACCTGCAGCCACTACGGCCCTCCAGGCTTGGAGTTTGACACCCGTGAACTAGGGGATTTGAGTTATGTCAATTACAACTAAGGCAAAACAAGTTAATCAGCAGTAAAAACGGCTCACTAATTAAAAAGATGGTTAGAATGAAAACCTGCAGCCACTGCGGCCCGCCAGGACTGGAGTTGGATTCACTTAGTGACCCTAAGATCCTGAGACTGCATACCAAGTCCACATAATACAGTATTTCCTCGGCGATAGATAGATAGATAGATAGATAGATAGATAGATAGATAGATAGATAGATAGATAGATAGATAGAACTTTATTTGTCCCCAGGGAAAATTTTGCTTTACACAGAAGCTCTTTAAATAAATAAATACATAAATATGTAGATGAGTAAATAAATAAATACATTTACATGCACATTGTTACTTTTCTTTCTTACTTGTTCACAGGGGAAATTTGGCTTTCAACAAAAGCTCTTTAAATAAACAAAATACATAAATAGATAAATAAATCGACAAACTCACTTACTATGGCCTGAGCACACACCAGAATGACTACAAAGAAGAAAACTTCTAACTTGGCAGTCCCAGTCACAGTGAGGCATAATGCAGGTGAAAGTATGTATTTGTATAGTGTACATATATCCTCCATACATACAGAGTCTGTGGCTAATTGTACAGTGCCCCCCACAATGTTTAGGACAAAGACACTTTTTCTCTTGATTTGCCTCTCTGCTCCACAGTTTAAAATTCCACATCAAACATTTCAGACATGATTAAAGAGCACATTACAGACTTTCAGCGTGGCATAGTCATTCAAATTTTGGACTTCAATCCATGGTGTTGTTGGTTCAGATCCTGCTACTGACACTGTGTAGCCCTGCATAAGTCAATTCACCTGCCCGTGCTCATATTGGAAAAGCAAATATTGTAAGATAAATATGTCAGGCAAATAATCAGTAATAAAAACAAGGAAACATCTCAGTGATTTGACTGCTGAATTCATTGATTGGCTGTTTAATTTCTTAATGAACTGCTTAATCCACATACGTTTTCATTGATTGATCCATTTGACTCTCTTCAGTTAACTGGCTGATTGATCAGGTGTTTACCTTCCCAATTAATTTCTTGGTTGATTAGTTGGCCAATTAGTTGAATGATTGCCTTTTTCATCAATCTACTATTCTTATTGGTTTTGTTGACTTTTTAACTGCTCACTGGAGTAATTTTTTGATTACTTACCTATAGGTTTTCATTTCTAGGGACTAAATGACAGATGAAATGACTGTTTAATAGGTTGAGAGCTTAATGAACTTGACAGTATTTTGAGTGACTGGCTAAGCAGTGTATTACCTCGCTGGCTGGTTTGAACATTAGTTGGATGATTGTTTGACAAATTGCTTGATTGGTTCATTGAACGATTGATTAATTGAATTAGTCACATATTAATCAGTCAGTCAGTCGATTGATCCCACATTCCCATGGCAGCTCTAAACTGGCCCGGTGCAAGCGAGTTTTGGTGTGCGCGTGAATATGCTCTGCAATGGCCTGCTTCAGAGTTGGTTCTCACTTTGTGTTCATAACCATGAATGAGGTAAGAAGTTGGAAGAAGAATGAAGTGATGTTTAACTTGATCAATAATTTGATTTACTCATTTTTTCATTGATGTGTTGACTTGGTGACCAATTGTTTGATTACTTGCTTGATTCGTATGTGTTGTCTACATTTTCACCAATCTACATTGCAACACCGAGCTGGTGTTTTCAGAAGTATACACCTTTGGAGACTGTTTTCAAATGTTTCTGATTTCAGGAGTTACAAATGCTGAGGCAGAGTGGATGAAATGTGAAAATGGAGATTAATGTCTGTACTTTTAGATGAAATTATAGTAGGGCATATGTAGCTTGAGTTGTGTGCCTTTCATGAAACTGAAGCACGTTTTCATACTGAAAACAGGAGTCTTAACCAATGAATGGTCAGGAGAGCTTAAAATTCAAAAGGTCGAGTGTATCTAAGAATACTTCCTGTTCATGCACTTCTGTCATTATTCAGAAATATTGGATTACCCATAATGTAATGTTTATTTAACAATATTTCAGGAAACATTTATTGTGGCTGGCACATTGTGAGTATACTAATAAATAACTGATGTTGATTATAGATAGATAGATAGATAGATAGATTATATGATATGAGTAAACTGAGATTTTGCTTCATTAATATATTTATTGATGATTGCTGTTTTTCAATATTGACACTCCGTGGGTATATTTCAAGTTAGTTTTAAATTATTCCTTCAATTCCTTCAGCTCTTTTAGTTATCCTTTGTATTGAAATATAGATTTTTGGGATCATAGAGCACAATTTTGGCATTGGTTTTCTTTTTCTATTTTAATAGTTATATATTTTTTATGTTCTTTTATAACATTTTGGGCATCACTATTTTGAGCATCTATTGCTATAAAGTTGCTATGCTAGAATCCTCGGAGGTGTGCAGTGCTGATAGGATAAAAGGCAGGCTCAGAGGTTTTGAGTAAACCTAAAGTCTTTGGTATGTAACTGTTCTTATGATTCATTGTTAGTGCTTTAGATCCTTTCTTCTGTCTTTGACTCTGATTTTTTGTTAAGCATTTAGGATTGATCTAAACAGGAACAGATTCTGGGTATGATACTCTGTCTTGTACATTTTGACGTCTCTTCTCCCAATCACCTCCATTATGCTAAAAATCTGCTATTTGCTTTGGCAGACATAATAGTTTTATCATAAATGTTGTGATCTCTATCATTCTTGACAATATGAGGTTAGAAAATTTTCTTGGATATCACTAAAAACAATACAGGATAGAACAAAGATGAACAAAAATAATCAATTTTGCATGGAGCATTCATTTACGTTTTCCAGAGTACAATAGGGATAGAGATAATTAGGAGATTCCAACATAAAGCTGAAATGAGTTTGTGCTCATTGTGCCCAACGAGAACATTTTTCAATAAAGTAAAGAGTACCGTCTTAAAAATAAAGGTGCCAAAGTGATTCTTCAGAGCAATGCCATAGGTGAGCCATTTTTGATTCTCAAAAGAACCACATACATGAATGTTCCAGAAAGAACTATTGATTTACTTAGATCTATTACAAGTTCCATAAATAATCATGACTAGATGATAACAGATTTGTACCAATAACTTCATGATTTTAAAGGAACTCTTGCAGCACACAGTAACATACACCGAGTTCAGATTTTCTTGAGCTGTCAAAAGCCTGCTAGATGGCCTACTATACATGAAAGATTTCTATTTTATCTGCGTATTAGTGACCAATTCTATATGTAGAGACCCCTTCCCAGAATGAAATGGTTCTGTCAAGAAGAAGGAGCTATGCCAAGCTACACAACCTAGTAAAATGCTGTTTTAGAACCAATATTTTTAAGAGTGTAGAGACATCAAAAAGGAGAAATATTTGTAGTAAGATGAAATAGAAACTGAAGAAAACAGAAAGTTTCAGATAGTAGTCCAAAAAGTTGATAATGGGGGCATTCCCAGGACATAAATTGTATAGAAACGTTATTTCAAATATTCAGTGGATGGCAGTTGGGACAGGAAGTACATCCATGGCACACAGCTCATGTGGAGTAATAAACACTCACTTAGCAAATTGCTAAGAACCCCTGTACACCTGCTTATTCATGTAATTATCCAATCAGCCAATCAGGTGGTAGCAGTGCGATATATGAAATCATGGAGATAAAAGCCATGAGCTTCAGATAATACAGTATTAACACCAAACACCAGAATGGAGAAAAAATTTGCTCTCAGTGATTTTGACTGTGGCATGATTGATGGTACCAGATGGGCTGGTTTGAGTATTTCGGCAACTGCTGATCTCCTGGGATTTTCACACACAACAGTTTTGTAGAATTTACTCAGAATGGTATGGAGAACAAAAAAAAAACTTTCAGTGAGTGGAAGTTCTGTGGATGGAAAGGTTTTATTTATGAAAGAGGTCAGGAGAGAATCTCAAGTCTGGATTGATTTGACAGGAAAGTTTTGGTAACTCGGATAAGCACTTTGTACAACTGTGATGAGCAGAAAAGCATTTGAGAAGGCACGTCGTGTCTAACCTTGAGACAGATGGGCTGCAACAGGAGAAGAAGACCACGTCAGGTTCCACTACTGTCAGCCAAGAATAGAAAGCTGGGACTGCAGAGGGCACAAGCCCACCAAAACTGGACAGTCAATAACTGCAAAAACACAGCCTGGTCTGATGAATCTCAATTTCTTCTGAGGCACACAGATGGTAGGAGGGAATTTGGCAGCAACAGCATGAATCCATGAACTCAAACTGTCTTGTGTCAACTGCTAGTGGTGGTGGTATGATGGTGTGGGGAATATTTATGGCACACTTTGGCCTTATTAATATGAATCAATGACTGCCATAGCATATTTGAACATTATTGATGACCACATGCAAGTCTTCGTCGCCACACTTTACCCATCTCCTAATGGCTGCTTCCAGCATGTCACAAAAGTTTCATGAATGTAACAATGTGTTCTGTGCTCTTCAGTGACCTTCACAGTCACAGAATCTGAATCTTTGGAATGTGGAAGAATAGGGGATTCACAGCAAGAATGTGCAGCTGAAAGATGTCCAGAAATTGCTTGTCCACATGGATTAGAATCTCAAAGAAATGTTCCCCACAACGTATATTGTTTTTATTGGTAGCCTGCGTTTTTCTGAGGAGGAAAGGGTATTTTGAGAGGGTGTTTCCATGAAATAGTAGCACAAATGGAAGATTTGACTGAGTGAATTGCCAAGGCAAAGATGAGCATCTACAGAAAATCACATATAAGGGTTCTCTGCTTGTAAAGAACTGAAGGACACACACATACGTCGGTGGGCTCCTCAGCCTCACAGTTGTCTATCCTTTCCATTACTAATAATAGTAGGCGGCCCGGGTGGCAGTGGTTTCTGTTGCACTTGCCACTTGTGACTCATGTAGCTACATGACAAACTCGCTAGGAAGGAAGGAAGCAACAACATCTTCCCATGTGGCACCCCAGGGAGTCAGAGGCAATCCGGAAAGGGACGACTTGACTCACGCGTGTAGGTCAGCCATTCATCACTAACTTCAAAACAAAAGAGACAGCAATGCGTCCTGCTCCGTGAACAAATTACGAGTGACCCACTGCGAGTGGCCGTTACGTGACTAGGAGCGAGAGAGCGAGCGCCGGAGCCGCCACCACTTTGCTCATTAACCCCGCTCTCTCGGCCGTGTCACATCTGAAGGCGGCCTTTGAAGTGTCACGAACGCATTTCTAAAGCTTTATAAGAAAAGCTTAAGTGCCGGCGGCGGCTCTGGACGCGTGTCAACTTAAAGTGGGGCTGAGTGACGGAAGGAACGTCATGCCAGGCTGAAATAACGAGAGGAATCGCCGTCGCACGACATGTTCAATCTCCCGTTTGGATCAGTGGGCAAGCAGGCGTGCAGCTGAAGATGCTGATTTGCATCCTTCTGAAGCGCTGGCTTGCTGACTCGTGGGCACGCACAGTCGCATTTAAGAACTTTGCAGCACCGGATCGTGCAGTCACTCATTCATCAATTTGTTTAATTTTATTTTGTTTTATTAATGTACAGATAAACACTATTATGTATGTGCTCAGGTAGTTCAGCACAGCAGCACCTGTGGAAATGGACACACGATATGCACGCGTTAATTGCACATTTTTTGCTTTCATCCAATCAAAAATCATATCACTTAAAAACAGCCTGAACTTCTGCACACATGAACAGCTAACTGTACAAAAAGATAAGTCTGTGACCTTTTTGGCAGATTATACCCTTTGAACTGCGGCAATGGTCTCGAGCGCTGGCCCACTTTGGACTGCATTTCTACTTCAGAACTCCGCCTGCTTCAAAACCTAAAAACTTCATTATGCTTTAAGGGAAAATTTCCACTGAAACTCAGGGATAATAGAAGGCTTCTAAAGGACAGATAATTTAAGAAATGACAACCTAGAGGTGAGCTTTCATTTTCTTTTAAGTCTTAATTTTCTTTAGGGCTCGGAGTGCATGGTGTTTTCAATGTCACTCTTCAGACATCTCGTCAAAATTTTAGAGCGATGTCTCCTCCACCTTCGACAAAAAGCAAATCGTTTCCAGTTTCAATTGAAAAATCAATTAATAGATTACATTCAAAATAGCAGAACTGTACACATAACCGAATTCCTATCAATCATATAATGCATAAGACTACAAAATAATACTATTTAATCACATTTGCCTCTCACAGTAAGACGATCCATGTCATAAAGTGAGTCCCAGTCCTTGATAAATTAATACACGAGTGTCCTGGTTGGCTTGCTCTTTTATTTATTAAAGGGGAGCACAGCCCTCTCCTTGCTGAATGAACAGAGCCAGTGACAATTAGTGGAAAGTCTTTGTCGTTATTAATTTATGTATAGAAAGATGAGGTGCTCTTGTACCGACTCCAAAACAAAAAAAATATGCCAAGAAGGCTGGAATTTGTACAAAATCAAAACCTTTATTATTGTACTAGCTGTGTTACCGGGCTTCACTCCGGAAATTTCATAAGACATTGAGCCTTCGTTAATTAGATTTATCAGAAATGTTATGTAATGAAGTATTTTTATTTGTTACGCAATAATTGAAGCTTATTTTTAATTAAGAAGACTGAACATTCCCAGTTCCTGCATCTCAATGGTGCATGGAAAAATGTTCACAAATAAGGCATCAGGCAGAAAAGGGGAATCAAAAAGAATAAAGTTTTGTTCAGTTAACCACAAAAAAGATTCGAATCAGTTGCTGCAAACTCAGTCAAGGCAAAGTCCATAAAAATAAATATCCATGAACTATACATGCAGTAAGAGAAAGTGAAAGAAGTGCAAAAAGTGTAAGGTTCAATGTGAATTTTAACGATAAGTCTTGTTAACAGGGAGGAGCAGCAGCAGCATGTGTGCGCCAGCCAAGAGCGGCGTTTGAGGGTAGCAAATAGGGCGACCGCTTCAGGCCCCGCGCCTAAGGGGGCCCCGCTTTTGAGGTCTGTGTGTCCCGTTTGAGCGGATTTTTCAAGTTACATCCTCCAGTTATATTTAAATAAACTCTGCATGTTGTCTTGCAAAAACTTAGCTGAATACTGCAATGAGAAAATCCGGTGTATGTTAACATTATTTTTATTAAATTTGCACTCAAGTTTATACAGTCCGCACATACCAGTAACAGCATTTGACATAACCGGCCCCATGTAGGGTTGGCCAGCCATAGGCCCCGCACACCCCTCTGGTGCCAGCATCCCTTTACCATTGCTAAGCCAAGGGCCATTACTATTGGTGGCCAGTGTGGTGTAGTGGTTAAAGTTTTGGACCTAGGACTTCAGACCATGAGGTTGTGTGTTCAAGGACTTCTACTGACATTATGTGACCATGATTAAGTCACTTCACCTGCTTAGACTCTAACTGGAAAAACAAAATAATTGTATCTCAAATGTTATAAGGTGTCCCCACATCACTGGCCAAGAAAGCTCAAACCCGCCTCTGCTTCCTACGCAAACTGAAAAGAGCACAAGTTCTTCCCCTTATCATGTGCTCTTTCTACCTGGGCACAATCGAGAGCATCCTCACTAGCTGCATCCATGTATGGTATGGAGGCTGCACTGCCTCCTGTAGGAAGTCCCTGCAACGCATAGTGGATGCGGCCAGTAAGATCATTGGTACCCCACTGCCATCCCTCAAGGACATTTTCCATACCCGCCTCACCCGTAGAGCCATTAGCATTGCTGGGGACTCTTCCCACCCCTTACATTCCCACTTTAGCCTCCTCCACTCAGGGAAAAGGTACAGGAGCCTCCAGGCCTGCTCTACAAGACTGTCAAACAGCTTCATCCACCAAGCTGTCAGGATGTTGAACTCTATCCACGATCTTCACCCCTTGCCCCCTGCCCCTGGACCGTAACAAGAGTCACTATCTACCAAGTACCCTACTTCAGCTGGTATTATATAAAGACTCAATATTACATCTGCTGCTAACTGTCTGTCTTTTTGTACATCTCATAAGCTACTCTATAATGCACCTTCTTACTTTTTACTGTAAGTGGCTTTTGCACTACTGACTATTGCACATTGTACTTAGGTTACTTTACAAGTTCTAATTTTATTTATCTTACAGTATATGTTATACTTGTATACTTATTTTATATTTTATTGTACTACGAAGATGAGAGAGAAACAGTATTTCGATTCTTCTGTATGTTCTGTACATATAGTGGATTGACAATAAAAGGCTATTTGATTGACTGATTGATTGATTGACCCAACTAAAAAATAACAATATAATTAGGTCCCTTTTCAAAGTCCATAGATATGAATACCCAGTACAACAGAGTGGCTCGTGGGGTACCCCTTTAAGTCTGAACTAACACTGTCACTCACAGCTTTTCTTGTATCTGAGGACACGATTTCAGCCTCTACTTCCCTGTCCATCTCTTTTTGCTTCCAGTGAAGCAACACCAACTCTCACAGCCACAGCACCCCACACCCTCACTTAGAGCTTTATGGCATGCTTACTAACCATTGAGATTTGAATTTTCCTTAAGTTTCACCAAACATTCTCCTTATATTTCATACCTGACTGTAGATGCCAAACAGGATCACATCTCTTTTTCCTGTCCAGGTCACCGCCCCTTCCTTCCCAGTCTTCTTTCCACCCTATTGGTTAGTGCTGATCTTCGTGTGCCTGTCAATTTCTTTTACTGCATACTTTGTTTGCATTAAGCCCCCAGTCAGCAAAGTACAGGCATTTTAGCATAATATTAATAAATATCAAAAATTTACAAAAAAGTATTGGCAAATATAAAAACAAGGCTTGGATGACTTGCTTTTTATAACGTCGCCAAATTTTAATCAAAGCAGTCACAGGTTTTCTAAATTGTTGGGGTACTTTGTTTGTCTATTAAAGGAGTACTCCTAAATATTGAAATAACAAAATATACTTTCTTAGTGGGTACCTACTGGCATAGACATACCAGCCTTCCAAATTTCAGCTTTTTACCTGAATGGGAAATAATTTATTAATTTTTTTTTATATTCAAAGAGTGAGTAAATCAGTCAGCCAACTTTGCATTATGTTTGTTTATATACTGTATGTATAACAATGGCAGGACACAGAAGAGGCAGGTTAATAAACAATGACCAAACAAGAGCATAAAATAGTCAACAAATCGTAACACTCTCTGGACCTGAATAAACAATAAGTGCCCTGTCCCCCTCTGTTCCTCCTGACAGAAGAGCTCTTGCCTCCACTGATCCTCCCAAACCCAAGTTATCTTTTCTGGAGTCATTTTCAGACTCCCTTGAGTAGTCATTTCAGGGAAGCCTCTGGTTCATTTCTGAGGACAGGACAGCCCCAGTGAACTCCTAAAAATTCTAGGTGTCCCTGTAGGTCAAGCATGGAAGTGGTACATAGCTACAAGTACCTAAGAGTCCATATAAACAATAAACTGGACTGCTCTGACAACACAGTGCTTTCATATTAGAAGGATCAGAGCAGACTGGATTGGATCTTTTGATGTGTGCAACAAGCTGCTAGAAATGTTCTATTAGGCCATAATAGCCTGCGTGGCATTCTACATTGTGGTCTCCAGGGGAATAACCCTGAGCTCAAAAGAAGCACAATCCCTGAACAAACTTATCAAGAAAGCTTGCTCCATCACAGGGTGAACCCTGGACACAGTGGAAGCTGTTGTAGAAAATAGGATGGTAGCAAAATAGGATGTCATCATGAAACATATCCCCTCCATCCCTTCCAGGAGGTTCTGTCTTGGAGCCCTTTTAGCCACAGGCTCATTCTGCCATGGTGTGCTAAAAAGCACCTTTTCTGCCCACTTCTGTCAGGCATTTAATGCTTCCTCCTGGGGTATTCATTAACTTTGTATTGAAATACCATTCTGGTGTTTCTGAACATTATTTATTTATTTATTTATACATATCATTTGATTGATTGATTGATTGATTGGCTATTATTTGTCCTTGTTTTTATGTTTCTGCTGCTGTATGCATCTGAATTTAATCTTGGTACACCTCACCTCACACACAGATAAAGAGCCTTGGCTTGAGCTGGGAGAACTTTTTGCCCCCGAGCTGAGCTCCGTCAAGGCAGGGGATGGGACAGCAGGCTGCTTGTGCTGATCGACACATTTACAAAACAAAAGACGATGATGAAGAGGTGTAAAGGGATTTTAGGTGGGCTGGGATTACAAGTTTTTTCGTAGGCTTCAGGAATTCTAGTGTTAAAACCACGAAAAAAATAAAATCAACACACACAGAAAATTATATTGTTAGCCATTTTTAAATTGTTGGATCATTCTTTATGTATATATACTAATTTTATGCAAATTAGGAATTCTGTGCCATTGTGACTTTATTGAAATACATCAATTATTCATAAAAGATTCTAACACGTTTAAACACTTCATTGATACTGACAGCCGAAACACTGCTTAAATGTAAATGTACAAGCATTTATCTGTGTAAAAATCATTATTTTAACCATTTATCAGCACAAGTCAAGGGGCAGAGACAAAAAAATATCCAAGTTACTGAATATCCCTTGGAGTCCAGGTAAATCAATTATTAAGAATGCAATGTATTTTTACAGGATTTGTTTATGCTTTTTCTTCCAGTTTCCCCAAAATAACATCAAGTTGAGTTTTGAAGGTGCCTAAAGCCCTCCTGTCCATCTCACTACTTGGTCACTTATTCCTTGTGTCTGTGGTCCTCTGTGTAGATAACAACATCAGAATATTTGTATAAAATCAAAGAAGTTTCCATTGGTGTCCCTTTAACCAGGATTTGACTTTTAATTGTCATCTTAACACACATATAAGTGAAACATTATGAAAATTCATGAACTGCAAAAGTCTTACAGTGCAACATGGACTAGGCCAAGCATAATTTTGGAGAAATTTGCCTTCTGAAATTACAAAATACATTTTGTGATATTGAGAAAAGTTACAGTTAACTCCTGGCAATAATTAAAACAGCTACTGTTTTTTGTTTCTTTTTGATTTATTTATTTAGTTATTTTCCCAGTATTGTTTTGTATGCAGAGAGTAACTAAGCCCAGGACAATCACTGAGTGGGAGCCTAGCACACCCTGTTGGTGGTCCAGTCTTACATCACGTCTTTATATACTTTCTCTCTCTGTATATCTATATATACATTATATAATAATAATAATTCATTACATTTATATAGCGCTTTTCTCAGTACTCAAAGCGCTATCCACAAAGGGAAGAACCAGGAAGCGAACCCACGATCTTCCACAGTCTCCTTACTGCAAAGCAGCAGCACTACCACTGCGCCACCTATATGGACACAACTGACATGAACAGACATCAGTCATGGAATGGTGTATTCTTCATCTTTCGTCTCTTACTCTTAACTTCTCTTCCTCCTCACAAGTGTTGTCTAAAGTCTCACGACTCCAGCTTTCCGAGGTGAGACAGAGAGCTCCTTTTAAGCCAAAGCCTGGAAGTACTTCTAATGCCTGGGCAAGGTCCAGAGGATGTACTTCCGAATCAGGATGAAGTGTCTTAAAGTAGGGATGGTAGATCCCTGTAGCTCCCCCTGGTGGTATCCACAAACCCCCAGCAGGGCTATAATTCCCAGTCTGCCCCATGGTTTGGAAAATAGGAGCAGTGACACATATATATACTTTGAATAGGCTAAATCCCTGATCCCTCCATCTTTCTGGCCTCTCTTTCAGGCAGCGGACCAATTCCCATCCTGGACAGGATGCAAATCCATTGCTGCTTTTCCATTCTGAACTTCTTTACAGGCAAGGGACCAGCTTTTTTTCTGGATGGATGCTGGAAAATCCCATATGGCACTTACTCTCTCTCTCATGTATTTACTGTATATATATATATATATATATATATATATATGTATTTTAAGCTTTAAGAACTAAAACAATACTATTTTGTTGGAAACAAAGTTTTCTCAAAAAAAATTGTAAATATTTCCCTTCTTATATTATTTATTAGTTTTGCCAAGCTGCTTATTCTGGTGGAGTGTAGCTTATTTTTATCAAACTGCATACAGGTCTTGAACCAACAGAGGACAGGATGCAAGTTCATCACAGGACACATTCGTTCTCACATCCACACTAAGACCACTTAATCTAACACACATCTATTTGGGATACTGCAACATTCACCCTCATATTCTATTGTCATTATGCATTTCTATTAAAAATGCATTTTCACATTATGATATCCATTTTGTTGCTGAACAGCTTGGCAGTACAGTGGTGATCTCTGCTCCCTCACAGCTCCCTGGATGCCTGGGCCCAAATCCCTACCTGTCCAGTTTTTGAGTGGACTTTAGATCTTCTTCCTTGTCTGTATTGTTTTGTGTTTGTTCTTTTCTTCTCTCAGTCTTGCAGATCTGCTCCATATTCCATGCAGGTTAGGTTTGAACAGCAGCTCCAAATTCTTTGTGTATGTGTGATATGAGTGTATTCATGAGTCCCAGTGCTTCCAGGCATGTTTCTGACTTTCCTTGATACTGCAATTGAAGAAATGGTAAGGAAAAGGGCAAGATGATGCACTGAATTGTGCCTTACTAAAGCAAGTGGTGATTAATAATTTTATTTATTTATTATCAATTCATCTTGCTGATTGTTTCAGGAAGAAATCACAGAAATGAACTGGGACACCACAGCCACTGAGATCTCATTGCTATTCATGTTGAGCACCAATCCAGTTGTCAGGCTGGCTTCTCTGTATTAGTTCTATCCATTCCACTTGAGTCACACCATTCTAACTTGCACCTATGACTGTACAGTCATCCATTCTGCTCTTATTCCCATCACGTTGCAGCTTTTTAATTTCCTTATTGACAACAGATTGAGCGATGGTATCTACTGTTTCCGTATTTCGGTCCGCCCCTCTTGCTAGCACTTAGTTTTCCTTCTGAGGTGCTGGCTGCACTGCCTTGTTTATTCAAGGAGACTTTTCTGATTTATGTGTGATCCGGCCATTTATCAATACACAGCCCAATGACTCTCCTCATTCCACTCTTCTTGATAAATGTGGAGGAACAGAGAGCTGAGCCATCCCAGTGGTGTGCGGCAAGCTACAACAATGAAAGTTGGGCTTTAACTTCGATTTTAATGACCCTTAGCTTTTGTGGGAAGCAAGACTGACTTTATTTACTTTGTTTATGCTTAAGCAGGGAAGTTAAAACACAACTGGCTAATTGTCTTTTAAAGAAAAACACTGGCATATTGTGAACAATGCATTTTTATAAAATATTCTGAAATGGTAATGTTAATGAAAAGAACTGTTTATTGTACCATCAGTGCTGTTGAAGTGTTGTCTTTAGTTTACTTCAACGTTTGATGCTGTCACAACATGGTAAAAACACGGAGTGGGTTACATTTCACACCTTCTAAGGTGGAGATCAACCCAAACTTGTTGTCAGTTTCCACACTGCAGTAATGATGTTCATTTTAAGGGTCTGGTTTTGTTTTCAGGAAATGCATCATAGAAATATGTTTTTGGCCAATATCCACCTTTTGGAAAAGAAGAGAGGTTGGAGAAAAAAAATATTTAGAAGATTATTACAATATTTTTGTTTATGGTACATCAGTGATACATTTACATTTATGAACTTATTAGACCCATTTATCTAAAGTGACTTACAAAAGAGGTCAACATAGCTGAGTAAATATCATCCCGGGACTGTTTTGGGACAAGCATTACAGAACAGGTCAGGTCAGGTTGGGGAGCTTGCACTGATACAGCACATTGCCGTACTCACCGTACGACGAAAGAGCTAGGGATCCTAGCTGGCAACCCCCCAGGCAGACACGCGGTCCAGTCCCACCCTCTGAAAATGATCCTCTATCTGTTACGTGGGTGTCCCCTTGGCCTGGTCCAGCCACTCGGGTCCTCAACAATGAGGATCCTGTGAGCAGGATCATCCTCTGGGAAAACCTCAACATGGTCGCAGTGCCGTAACTGACGCTCCCTCACAATGCAGGTAATGTGCCTCATTCGGGACTCCATGAGCAACCACTCATTCAACACAAAGTCAAACCAGCGGTATCCGAGGATTCTCTGAAGAGACACAGTACTGAAGGATTCCAGTCTTTATCTTAAGCCACTGAATAGCGTCCATATCTCGCAACCATATAGCAAGACAGGAAGCACCAGGACTCTAAAGATTTGGACCTTCGTCCTTTTGCATAAATATCGGGAGTCCGACACACCCCTTTCCAGTGACTTCATGACCCCCCCATTCTCTCCCAATCCGTCTACTGACTTCATATGAAAAGTCATAGGTAAGTAAACCTCTCAACAATGTTGACACTCTATCCACACACAGACACATTACAGCCATCATTACAGAACAAGTTTATAAAATGAACAATCATGAGTGAAGAGCTCTATAGCAAACAGAACAAATGTAAGACTAATTACGTTTTTTTTAGCTATTAAGAATCTCACATCAAAGCCATTATCAAGAGAGTCTTCAAATGCCTCATAAGCAATGCACTGAGGATTTTTTTTATTGTTGTATTTTTTGAACCAAGGGTGAGTAGAAAAATCTTTAAAGCAGCACTAATGTTATTCTGTTGGATAATAAATGAATGCATTTTGTTTGTAGCTGTAGTAATGCTGTGAAGAACAGCTTTAGAATTAAAGTACAATGGCCATGGGCATCCTGTTAGCATTGACATTAAATATGTTCCAAACAAAGGTTTTGTATTCTTATTGGTACACACTTTCTGTAGTTTTAAACTCTAATTTAAAAGTGGTAGAACATTAGTAAATTTTAGACGAGAACAGGCCATTCAGTCCAACAAAGCTTGCCAGTTCTATCCACTTAGTTCTTCCAAAATAACATCAAGTCGAGTTTGAAGGTCCCAGCAGCCACACATGCACTTCAGAAGAGGTCATTCTCCTGAATCTAAGGATGTTCAGGCCCGGCTAGTACTTAGATGGGACACCAACCAGGAAAAGCTTTGGTTACTGCTGGAAAAGGTGAGGCCAGCAGGGAGAGCTAACTCTGTGGTTTGAATGTAGAGCCCAATGTCCCAGTGCAGTGATGGGGACACTGTGCTATAAAAACAGCGTTGTCCTTCGGATGAGGCATACATTTAAGGTTCTGACTCTCTATGGTCATAAAAGATCCCTGGTCCTCCGTAAAGAGTAGGGTGTATCCCAATGTCCTGGCTAAATTGTCCACCAATGCCTGGTCATTCTGGCTCCCT
This sequence comes from Erpetoichthys calabaricus, assembly GCF_900747795.2. Classification (NCBI taxonomy): domain Eukaryota; kingdom Metazoa; phylum Chordata; class Cladistia; order Polypteriformes; family Polypteridae; genus Erpetoichthys; species Erpetoichthys calabaricus. The sequence continues at coordinate 164,137,410 of NC_041401.2, read as the reverse complement.
AATCATCCCCTGACTCTAACTGGTTCTCTCTCTCTCATCCTTTCACCACCTAAAAGCTAATGTGTGGTGAGTGTACTGGCGCAGAAATGGCTGCCATTGCATTATCCAGGTGAGCCGTAAGGCGAAGCTCTCAATTTACCAGTCGATCTATGTTCCTACCCTCACCTATGGTCATGAGCTATGGGTAGTGACCGAAAGAACAAGATCGCGAATACAAACGGCTGAAATGAGTTTCCTCCGCAGGGTGTCTGGGCTTTCCCTTAAAGATAGGGTGAGAAGCTCAGTCATCCGGGAGGGGCTCAGAGTAGAGCCGCTGCTCCTCCGCATCGAGAAGAGTCAGATGAGGTGGCTCGGGCATCTGATCAGGATGCCTCCTGGACGCCTCCCTGGTGAGGTGTTCTGGGCACGTCTAACCGGGAGGAGGCCCCGGGGAAGACCCAGGACACGTTGGAGGGACTATGTCTCTCGACTGGCCTGGGAACGCCTTGGGATTCTCCCGGAAGAGCTAGAAGAAGTGGCTGGGGAGAGGGAAGTCTGGGCATCTCTGCTCAAGCTGCTGCCCCCGCGACCCGACCTCGGATAAGCGGGAGACAATGGATGGATGGATGGATGCTGCACATTAGAGGTGACTGAAATGGCTCCCCACTCACTATGTAAAGTGCTTTGAGTAGTGAGAAAAGTATTCTTTAAATGTAAAGGATTATTTTTATTAAAGTCCTACTGTCTACCACACTACGTGGTAACTTTTTCCATGTGTCTATACTTTTCTATGTGAAGAAGAAGTTACTAATGTTTGTGTGACATACAGTATAAAAGCAAATGTAACAGCAGATTGAATAAAGGACTTATAAAAAGTGTCATCTGTCCACTTTAAAACTATCACGTTTCCAAAGAAAGAGAAGCCGTGTCTGCATCTTCTTACAAATTTATTCTGTGTTAAGATCAAGAATGAGCCTGCTTTCAATGATTGCCCTTAGATATTCGTAGTGTTCTACCATCTGCACTGTCTTCCTTTCAATTAAAGTTGAGACAGTGGAAGGAGGAGAGCACCTGAGATCTACAGCCATAGCCTTTGTCTTAGTAATTGCTTAGCTGTAAAAAGGAACAATCACATCTTTGAACAAACACATCAATATCAGGTCCATGGGTAACCTCTGTTTCTTGTAGTAGACTCACAATGACAGAGTCATCTGCCCATCTGCAGATTTCAGCATATGTCTCTTTTTGTGTGGACACCTGCTGTTACTTGTGCATTAGATAAATGAAAGAGGTGACAGACAGCAGCCTTGCGGTGTTCTGATAGATATTCTAAACTATCAAAAAAAACAGTCCATTATCCACCCCACCAAGTGTGGGTCCAAACAGTATAAGTTTATCAGCTAAAATGTGGGGTTGGATTCTACTAAAAGCAGACAAGAAATTTCTAAACGGTCATCTTGCATAGTTTTGTGATCCTTCATACAGTAAATCCAGAAGTGTTGCTCTGGTGTCCTCCACTCCTCCTTTGCTCTGTTTGTATAATGGTGCAGGTGCAGATTGGATTGGGTTTTGTTAAATAATTGTTTTTTAGTTAATTTCTCAAAGGATTTCATAATATGAGAAGTTATGGCCACCAGTTTGAAGTCATTTAATTCTTTGGTTTGTGTATTCTTTGCTAATGTAATATCATTTGCCTGCACTTGCTGTAAATCCAAAGACATCTCAGATATGGAGTGGACCACTGAAGAGAGCTACTCTGCACAGGAGTGAAGCAGACACCCCCTTATTCTGTCTGGAGCTGAGCTTTTCTTGATTATAGTTTGTTTAAGAACCTTTCTGACATAATTCTGGTCAAAGAAGGGCTGGCAGTTGTGAGTCTGTTCATTTGCCGACTAATTTCTGAAACAGAATCCTGTGTCTCAAATCTTTAGTTGCCTTGCAAACATAGGAAGAGTTAGGAAATGAAACAAAAATGCCTGTAATCCCATAAATTTGAAAAATATTAAGGGAAATCATAGGCTATGAATTATATTACGAGGATGACTGAGTAACTGCCTTGTGTGCATAGTTATCAGAGCGGTCTCCAGTTCACCATTACCCATTACTAGAACAATGTGGCTCAGAAAATGGATAGAGATTTGGTTTATCAAGGTGCAGGGGATGAACCTGCCCAATGGTTTTGCCCCATGGAGTAATGGCTTCTTTTTCTTTCTTTTTTTTTTTTTTGCACTTTCTTACTCTAACAAAATGCATACTTTTACGATATTTCTTTTTGTCTGGCAGCTATTTTGGTTATTTTTTACCCGTGTTTGATTTACAAGAATCATTCTTAGCAGCACAAGGTGGGAGACGCATCCATCATCTTCTAAGACCCTTATAAACTAGCATAGCATACTCAAAGTCACTTAATATAATTCAGAAGTGTGGCAGACTGGAGCCTATCCTGCAGCACTGAGTTCAAGGCAGGAAACACCTGAAGGATGAGGTGCCAATCCACTGCAGGACCCTATTATGCACACATTGACATCGACACTCACACCAGATCTATTAACATAACACAGTCGGCCTATTTTCTAGTCCAATGAGTCCAGCTCTTTATTTTGAGACTTGACTTGAGTGCTCTGCGCCTACACTCAATGAAGAGCTCTATGCAAAAATAAATTGAATTGACTTTAAATTTCCTACAATGGCCAGGGAGTCTCGAACAAAATGCTGAGATATGTTCGTCTCCCATGACTCGCACCTTCAGAATGTGATTATATATTTTGTTAGATGCTGCTCAGTTGGCAAAAGACTAGAGAAATGGGAAGATGGCCTAGGGATGAGGACAGTACCTGCATGAGACAAAGAGGCCATCAGAGCACACTTCTCCACTGAAGTCAATCTCATTTTAGTTTTTATAGCATCATTCATGGACTACTCAGTCATAGGAGGTTTAATAAAAACAAACAACAAAATCATTCAAAGTCCTGTAACATGATAAATTAGAGCATAAGATACGTCAATACACAATCAATTACAAGTAAACAAACCTTTAAAGTCTACATAAGTAAACATGAATCAACTGGACATGGGGATGGCTTGTGAGTACAGTCGATTTAGAGTAACTGCAGTTAGTACAGAAGATTCAAATTGGAAAATTGAAATGCACAAGGTAGACTTTTAAACATTTGAAATGTAGCCACTGATGGAGTTTAAAGAAAAGACCTTGGCAAAGATTATTGACTCATTTTCTTCTTGTTTTGTTCTTGTTTTTAATAAAGAAGCTCCATTTTATTTTTGTGGGCCAGGGGTTTAGCAGTTTCCCTCTTCTTTGGCATATAGAATTCTTCTTTGGTCTTTGAAGATGGTGAAGCCTGTTTCTCAATTTTGTGGCCAAACTGATTTTGTTTCTAGATTTCCATCATGTTACGATTAGAGTTTCCTCCAAAGTAAAGTAGGTAAGATGTCCAAAATTAAGTCAAGAAGCAGGCCAGAATCTTCACTGGTCTTGCTCAGTAGAATCTCATTAGTCTAGTAAGGCCCAAAATACTATCTACTGGTTTCAGATGGAGTAAGCTCAAAAATGTGTAGCTGGCAAAAAAAATACTATAAATATCACAAAAAAATACAAGGAGGAAGGTCACCATAAACCTCCGGGTTTGGTCTCAAAAAAGACAAATAAAGAATCTTTATAAATAAAACATTTATTTAATGAGATAGAAAAATAAAATGAAATGCTCAAAAGAATAAAAAAAAAAAAGAGTTGCCTATTAAGGGTGGAGTGGTGGCTCTGAGGCTAAGGATCTGTGCTGGTATCCAGAAGGTTGCCGGTTCGAATCCCCGTCACTGCCAAAAGAGATCCTACTCTGCTGGGCCCTTAACCTTCAATTGCTCCAGGGGCACTGTACAATGGCTGACCCCAAGGGGTATGTGAAAATTAACAAATTCCTAATATGAGAAATTGTATAAGGAGAAATAAAGAACAAAAAATAACCAAATCCTAATATGTTCATCAAAAGTCAAATTGCAAAAACAGTGCCAAGAAAGGTCAAAAAGCCAGAAAATTAAAAGAAATAACAACAAATAATAAGAGGAGAACTCACCAACACCAAGCGCATACAATGCCAAAATGCTTAATCAAAGAGAGAAATTTAATAAACGTCAATGGAATACAGCCGCTCACTGACAACACAGATTAAGAAAACAACAAACTGTGTGCCGCCATCATTTAGAGGCTGAACAAATCTACTCAAACTGTCATGTGACCTCCCTAACAACTGGTATAGCAACTGCAAACAATAAGTTAAAGGCCATGCTAAATAGTCACAAAATGGCAAGGACTGCTAAAAACAGAATACAAAAATGATGTTTAGGTAATGTCACTGCCATAATGTTAACATGAAGAACAAGAAATACATGTGCAAAAATCCTAATATCTGTGAAGAAAGGTCATCCTTTGCTTATCCCTCTTTTCTATGCATTACATATATGTATATATTATTTTCAAACATAGACCCCTGCAGCCTGGAGCCTCCTCCTTGAAGCACCAAGTAGGTGTAGTTGACTCTAATGGCCACCAATAAAGTTTATTTGTAGACCTCCCAAGCTCTGCCATTTTACACAGTGGTTAAGATTAGAGTTGTTCAAGGCTTATCTGACTCAAAAAATGTCATGTGCCGTCAAGAAAGTTAGCTCCACGTACTTGGTGCTCCACGCTGAATGCTGCAGGCTTTTTTGGAACTCCCCAAATGTAAGGGTATATGGAATGCCTGCCCTTTGAGACATTTGCAATATTTACATGTTATGTATGTGGAACATGCAGCATGTATCACAAGACAATTCACTAACTTAATGTGACTACAAGAATATAAACTGTAGCACATTACACTCTTTTGTTACTGGGAAATTTAATTAGAGTACATTAATGTGTTACTTTGTGCCAGCTCTTCTAGGTGATGATATATTTTCATGTTAATTTCACTGTGATTCATGACAAAACAATAAGATGGTATCATCTTCTTCATCACTAAAACTCCTGCCAAATGCATCCCAGCCATCAGTTATTTCTCCATGTCACTTCTTCAAGCATTTAAACACAAAATAACAAGCAAATGAGTCTGTCCAGAATTTCTGCGCATGACATTAAGTGCCACGGGATTCTACATTCTAATTATTTCAATGACTACTGCTGTAAAGAGCACCTACTTTCACCTTATTTTATGCGGTGTTTCCTTTATTTTGTCAGTTCACAACTTGTTCAAACCCTCAAAGTGCTTAAATCCACCTACTGCTTATAATCCCAGTAGTGTTTTATTGTAAATTACATTTCATCTTACTAAGCTTTAGCACTGCTCAGGGCTCTAATTACATTTCTTTATGTTGCCATTCCATGATAACCAAGAAATGAAGGTAAATTCCAGATCTGTTGTGAGCATCTAGACATGTGCCCTACTCACCTAAGTTGACTGAAAAGATTTTCAAATTAGCAGTCGGTGAAGGCTCCTGCTGCTTCCCTCTGTTTCAGCTGTCAGTTAATCCCAGCTGAATCCAGAACCATACAGGTAGATCTGGATCTTCGTAGTCCCTTGTGAGGACACATCTATATTACTAAACGACAGTTAATTTATGCACGGCGGACGCGGCGGACGCACCGAAGCGCATGCGCACTGCGCCGTGGTGCCCCAGAGTCAAACGCAGGGCGCCCCAGAGTCAAACGCAGCGGCTTCCCAGAGTCAGTAGGTGGTGCCCACACAACACAACCTGTACACTACACTTGCTCTAATCCACTATGCCAGTAATATAGATCACATAACGGTCACAGACTCAAACCCAGTGGATTCCCAGACTCAGTGGCTGGCACACAAACACCACAACCTGTAAACTAAACTTGCTGTGCTCCACTCTGCCAGCAGTCAGTGTCAGCAAAGGCAACGGAATCACGTCTCCACAAAACAAAACCACCTTAGTACAGATATGCTTATTTAATTAAATGACATTTCCCCAGACGCACCCACCCTCCATGATATGTCATCCATCCATCGAACGGAACAGAAACTGATTGCCATTCTTGGATTTACGATTCTCTAGAGAATCGCAGGCTTACTTGTACCTTTATGATTGTGACTACTGGTGTTACCAAACTGGTATGGAAATTGTGACCCTTGACAATGGCGTCAGACAGGGGAAAAATCTAGAGAGACATCTTGCAGTCCATTAAACTAAACAACTAAATTTCCAGCTAAAACCTTACATAACAGCTTTGAAGGACTGGACAAGAATATGGAGATCTCTTTTCTTGGACTGAGTGTAGTGCAGTCAACACTCTGAACTGAAAGGTTTTTCAAGATGCCCAGTGGTTGGTGGCATCTCCGGCATCATATAGAATGCAAGATCTTTACTAGATGTAAGGGTATAAAGTGCTTGTCTTCCATTTTATTGAATCTTTGTTTGATATATAATGCCTTTCACAGAACACCATCATAATAACAGAAAATGGGAAATGAAAGGAAATGCACAGATGAGGAAGTGGCTGAACATACAACACCTCATGCTTGGAAAGTAGAAGACAGGTTTTCATTTGAGAACAAGAGGCAGCTATTTGCATGGACATATTGTCATCTTTATTTCATTTTGATGTAACTTTGCCTGCTGAAGGAAAGAGAGCTTCAATGGCATCACACCTGTGGTCTTCAGCCCCCCTCCACTCCCTGGATTGTGTGTCACTGCTGATCAAGTGAGGAGAGAATTGGGCAGACTCTGCATAAACAAGTCTTCGGGGCCTGATGGAATCAGCCCCAGGGTACTGAAAACATGTGCCAGTCATCTCTGCAGGGTCCTTCAGCATCTGCTCTCCCTTTCCCTGAATTTACAGAAGGTTCCCCAGCTGTGAAAATCCTCCTGTGAGATCCCAGTGCCAAGGAAACAGTATTTCAGTGATCCAATTGCTCTTACTTCATACATCATGAAGATCTTTGAGAGGCTGGTCCTAAAACAGCTACAACTCCTGCTTTCAGAGCATCTAGATCCTCTGCAGTTTGCCTACCAAGCACATATAGGTGTGGAGGATACTGTCATCTACATGCTCCACAGAGCCTACTCCCACTTGGACAAAGCTGGTGCCACAGTCAGAATAATGTTCTTTTATTTTCCCAGTGCTTTTAGCACAGTTCTGTCTCATCGACCGGAGAAGATGCTCAAGGCTTTGAATCTTGGTGCTTCCATAATCTCCTAAATCATGAACTACCTGACCCACAGAGAGCAGTTCGTGAGGCTGAGGGACTGTGTGTCAGAAATGGTGGTGTGTAGAACTGGAGCACCGCAGGGAACTGTCCCCTCTCTCATCCTGTTCACCCTCTACACAACAGAATTTCAGTACAATACCAGCTCTTGACACTAACAGACATTTTCAAATGACTCATCCATCATAGGCTACATTAATAATGGAGATGCGTCAGAATACAGGAAAAATCGTGGAACACTTTCTTTTGTGGTGCAAGAACCTGCAGCTCAACATTAGCAAGATAAAAGAACTGGTAGATGACTTCTGACGTGCCAAGAAGCCTCTGAGTCGCCATTCACGGGAGGACGTGGAAGAGGTGTAGAGCTGCAAGTACCTGGGGGTTCAAAGACTGTACTTGTAAAGGAGACTTTGGTCTTTAAATATGTGAAGCAAACTGCTGGAAAGGTCCCTATCTTACAATAGGAGGAAGGTATCATCTATAAATGAAGAAGCTCCTCATTCTGAATGCTTCATTGCAGAAGTCAATCTCATCACAGCAGAGCCAGCGGAGTCCAAGTTATTAATAATAATGGCGTTCCTGCCTTGTTGTGCCCTGTGTTGGCTGGGATTGGCTCTGGCAGACCCCCGTGACCCTGTGTTCGGATTCAGTGGGTTGGAAAATGGATGGATGTTATTAGTAATGCTCGTTTCTTTTTTCATCGCGTTATATGCTTAATCTTAGGCATACAGGACAACAAAACTCTGAAAAGTCCAGCTGGCAGATGGCAAACTCCTAAACCACGGTGGTTGTGGCAGAGGTCATTCTGAATCGCAATGAATCGCGGCAATGAGCGGTGATCTTTATATTAATTCTGATTGGCTGGACTGCTTACAGTGAAGTATAGTATGTTATTGTGGACGACAAATAATGCGCCTGTGGGTTGAGACGTTTATGAAACCAAACAGCATTTCACATTGAATGTCCCGCTCTGCACCTCAACGGGAGCCACAAGGCATGGCATTTATACTGCGTTTATATTTTGTAGACTTTAGGCAATCGTAAATGGTCACATTAATTGCCTGCATTATACGTATATCTGCGGTGATTTGCTAAACTGAATAATCCGGAATCTGTTTATTTTATCAGCAGCACGATATGTTAGCGCTGATTCAAACTGCAGTGAACGGGGCTGCAGCTCACGATCGGTGAAGAGAAGTATACGAATTGGGGTGTAATGAAAATAGTGTAAAACGACATTTTTACTGGCAGGGGATTTGTTCGTTATAATATCTAAATTTAGTGTCGTGTCTGACACGATCTGAAGCACGCAAAACAGACAGTGCGGAGTTCGAGCAGGAATACCGTGGTGTTCTGTATACTCCACCAGAAAACAATAAAGAATATAAAACTCCCATCATCTGTTCTCCTCGGGAGTTGTTATGCTAACTGTGTGATAAAATGGAGAATTGTGGATAGAAGCCCTATAAGTAGCCATTTAACAAGCGTTCAATAAAGTCTAGCGGTAATGAGGGATGCAACGTTTAGCACTACTGCAGCAGCTTTAAATTGCGAGTGCTTCGCTGTCTGTGTGGAGTTTACAAGTCTCCCAGTGCTTACGTTTGATTTGTCCTGATACTTCAGCGCCTTCCCAAATTCCACACAACGGCAGGTTCAGCTGGTTGATTGGAGGCTCTAAATTGCCCAGAACGAGTGACTGTAATTGATTGGCCGCCTGTCCAGAAATGGCTCCCGCCTTGCAGCCAAAAAAATTCTGGTTAACACTATATTTAAAAAAGACGTTAGAAATAGAACGAATAAGTAAACTCCTGTTTATTTTTATTTTCTTTAACATTTCAGGAGATGATCCTACTCCTCTCTCTCTCTCTCTCTCTCTCTCAGAGCATCCGTCACTATAAGGCTGACGTGCTCGTGTTGACGCAACTTGCAAAACCCTTTCCTCAATCATTTGTTTTTCTTCCTATCACTAATTTTTGTAGTTCTCCCTTAAAGCGGGCTTTCTTAACATTAACTTTTTTAGGACAAAATCTCCCACGTGGAACCCTCTTAAGCCATGCAGCTTTCGCGATCGAAAAGTGTGCTCTGTGTTTAACAGATGCTAAATCCGTCGGCTTATGGCCAACTCGCGTGAAACAAAAGCTTCTGCCTGGAAATAAGAGGTTTAGAGCCCTACAATCAGGTGCGCTTATTTCCTTTTGATCCTCCGCCCGGACCAAACTGATCTTGCACATGACTGATTGTCACAGTTCAACTGGAAGGCACTTGTCAGCGTTCTTGAGCGCTTTCTGACTTGATGCCGCTAGTGGTTTGTTTCGACTGCGGTGGGATGCTTTCACATCATTCCCTGACTTAAGCGCATCTTCACGGCTCTCATTTCAAAATGGCTAGGGCTTTTCTTGACAGACTCTCACCTTTACTATAGTGTGTCTTGATCATTGAAGAAAGAAAAATTACCATCAGGGATCAAAGCGAACATATTACCTTTGATGCCTACTCTTCTCTGACGCAATGAACCATACTGCTAACGTTGGGAAGAACTAAGATGAGTTTTTTTTATTAATCTAAAACAACAAAAAGTCCAAAATATGTTTGTCACATATATTGATTTGACCTATAACGGACAGGTGCCCCATCAAGAGCTAGTTCATAACTTACATCTTCATAGTGGTGTTGTGACTATCATGTTGGTTAAAATGTCACAATTCTCTATTCTACAAACATATTGCATTCCTGCCTGAGTCTAAACATTATTATCTGGCAGCGAATGACCAAGAAGCCTCCTGACATTAATAAAACGAGGAGTGTTAAGTGGGTGGGCTGGCTTCCTAAGCCCAGGCAAGACCTCAAGACATTGCCAAATCTTGCAAGCTGGCCAAGCAAAGTGATAAAGATCTGAGAGACAGTAGAAAGGCAGAGAAGAGAATCTTCAGGTGGTATTTCCAGGTGGGTTTGGGGTTTGCATCTGCCAAGCTGTTGCATACATCTGCTTGACTTGCTCAAGTTACACAAGCAGCAGGATGTGAAGAAGAAGAGAACATGATGGCACTTCACATTTTTCACATTGATGGCTTTTTGCCTTCTACAATGGGGTGACTCCCTCCGTTCCGTGTTCAATCTGATAAGCTACTTTCTCACTCATTTTGCCATTTATCAGTCTGTAAGGGAGAAACTGTTCAATGAAGAACCTCTTTCCTTCTACCAGAAAGTCTTGCTTGTGTCCATTGGAGGTTTCACTGGTGGCTTTAAATAGGGACTGATATGATCAATGTTAAAATGCAGAATGTCATGAAACCTCCTGCCCGAAGAAATTGCACCCATGCATTTGGATGGGTTGTTTAGAGTCTGGAGAGAAGAAGGATTAGGTACATTTTTTTTTCTGGAGCAATCCTGGCATCTAGTTGAGAGACTCTGGTCACAGTGGGACCAAGCCAAGCAGCTCCTTCTTAGAACAGGTTTACAATAGGTTAATATCTTCACCCAATTCCTCTCCAGTCAATTTGGAAGCAGGTGTGCCACTTTCCTTTGCCACCATTTACATGTTGTGGCGGACATCCGGTCCCCTTACCTGGCTGGGATGCCTTTATACTGGAAGGACCTGGGAAGGCAACATATCCATAGCCGTGCCTCCCACTGTGTGAAAGATGTCAGCCCCCCTGCTGCTTCGGATTCCCACAGGGCTTCATGGGAACTGGAGTTTGGTGCAGCCCTATTGGGTTTCATGGGTGCTGCTGATCCCTGTGTGGCAGCACTTCCACCACATCCAGAAGTGCTGCCAGAAGAAGGTCGTCGAGTACATGGAGCACTTCTGGGTGTCCTATAAAATGAACCAGCCGCCACTACTCTGGGAGCCAGAGTCAGGCAGAGGTTCCCAAAGCTTGCTGGAGAAATAGAGACTAAGAGGAAGAAAGAGAGGATGAGAAAGAAACAGGAAGAAGAAAAGTGTGTGTGTTTGTGCAGTGCTGTGCCTGAACTGTCCTGTACAGGTGGGAAATGGGGGAAGGCATTTCCAACGAGGAAAAAGAAAAAATAAATAAATAAAAGCGTGTGTGCTGAATTGAACTGTCGGGGTTGGGCGGCAGGAGCGCCCTCTGCAGGCCACAATGTTTTGAAAAGTAGGCTGATGAACTATAACGGTGAATACAGGAATGTAAGACATTGTATGGTGGAGACAGGAGAACATGAACTTCCAACCTTTCTGATGTGTGTGGAACATATGAGAGATCTGGACTTTACCTTCCAGTCTGAATAGCCGAGCTATGACGAGATCCATACAAGCTAGAGTATAACATACCATCTCTGTTTGTGCATGGTTTGGATGTGCTGACAGTTTTTCAACAATAACTCAAATACACTTACAGCAATAAACCAAATAATACAATTTACACATAACATAGGATAGTAGAAGATGGATACATGCACATATGTAAAGACAAAGGACAAGAACAAACATCCATCCATCCATCCATTATCCAACCCGCTATATCCTAACTACAGGGTCACGGGGGTCTGCTGGAGCCAATCCCAGCTAACACAGGGCGCAAGGCAGGAAACAAACCCCGGGCAGGGCGCCAACCCACCGCAGGGCTCACACCCGGGACAATTTAGGATCACCAATGCACCTAACCTGCATGTCTTTGGACTGTGGGAGGAAACCCACACAGACACGGGGACAACATGCAAACTCCACGCAGGGAGGACCCGGGAAGCGAACCCAGATCTCCTTAGTGCGAGGCAGCAGCGCTACCCACTGTGCCACCGTGCCGCTCCAAGATCAAACAATGCAAAACATAAATCTGCACTTATACTTTTCCCTCCTATAGAAAAACACACAAAACCTATGAATACACTGATGGATTAAAGGCCAGAAGTCCACATGACCGTCATCATCAAGTTCTTCCATGTGAACCCTGAATACCATGAGGACTGATTGAGGTCATTTATGTTAAGAAGAATGCCCAGAGGGGGCTGGGTAGTCTCGTGGTCTCAGAACCCCTGCAGATTTTATTTTTTTTCTCCAGCCGTCTGGAGTTTTTGTTTGTTTTTTCTATCCTCCCTGGCCATAGGACCTTACTTTATTCTTTGTTAATTAGTATTGCCTAATTTTATTTTCCTATATATTTTTTCTTTTTTCTCTTTCTTCATCCTGTAAAGCACTTTGAGCTAACGTCATTTGTTTGAAAATGTGCTATAGAAATAAATGTTGTTATTCTGATAAGAAAAAAATCATGAAAAATAATTCATTTCAGCCTGTTAGATGGATACGTTCTTAGCTAGTTATAAAGTTTCTAGAGCTCCTGAACTGCGATTGCAGTTTGACCAGTCTGCGCGGGTTTGTGCCTCCTCATAAATCTCTCTCTTTACTCATTGACCAAGTGATTTAATGGCACATAATGGAGACATCTTTGGATGTCATCTTCTGTGAGTGTGTGAGCCACTTCTCTGAACTTCCCTAATGAATTTAGGAAAATAAACTTAAAACTGCTAAAGACTTCTTCTTCACACAGGTACAGGAATATCAATAACTAGAATACATCTGTGGGATTTATCCTAACTACTAAGTTACTGTCAATAATTCTCAAAATCAAAGTTGGTGTAGTTATGGTTTGTGTTTTTTTGTTCACTCTGGGTTTAAGAGATGCTTTGTTCCAATTCCTTTAGGGTCGACTTTCTCTGGCATATATGGAAGGATGTTTAGTGGACCCTTTCTTTCTTTGTTCAGAAGATCTTCTCCTTCTTCAATTTGGTGACATCTTGCTTGCCTTCAAGGTTTCATACAGAGTGTTGAACTCATTGCTTCAGCTTTGGTCTTTGTTGCTTGTGCACCTTGCCTTACTTTAGCAAGATTTGGGCTTTACAGTATGTGTGACAATTCCATTCAACTCCATTATGGATGGTCTTCCTCTCATAGAGTTCACCACTATGTTACTCTTTGGAGTGAATGGGATCCCTCCAGCTAATGTTGCAGCCACACTCTAGGTGACGGGGGTCCTGCTATGAAACAGAAGTCATGGGCAGGCTAAGAGCACAGAGTGCAGAGAGTTCACAGATCTAGCGCTCATTGTGGGCTATAAAGCATTGAGTGGATGTTTTGGTTGCACATAAGCTCAACCTGTTGGTTGATAATTGGTGCAAACATTTGCACGTTATGGTTGTCATTGGTTAGGTTATGGCTCTGTGTTCTCTGACCAAGTGTTTAAATCGTGCATCATGGAGAAATCTCTGGATGTAATTTGCCAAAGTGAGGCCCTGTGAGGAACACTGATAGCTGAAGTTAAGAGGGTCTCACAGCTGCATCATAAGCAAAGCAAAGCTCCACACAGTAAATGACCATGAATTAGATGATCACAGATTTGTGAAATACCAATGGGTCATGGACTCTTGCTGCCTATGTGCAGTAACACAGGCCTCGTCCAGGTTTTCTTAATCTGTTGGAGTCCCGATAGATAACATCCATCCATCCATCCATTTTCCAACCCGCTGAATCCAAATACAGGGTCACGGGGGGTCTGCTGGAGCCAATCCCAGCCAACACAGGGCACAAGGCAGAAACCAATCCTGAGCAGGGTGCCAACCCACCGCAGGACACACACACCCACACACCAAGCACACACGGGTCAATTTAGAATCGCCAATCCACCTAACCTGAAGTGTCTTTGGACTGTGGGAGGAAACCGGAGCACCCGGAGGAAACCCACGCAGACACGGGGAGAACATGCAAACTCCACACAGGGAGGACCCGGGAAGCGAGATAAATAACATGAAATACATTAAAGATTTTTGGATTTTTCCACATATTAGGAAGTTTTTCAAAGCATAAAGAACCAACGTCATATATGCAAAGAACCGTTCCCAGAATGATTGTTAAATTTAGTTCTATGAGGTACCACACAAACCAGTAAAGAACCCTAAAGTGCCATTAAAGAACCATTCCTTTTAAGAGTGTACCCTGGTTATATCAATGTTGCCTTCTTCTCTCAAGATAGTAATCTGTACGAAATCTTCAGTTTCTTAGCAATCTGTCACCTGGAATAGCATTCATTCTACAAGAAAAAAATGATAGACTGACATGTTTCTAGAGAAATCACTTTCATTTTGCCCATTTTTGAAACCAGAGCTGAACTTTAGGAATGCCAATACCTTGCAAACCAAGTTAATGGAATAACAGATTCCAGCAGTTGCAATTCCAAAGGTTTCTCCAATAACCAGTATGCATTTCAAATGACTAATGAAGAATAAGTTAAGGGAGTTGACCACTAGGGCACCAAATGAATGGCTGCTGAAAATGGGGCTTTGCAGTAATATGTGAATAATAAATTAATAATCAGTCATTTCAAAAAATAGTTCCCAGTAGTAACATTAGTAATGCCTTGGTTGTATTTTTAAAATCATTTTAATGGCATCTTGATAAAAAAAATTTATACGTTTCTATCAAAAACATAAACCTTGCTAGTTTTGGCTGGTAGTGGATGTAATCTTATTTCATTCAGACTCCCTAAAGCTCAATATGAGACTTTATCCATCAGAATACAAATAAATTTGTTAGTTTTGCTTCATCCCAGTAGACTTCATAAGCACTAGCGCTGGGGTAAATCAGCACCACTGACGTGTGGACAGAGGAAACTTTACAGCCTCCTTCTTTTCCGAATCCTCCGCTAGTACGAGGGTGAAATAAATAACTGGAAGTAGCAGAGCCTGTGGCACATACAATATCATCATCGCCCCTTTCACAGTACATGACAATAATGGGTAACTGAAGTTTTTCTGAAATTAGGACACAAATCCTTTTGAAATGCCTGTGGTCTTCGCATTCGTGCCCCTCATTTATCAACTCATGCAGGCGCGCTCATGCAGCACTGATCGCACGCAAACCCTGTTAAACCCTGCAACCTTATGACGCACATTAAATAATAAATAGAGGAGTGAATGGTGGCTGTTCTGGGGTCTCAAAAACATTGCAACCCCCCTCCCCCCAAACACACAAAAAACGCACATCCACCATTCTTCTTTTCATTATGTTTATGCACATAAAACGGCGGGATTTACTCCTGAGGATAGAGTGTGGAATATATGAGTCGTATATGGAAAATAATCTGATTAATTTGTTTGTTTTCTTCGTATTTAAACACCCATTTGACTTCGCTGTTTCTATTACACGTCGTGGGAAATTTAATCCGTTCTCAGAAGTTTCTTGCTCAGAAAGGATGCCTCGAGCACACCAGCGACATTCAAAGACGCCTATTAACCTAACAAGGACTTTGGTGTGTCGCAAGGAGTCGGTGACAATGCACCAGCACACGAAGGGAACGTGAAAACTACTTATATGACTGAGACGGGAATCCAAAACAAATCCATTCCGCTAACTGCGGCGCCGCCCCGCCTTTCTAATAAGCAAAACCCGCTCGTAGTCATTAGTGTGGCGTTTTCTTGGTCGATTTACTCGCTCGGTGAGAGTGTTATTCTGCGCACGTCTAATACAAATGTTACCCTTCGGCTTCCAGGATTCTCCTGTCTCAAATGAGAACGCGACATCCCGCTGGCTTCTCTAAGTGCGACCCTAATTTGGCTTTTCCCCCGCGTGACAATGGATAAACTTATTTAAACTTGGCTGCTATACTTTCTCGGTATCGTTCCTCAACCCCAAGAAATTGTTTAAAAAGGACACGATTGCGTCGACCTGCCATGTTAACTAACCGAGCAAGCGTTTGACAAAGACAATGGCAGCGAGACGAGATGAATCTCCGCAGCTAGCAGTCAGCCTCCGTGTGTCTAAAGTGAAGACGCGGACACCTGCGCCTTAATCCTTCCGTCTGACAGAATGACAAAGCGCTCAAGTCAGCAGTAATGCTGATCTCTCCCCTTTCATGAGAGCCAAATTCATCACCTGGAAATATATTCTTTTATTTGGTACAAGGAGAGGGGAAAAGAAATTGCTTGTTACCCGCTTGACATCTCGAGGAGAGCTGACACTCGAGCGCACCGCGGTAATTACACTAAATGTGTTTTGCTACAAATGCTTTTCCGCTGTAATAACGCCTGTCAGTGCAAAGTTACAAATCTTTAGTAAACAATGGTCAACAAAGGAAACGATTATTGAGGAGAATTTCAATTTCTCTTGTCTATTTAGTTTATTATTTTCAATTCTCAGCGGGGAAGCGCAATCTCTTTCTTATTTCTTTTTTTATTTTTTTAAGTTTTATCTCTGAGCATATCGGGGGTTTGGGGAGTGGAACAATGTCACGCATTTCTTTTCAAAGCATTGTGGCAGGTGGTGTCACTCTGTCACTGCTTGCCTACAAGTCACACTGTATGTCCTTTTAAGGAGAGTCGATCCTCGTTTGGTGACAGCTTTCAAGCAGGACTCGGAGCCTTCAGGCGCTTAAAGTTATGCATGCATACTGAGAATTAAACACAATAGGCTGCCATACGTTACCCTTATGGAATATTCTTAACCCATTCTTATCCGTTTACACAGCCAACGTTCATTCCTCTAATTTTACAAAGAAGTTCAAGGTGCAGGCAGCTGGCTTTCAGCTTTACCCAGTATGAATCTTAGCAAACAGTGGCCTCACACTAAAGGTGCTAGAGTGGTTCTTCAGAGTGATGCCACAGACGAATCATTTTTGGTTCCCAAAAGACCCATGAAGTTTTCAGAAAGAACCTTTAGTTAGTTTGATCTTGAAGAGGCTCCATAGAGTAAATAAACTTAGTGATAAGTCATAATTTTAAAAGGACTCTTGCTGCATAAATAACTCAGGCTAAATGCATGTATTCTTAATCTGTTAGTGTCCTCCTAGGTAGCATTACATGAAAAACTTTGTGTCTTTGTCTTCATATTAGAAAGTTTTCCAAAGCTGGTGTAGTTATGGTTTCTTTCTTGTTGACTCTGGGTGTAAGCAATGCTTTGTTCCGATTTCTCTGGCGTACATGGAAGAATGTTTAGTGCACTTTTTCTTTCTTTGTTCAGAAGCTCTTCTCCCTCTTCAATTTGGTGACATCTTGTTTGCCTTCCAGGTTTCACACACAGTGGTTAATCTTTTGCTAGCATACACATTACACCTGACGGGCAGTCGATTCTCCTCTTCAGCAAGATGAGCTCATTGCTTCTTCTTTAGTCTCTGTTGCTTGTGCACCTTACCTTACGTTAGCAAGATTTAGGCTTACAGTATGTGTGGCAATTTCATCCGACACCATTATGGATGGTCTTCATCTCAGAGTTCAGCACTAGGTTACTCTTTAGAATGAATGGCATCCCTCCAGCTTATGTTGCAGCTACACTCTAGGTGATGGGGATCCTGCTATGGAACAGAAGATAGGCCAGGCCAAGAGCACAGAGTGCAGAGAGAGCACAGATTTAGTGCTCATTGTGGGCTATAAAGCATTGAGTGGATGTTTGGGGTGCACATAAGCTCAACATTTTAGTTAATAATTGGTACAAACTTCTGTTTGTTATGGTTGCCATTGGTAAGGTTATGGCTCTGTGTCTACTGACCAAGTGTTTAAAAAGTGCATCATGGAAAAATCCATGGATGTAATTTGCCAAATGCAGAAACTGCATTTCAAAGCAGATGCGTCTTAAGCAAAAGACTTAGATGGTAACAGATTTGTGAAATACCAATGGGTCGTGATTTTAAATGGACTCTTGCTGCCTATGTATAGTAACACAGGCTAAGTCCAGGTTCTGCTAGGTAGCACACCATACATTAAAGATTTATGGATTTCTCTACATATTAGGAAGTCTTCAAAGCACAAAAAAACAACTGCATATGCAAAGAGCCCTTCAAAGAAATAAATGGTGCTTTGTCAAGCAATAGTTCTACGATGAATCACACAACCCAGTAAACAACCATAAAATGCCATTAAAGGAACCATTCATTTTTCAGAGTGCATGTGGGCAGACTAGGGGCAGTGTGGCTTTGGGTAAACCAAATTAACTGCACTGGGGGGCTGCTAGGAGGGGTCCCTTTATACAGTGGTTCAAAATGGGTTAATTGCTGGCACTACCAGTTCAATAAATACCTCATTGGCATTTTTATGTTGTCTTTTAACTGTTGTCTCAGAATAAGTAATGCTGTGAATTACTTTTGTTGATGGGATTTAAATTTTGATTGTAGAAGAATAAAAAACAATTTGAACAACTTCAAGAATGATCCTTTTATACTGGCTACAGTTGCAGAATTTTTAAAAATGTATTATTGGTAATGATTTCCTCTCTGGGACTGAGGTCACCAAGCTGGTCAAAAAACTCCTTGGTGGCAGGGCCCCAGGGGTGGATGAGATATGCCCGGAGTTCCTCAAGGCTCTGGATGTTGTAGGACTGTCTTGGATGACACGCCTCTGCAACATTGCATGGACATTGGGGACAGTGCCTCTGGATTGGCAGACTGGGGTGGTGGTCCTCCTCTTTAAGAAGGGGGACTGGAAGGTGTGTAGCAACTACAGACGGATCACACTCCTCAGCCTCCCTGGAAAAGTCTATTTGGGTGTCCTGGAGAGGAGGGTCTGTCAGATAGTCAAATCTCGGATTCAGGAGGAACAGTGTGGTTTTCGTCCTAGTCGTGGAACAGGTGGACCAGCTCTACACTCTTGGCAGAGTCCTGGAGGGAGCATGGGAGTTTGCCCAACTGTCTACATGTGCTTTGTGGACTTGGAAAAGGCTTCAACCGTGTCCCTCGGGGAATCCTGTGGGGGGTGCTCCGGAAGTATGGGGTACCGGACCCCCTGATAAGGGCTGTTTGGTCCCTGTACAACCGATGTCAGAGCTTGGTCCGCATTGCCATGTAAGTTGAACCTGTTTCAAGTTGAACCTGTGAGAGTTGGACTCCACCAAGGCTGCCCTTTGTCACCGATTCTGTTCATAACTTTTATGGACAGAATTTCTAGGCGCAGCCAGGGCGTTGAGGGGGTCCAGTTTGGTAGACTCAGGATTGGGTCACTGCTTTTTGCAGATGATGTTGTCCTGTTTGCTTCGTCAGGCCGTGATCTTCAGCTCTCTCTGGATCGGTTCGCAGCCGAATGTGAAGCGGCTAGGATGTGAATCACCATCTCCAAATCCGAGACCATGGTTCTCAGCCAGAAAAGGGTGGAGTGCCCTCTCAGGATTGGGAGCGAGATCTTGCCCCAAGAGAAGGAGTTCAAGTATCTTGGGGTCTTGTTCACGAGTGAGGGAAGAATGGATCGTGAGATCGACAGGCGGATCGGCGCAGCGTCCGTAGTGATGAGGGCTCAGCATCGGTCTGTTGTGGTGAAAAAGGAGCTGAGCCGAAAGGCAAAGCTCTCAGTTTACTAGTCAATCTACGCTCCTACCATCACCTATGGTCATGAGCTATGGGTAGTGACTGAAAGAACGAGATCGCAAATACAAGTGGCTGAAATGAGTTTCCTCCGCAGTGTGTCTGGGCTTTCCTTTAAAGATAGGTTGAGAAGCTTGGTCATCTGGGAGGAGCTCAGAGTAGAGCCACTGCTCCTCCACATCGAGAGGAGTCAGATGAGGTGGCTAGGGCATCTGACCAGGATGCCTTCTGGACACCTCCCTGGTGAGGTGTTCCGGGCACATCTAACCGGGTGGAGGGCCCTTGGAAGACCCAGTACATGCTGGAGGGACTATGTCTCTCAGCTGGCCTGGGAACACTTCTGAATTCCCCCAGAAGAGCTAGTAGGCCAGGGAGAGGGAAGTCTGAGCATCTCTGCTCAAGCTGCTGCCCCCGCGATCCGATCTCGGATAAGCGGAAGAGAATGGATGGATGGATGAATGGATAATGATTTACTGGTCTATACTAGTGTTCCGTGAGCTACACTTTTAAAAATGATGGCTCTTTAATGACAGCCCAGTATATAAACCAACATTGCCCAGTGTGGGCAAACATATTGGGATCTGCACATTAGGGCAACATTGAACAAAAACACTGTCACCTCGACCCTCTGCTCTTCTGTATCTCTATGCATTCCCTTGGCCATATTATTCGTAGCTTTGGAATGGGTTATCATTTTTATGCAAATGTTACTCAACTTTCTTCTTCTTTCGGCTGATCCCGTTAGGGGTTGCCACAGCGGATCATCCTTTTCCATGTCTTCCTGTCCTCTACATCTTGTTCTGTTACACCCATCACCTTCATGTTCTCTCTCACCACATCCATAAACCTTCTCTTAGACCTTCCTCTTTTCCTCTTTCCTGGCAGCTCTATCTTTAACATCCGTTTCCCAATATACCCAGTATCTCTCCTCTGCACATGTCCAAACCAGATGTTACTCATTATATCTCTTATATATATTTCTCTTCTGGTTCATCCTGCTTCCACTTCAAATTTTGATTCCTATTAGTCGTCTTCCATGTCATGCACTATACTGGCCTGCTGAGCGTAAGACATCCAACAAGTAGCTGAGGTGCTGCCACAACGATAAAGTTGCTTTACCACCCTTACGGGAGCCACCTGTGTCTTTACAACAGCTTCTTACACAGCAAACATCAGAAGCTAAAAATTATCGTGAACACATTTGAGAATACAACTCTTCTCTAGCATTTGCTTCCATGGGTGCACAGATAACTCAACCTCCTAGCCACGGACCATACTGTTTTAAAATACACGGGCAAATTTATCACCAAATCTCTCCACTATTCGCTAACACTTCTACCTCTCCAGGATATGGACAGTTGTATGTTTTTGACACAGCGCAAGCTACTAAAGTACACTTACAAAATAAAGCAAATTCTGCATGCAGCGAAAATGTACTTCTCCAGCTAGAGTCCATGCTCAGAACCATCAACCCCATCGCTAAATCATACAAGCACATGCATGAAATCACTCAGTCCAATCCAACAGCATCTGTACGAATGGTTTTCAAGGAAACCCTAAGCAGGATTTGCGATACAATGCCTCGACATGTCACACCGATGTTGCAGCGATTTTCGTCGGAGAAGATGGCGAAACACCTGCTGAAAGGGACATTTGCATCTATCCCATAGGCAATTCCTGTAAACAGATTTCCACGCTCAATATGAATTGCGATCTTATGGTTTACCCACTTTTATTCCCTTACGGAGACATTGGCTGGCACAAAGATTTAGAACATGTTCCCGATAAAAGAACTGCCAAGTGAATAAGGCTTACTCAATGCCAATTTTACACGTACAGATTAGCAATGAGGAATACATTTAGTATTTTGCACTCCAGCGGCAAACTATTCCAACAGTACGTCGTAGATGCATATGTTCAAACAGAGGGCGTGCGTCTCATCTATCTCAGATTACATCAAGAAGATTTGTGCGTGGAACTATCAGACACACTGCAAGCAAACACTGAAAATAACAACGTGTAGGCAAAATGATCATATTACCGTCCACATTTTCAGGAAGTCCAAGATACATGCAACAAAACTATCAGGATGCCATGGCCATAGTATGTAAATTTGGAAAGCCTGATTTATTTATCACTTTCACATGTAATCCTGCTTGGCCGGAAATTCTACATGCACATTGCGTCTTTCAAGAAGTATTTATTTCTTCTTGATTTCTGAATTCCTTTCTCACCGTTTTCCGTTCCTATTCTTACACCGCCGTATGCTACTGTGGGCATCAGCTAGTTTTAACATTAAAAGTGAAACTTCATCAGAGCTTCTCAGCTCACACCTTATCTGGATGGAGCAGAACTCTTTAGATTTTTTTTGATTTTATTGAAATCACACAACATTCCTTACAAATAAATCAATTTTTACAAAAATAGGATCGAAAACAAATCAACCCCTACCCCTGAACTCTTTAAAATTAAAGTGCAAAAAACTACACTATTGAGACAATTACCCAGCAGTTGATGTTTAAGGATCACTTTTAAGTATGGCCTTTATTAAAATTTACTTGACAGCATTTTCTTATAAAAGCAAATTAATCTATTAATGTATGTCACTTGAAGTTTTTCAAGCTTCTTAGATTAGTTAGTTAAAGTAAAATATGATTTTTTAGAAGCATTTTGCTATAAAATATAAATGACTATCATTTTCTTTTAGCTATTATAGTTGCTAGATTTGTAGACATTTTTGATATGGTACCACAGGCCAGACGATTTGAGGTATGGTAGTACAAATCAACAAAATAGGACGAATTGATAGAACACATGATTTATGGACGAGGTAACCTCGGCTGACCCGCAGGCTACAGGGTCCTCGAAATGATTTTAGATATATAAAAATGCTTTTTTTAAAGAAATGCTTCAGCCACTAGACTGGCTGATCC
The DNA here is from genome assembly GCF_900747795.2 of Erpetoichthys calabaricus. Lineage (NCBI taxonomy): Eukaryota > Metazoa > Chordata > Cladistia > Polypteriformes > Polypteridae > Erpetoichthys > Erpetoichthys calabaricus. Next base: position 164,114,988 of record NC_041401.2, on the reverse strand, counting down.
AGTCCTCTTTAACAACTTTAACAACTCATATTCCCATCATCGTACACAAGTGTACTTGTCTCCATTGAGCTACAGATTGTGATGGGGGGCTAAAACTACATTAGTAGGAGAGATAAATATGGGCTGTCGGAATGTAAAGTGAGTGAAGAAGAAACCAATTTAAAATAGTTGTAGCTCTTCTGAAATGGCCAATGACAGTGTTATAGGTTCTAGTTCTAGTGATAGTGAAACATATGAAAGTGATGGTTTTGCACAAATGTCTGTGAACGTTTATAGTGTAGCAAGCATTTTGAGTTGTTTTCAAAGATGCTGTTCGCTGGCACCTTTATTCTCATGAGGCAGATGCTATACAGCTCTTACAGATGACACAGTAGCTTTTAATGTGTGAGTGCAGTATTGATATGACTAGAAAGTGGCAATTCTGAAGCCACAACGATACTTCATGCAGTCTGAGGACACGAGTACAGTGCCACTTACTGTTATAGTTTGCAGTTTGTATTTATTTATTTTTGGTTTGATTCCTTTTTTGGCATTTATGTGTCACATGACTGCAAAATGGATGAAACAGTAACTTGCGCATCACATGATCCATTTCTCTCTGTGGTTACAGTAGTGCTTCAGTACTTTCTGCTTCCAGATTGATGGAAATTTTGCTTCTGACCTGAAGGGTCAAGCAATTACCTCTGGGTAAAATATGGCCATGTCGTCAACGTACGGTATCCTTCAATGGATTGAAAACAAACTTAAGAATGTGATTCGTTATTTGTTCAGCTCTTTTAAGGGTAGCAGTTAGGAAACTGAAGGATTAAGGCAACTTGACAGGACAACCTCCTGGCCTATGTTAGAGTTATTGAGCAGCCCTTTCAGGGGAAACAATGAGAGAACCAATAGATATAAGCACCCCTCTGGCCCTTGCTAAGGTACTGAAGCTGAGGTGGCCGGTCTTGGACGTTTTGCTAAAATGCTGGTTCTGTTTGATTTGTGCAATCTGTCAACGGTAATGATCTGGAAATCCTAGCAGGTGTACAGTTATTGAACTGGCTCTTGGCCTTTACTAAGGTATTTTGTAAATGTGACTCTTTTCAGGGGGTAGTGATTTGGGCATCCGGGCAGGAGTGTAGCTCGTGAGATGAGTGACTTCTGGCTCGTGCTAAGTTATTGAAGCTGAGGTAACCGTACTAGGCCCTGTGATAATAATGAGTGATAAGTGAATGTTAAATTGAGCAAGTACTGCATGGTGTACATGTATATCAAGACTGTTAATTTAGGTATTTCCATCTTTAACTTTTCCATCAACTTAAAAAGAACTTTAGAGGTTAAAATACCTTTTGTCAACACTTTTACAAGATAAAACAAGGGATGTGTAAAAGAATATTTCATACAGGATTAATGCTCTCAACAACCATATTTGACAATAGGAATTTTCATTGATTTCAGTCAAGGCTTTGAATATGGCTGATTAAAAAGTATTATTAAATGGTGGTCCTCATCTACAAATGTATCAACCCTTCTTCTTTGCACATAAAGAACATGTAAAAAATATTTTGACCTTTTCCTCTGATCCCTGTCTCCACATGCTGTACAAAATTTTCAGTTTTTCATTACTGATCTACTTTTGCAAGGCATGGTGGCAGATACATTGGGACAGCTGCCACACTACACCCAATGTGTGCCTTTATGAAGATCAGTACATTACATTGTAGATTTTCTGGTTACTGTCACTTAATTAAGCGGATATCTCTTGAAGTGTCAGTCATCAGTGCTGGGTGCTTCCTTCAGTTCATTTAAAACCGTTCACTCATCTATTCATTTACTGAACTTTCGCAATCCAATTCAATGACACGGGCACCTAAATCCTATTCTCACTGACAGTAAAATTAGAGCTAAATCAGCTGCAAAAAATTTTTGGCATATTACTCAGCTATATTTTTGGAATCAGTTTACTTCTATAGTTTAGCTCATTCGCCTAACATTATCCATCTATCAATTTTCTTAATCCAATTATTCCTTTACATGATCTCAGCTGGAGCAGCAGCATCAGGCCTAATGCATGAGCAGCCATAGACTCAATGCTAGTCCATTACAGAGCACACTCATTACATAATAACGCCTGCCAACACCAAACCAATATACAGGACATCTGGAAAGTTTTCACAGCGCATCACTTTTTCCACATTTTGTTATGTTACAGCCTTATTCCAAAATGGATTAAATTCATTTTTTCCTCAGAATTCTACACACAACACCCCATATTGACAACGTGAAAAAAGTTTACTTGAGGTTTTTGCAAATTTATTAAAAATTAAAAAATTGAGAAAGCACATGTACATAAGTATTCACAGCCTTTGCCATGAAGCTCAAAATTGAGCTCAGGTGCATCCTGTTTCCCCTGATCATCCTTGAGATGTTTCTGCAGCTTCATTGGAGTCCACCTGTGGTAAATTCAGTTGACTGGACATGATTTGGAAAGGCACACACCTGTCTATATAAGGTCCCACAGTTGACAGTTCATGTCAGAGCACAAACCAAGCATGAAGTCAAAGGAATTGTCTGTAGACCTCCGAGACAGGATTGTCTCGAGACACAAATTTGGGGAAGGTTACAGAAAAATTTCTGCTGCTTTGAAGGTCCCAATGAGCACAATGGCCTACATCATCCATAAGTGGAAGAAGTTCGAAACCACCAGGACTCTTCCTAGAACTGGTCGGCCATCTAAACTGAGCGATCGGGGGAGAAGGGCCTTAGTCAATGAGGTGACCAAAAACCCGATGGTCACTCTGTCAGAGCTCCAGAGGTCCTCTGTGGAGAGAGGAGAACCTTGCAGAAGGACAACCATCTCTGCAGCAATCCACCAATTAGGCCTGTATGGTAGAGTGGCCAGATGGAAGCCACTCTTTAGTAAAAGGCACATGGCAGACCGCCTTGAGTTTTCCCAAAAGGCACCTGAAGGATTCTCAGACCATGAGAAAGAAAATTCTCTGGTCTGATGAGACAAAGATTGAACTCTTTGGTGTGAATGCCAGGCGTCACGTTTGGAGGAAACCTGGCACCATCCCTACAGTGAAGCATGGTGGTGGCTGCATCATGCTGTGGGGATGTTTTTCAGTGGCAGGAACTGGGAGACTAGTCAGATAAAGGGAAAGATGACTGCAGCAATGTACAAAGACATCTTGGATGAAAACCTGCTCCAGATCGCTCTTGACCTCAGACTGGGGCGACGGTTCATCTTTCAGCAGGACAACGACCCTAAGCACACAGCCAAGATATCAAAAGAGTGGCTTCAGGACAACTCTGTGAATGTCCTTGAGTGGCCCAGCCAGAGCCCAGACTTGAATCCGATTGAACATCTCTGGAGAGATCTTAAAATGGCTGTGCACCGACGCTTCCCAGCCAACCTGATGGAGCTTGAGAGGTGCTGCAAAGAGGAATGGGCGAAACTGGACAAGGATAGGTGTGCCAAGCTTGTGGCTGTAATTGCTGCCAAAGGTGCATCGACAGAGTATTGAGCAAAGGCTGTGAATACTTATGTATATGTGATTTCTCAGTTTTTTTTATTTTTAATAAATTTGCAAAAACCTCAAGTAAACTTTTTTCATATTGTCATTATGGGGTGTTGTGTGCAGAATTCTGAGGAAAAAAATTAATTTAATCCATTTTGGAATAAGGCTGTAACATAACAAAATGTGGAAAAAGTGATGCGCTGTGAATACTTTCCGGATGCACTGTAGACACAGCCATTCATTTGGATTACACATTGTGAGGATTTGGAAGAACATGAGATTATATAGAAAAAATGCTTATGAGAACATTCAAACTCCACATAAACAGTGGCTAAGTTGGGGATGATGACATGACTTTCTGAAAGTTTCAGTAGACCAACAAGGATGTAATCTGAAGTTCAAATAAAAGATATCCTTGCTGTTATAAGTTCCTAAAAGGATACAGCAAAAAACATGTAAAATACCACTTTGAAGCCAAAACTATACATAAATATTTATTATTTGTCACTCACACATATCTGAGGGTCATCTTCTGAGTTCCTCTCATGTATGTACTACCACCCGGAGCCGAAATGGGGGCTACCACTAACTATCTTGTCTTCTTCTTCCTCCACAATGCAGAGAAATTGCCCAATGATGGTGATTGACTCCACCCGTTCTGGTCTCTGGGCCATAAAAGCACTACCGCCTGGAAGAAGGCATCACTTCTTCTCCAGCTACCTGAGCAGGCGAGATTAATTATAATTGAAGAAGCCACTCAGAGTGACTTAGCTAGAGTGTTATGGTGGCAGTAATTTTGTTTCTTTTTTAACACCAATGTGTGTTGTTTTTGCTCAAAACTTTAAGTAAATGTGGATAGCCAGGTGGGCACCCTAGAAATTTATCAGTGTATCAGCCTGTCATTTCCTTGGAAAACCACATACTTAACAATAAATATAGCAAAAAAAAATAATAAGGAAACAAATTAGAATATAGGACAAAAGCAATCAAACTTTAAGCTCAACAAAACCAAGTGTGTAATATACATAGCCAAAGCAACAACTCAAAGTACTAAGAGTAGCAAACAGAAATATTCTAAACAAAAAAAATAAATAAATATAATCTAGACTCTGAGTTTATTAAAGCCAAAACACTAATTAAAAAAGAAATCAATAATTGAACACAACTGAAAAATCCAAAAAGAAAAAAAAATTATAATATTTTTAAATGAGATTCATTGTGTCACATAACAGCCAGGGTTATTTGTCTGGTTTAGGTTTATTTTCCTTTCTTGTGTCATCTTTGTTTGTTTTAAAATACCACTTTTCATGTGTTTATTGTAATTCTATATTTTTTATTAATACTGTTTGATTTATTCCTAATGTAGTATCTATGTATTGTGTTTCTGTGTTCTCTAGTCTTCTTTATATTTTTTTGATTGGAACACCCCAGGAGGCGGGCCTCTGTGATGTCATTTCTGAAGGACCGCCCTCAGCCTTTTCATTGTGCATTTACATTAATGCTTGGAAAGAGCTGTTCTTGTAGGTATTGTTCATCTGACTTCTTGGGTTGTTTGCTTCTGCTTTCAGAATTGGATTATTGCATTACGAATTTAGATCTGTTAAATCTGAAAGATTTTGAATTAGACTTGGTTCGCAAGCCTGGAGTTGTCATGGTCCCTCTCCCTTCCAGGGCATTTATACAAACTTTAAAGACAAATTTTGAATTTTTAGAACCAGATCACCTTTTTGGACATGTGTAGGTTGAGGCCTGTCTGTGGACTTTGCAGTCAGGTTGCCTTGCATGAAGTCTTTTCTGGGCAGGTGATGGAAGGCACTGGCATGTTTTTTGGGTCTTTTAATATACTGACTCATAAGAGACAGCAAAAGAGAAATGAAAATGACCAGAAGAATTGTAAGTCAACGAATGGGCTGATAGTCAAAACTGGCAGTCAAGGAGATCTTTCATCAAAGCCAAAATACAACCAGAAGAGTCATTGTCAAAAACAATAGTGGGGAATCAAAAAACCACAAAGAATAAATAAAGATCTTTTAAGGCAGAGAAACAAGGTTTATCAGTCAAGCTTGGATACCCTAGACATGCCTGTTGTTATCAAATTGACATCACAATTCTGTGCAAGTTCTCCATGTAGACAGGTGAAACAGACTCTTAACATACCGCTGCCTAACAGGAACAAAAATGGAATAGCGATAAAATGAGATTAAATAATGAACTTTCTCTAAATGGGCTCTAAATGAAATCAAACCCCATATGTGAATTCTCGGGGTCTCAAAAACCACATAATCCGTATACATGTTATAAAGAACTGAATAGGAATTTATACAAAAAAATAATGAAATTTGGGCATCATAACATTCGGAGACCTCACACTGATTTTGCCATTTTGTGTGCTGCTCCTTATAAGACTTAGAGCCTTACTCACAGAGAAACTAATGCCACAGTGAGGTGCTGAGGCAAGCAGGGGCTTTGTGAGCACTTGTTCCCTGGCATTTGTATATCTTTAGCTCTTGTTTAATGTAATTTTTTTTAATATGCTTTATGTACATTTTGTTTAATTGTTACGTGTTGTGTGTATGAGCCTCAAGATTAAATTACCTTGTGTAATGAGGGTGGAATCCCTAAGAGGGGAGGCCACCACGCTGTTACTTCTGTTGGGCCACCCTCCATCTTTATATTCAGGTGAAGGAGATGAATCTATCAAAGCGGCATTGAGAGTTGCACAAACCCTGGCTGAAATACAAACAAAGAATCTTTTATAATACCATCAGGTGACTGCAGCCATAATTAATTTCCTAAAAAGGCTCTGCCACTTTTGCTGCAAATTCAATTAACACAAATTAACCACAACAGTAGTATGGGCAAGAGAAACACAAAAAATTTGGATGTGAGCGTCAGTAGGCTTTGCGCCCTAGGAACCAAGATACCCTAAACTATTCGATAACATTTCAGTAATTATTTATCGCTCTGATGCTGATCTTTCTGGTCATAAAATAGATCATTATGATAGTGTCATGGCTGAAAAATTGTCACCAGAAGGCTTTTTACCTGAAATGAAGGCTATTAAGAGTCTCATAATAGGCAAACAGAATCTAAATTTTTATTGCAATAAAATAACAATAATAAAAACACAGACTCAACCCAATACGGCCAAATTGAGCTGAGCCCCGAACAGTTCAAAACCCAAAGCTTATATATCATTTCTTATCACTCTGACCTCGTTCAATGAGCTCATTCTGCACCTGTTTTTACTGTCCATTGTTCATCTCTAGTTTCTGTTTTGCTTATTTTTGATTGGTCTAAGGCTGGGCAGATGTTCCTTCTTCCATATTTGGTCACAACCTTATCACTTCCCTTCCCTTGGCCTTCAAGCTATTTTATAATGATGATTTAAAGCTAAGCTTCAATTAAAAAGAAACATGGCATGTGCTTTTATTTAATCATTTACTTGGCAGTCCTGACTTGCATTAGTATCTACACTAAGGTTAATGCTTATATATTTGTCTATATTTATTTATGCTAATACATGAATACACTGATTTTATTTTCCATACATTACATCATCTTCTTTTTGCTGTTTCTGCTGACTCACTGTTCCAGCTGGCTTCTTACGTGCCAACCAGAACCATTGTTTCTATATTAAGTCAGTGGTATCGTTCCTCAGCTTCCTAGCCTTGAACACAGTTGTTCTCATTCCTCCTTATCCTGTCCTCGAGTAGTTTCTGTACGTCATTCTTGTCCTATTCTATTCTTCCTCTCTTAATACTGGTAACTTTCCTTTTTTACTAGAAAATGCAATGACTGATTTTTTAGTTAACCATTTACTTGACCTTATTTGCTTAACATTCTAATTTATGCTTAATCTAATGTTTTAGAAGCTGTTAATTACTTTTACGGCTATATATCTAATATATGCTATTTATGCTTAATGTATAAATTTTTTACCTTCCATAATAGCAATTGATGAGAAGAATTCATAATTAATTACAGAATTACAGTATTTGAGGTTCCTTTAGAGCAAGGGTTTTCAACCTTTTTTTCCCCTGAGAGCTACTTTTACAAAATGAAAATGGCCGAGAGCTACTCATGTTTTCTAATGGCTATTCTCATGGCTTATTTCAACCCAAATAAACTGAATAAACTTGTTTTGCCTGAATATTTACAAAATGTTGGTGTCCACAACATTTTGCATTAAAACATCACAAAAAAATATTTAGTTCACTTGCAAGTGCATTTTGTATGTCAGTATACATTTTCTAGTGTATCTCACACTATTGAATTAAAACATGAATGCTGTCAAAACTAAACAATGCAATTCCAAATACACAGATATGACTTTTTCATTTGTCATTTTGTTCCATGTCACTGTTTCACTTTATTCACATGTCCAGTTGCATTTGTGACGTGTTTTTTAGTTAGTCAGATGACTCAACAAGAGAGGCAGGTGTATGGTGGAGTGGAGCCACTTAGGTTCACTCTTATGGAGTCATTTAAATGTTCATCTGTCAGTCTTGTTCTGAACTTTGATTTCACGACATTCATGTCAGAAAAACAGACCCACAGAGGTATGGAGACCCAAACAAAGCAGACATTTTCAGAGTTGCTTGGTGAAGATTCTTATAGTTATCTGGCTCTTCTAAGCTCCAGAAATACTGAGAATGCTATTGAGACTTTAACTGCACATTATTTTGAAGGTTTACTAATATATAATATATAAAATCAAATGTCTGTCTGTCTGTCTGTCCGCTTTTCACTGAGAGAACTACTTAACGGATTTAGATCAGGTTTTTTTCTATAATTTGCTTGAACATTCCGGTTGATTTTGCGATTTCCCTTATTTCGCTATGTATTAAAGTTCACTTGCGGTGCCGATTAATTTTTATTTTTGTGCAAATCCAAGAGAGATGCAGCGGGCCAAGGGGAGGGAAGCATGCCCTCCTCACTCACTCGCCAGCTTCGAGGCGTGTTCATTACCCCCGCTTAGCTACCGAACGAGAGAACAATTGAATTCAACTTTGTTTGATATTTAAAATAAAGTGTTACTTAGGTCTTGATGAGTTTGAGTCCAGATATTCTCTTAAATGTATGCCACTTTGTAAAGATAGATTGCAATTCAGATTTTGGATCGTGATTTTGTGTTAAAAGGATCGTGATATCATTTTAATTGAAAGATCGCCCACCCCTAATTTGACTAATCAAGTTTTCAAAATTATGCAGGATTCATTAACCCTTTGGCGAGCTACTTGGAAAGGGATTGCGAGCTACTGGTAGCTCGCGAGCGACATGTTGGAGACCCCTGCTCTAGAGTGACTCTTTCTTTTAATTTTCGAGTTTGGTATCTTTCCATTCAGCCGTTTTAGCTCTAAACCATCCTCAAGAAACCGTGACACACAGACACATTCACACACTGATAGACACACACCCATCATTGAGGTATCAATGTTTTTGGTGTGCAGGGGACCCTAAAATGTCGAAATCCTTTGAAAAATGGAGATCAAAATTTTTTTGAATCTAAAGCTTTCACTTCTCTCCCATAGACAAGAGGTTATGGTGGGTAAGGGTGCAAGCAAAATGGAAATAAAGGGTGAAAAATTGGGAAAAGGAACAAGACATGAAAGAAAATAATCGAGATATGGATGAAAACCTAACACATGCATCATTATAGCTCTAGGAACCACAACTAAATCAGCTCTGTTCTTTATATTTCATTTTTAAACCTCTTGTCAAAGCTGAATTATTTGCTCAGTCAGTTCCTCAAACTTATGTTTATGGAGCGCCTTCTACAAACAGATCATAATGCTGGATAAATGAAGCGGCTGCAGTCTGCTTTTACATACGGCCTTTGAGCACAATTCATTCTAAAAGTTTTTTAAAAACTCGTTGCACTGAGAGGTGCATCCTAAATTATGATTAATAAATCTGATCAATCAAGCATGCACTTTGTGGTTAATGAACACAGTGAGCTGAAACATTCTCACAGCATTTTCAAAGTCTCAGTATGTTATTTTGTGTATTTTAAAATGAAGCTTATTATCTTAAGATCAATAAGTCAGAACATGTTGCAAATAACATACAGATTACTTCAATGCAAAATGTTTTAGCTTTTCCAATTGTCCTTACATTACATTAAAGAAAAAGAAATTAGATTACTAGCAATAGTTAGACTAATTCATTATAGAAATATTTACAGTCCAGTAGGATTACTGATATAATACAAGTTAAAGTAGAACAAAAGAAATACTTGCCTAGAAGCAAACACAGTTTTGCACACAATTCTTGTATTACATTTATCTCACTAATGTTGAGTACAAGAAAGAATCTAGACCTTTAAAGAGGGAGCTGAAATATTTATCAGTCAGTTTTATTTAGGATCTGAAAATACCGATGCAATGTGAGTCCCTTTCAATACTTCATGACCACCAACAGAGGACTTAAAAACCCAAACCCACTTTGTTTCTAAAGAATATGGAACCTAACGTTTTTCTCAGCTACACTGAGCACTAAAATGCAAACTTCAGAACAATAAACAGAATACTCCAATTTCAAATCATATTTACAAGGTTACAAGACCATTATTGTCACATGTACAGAGTACAGTGAAATTCTTACTGGTATGTTCTAATTAACATGTAACACATCACCACTCTTCTGTTAATCTCATGAGGCCTTACAGTATGTGATTCTAGAATGAGGATACACATCTGGAGACAACTTGCTTAAAAGGTTGTAGAGCAGAGTGGCAAAATCTGCTGCTGAAAAGGCTCCGCCCACGGGGTTTCTTCCAAAAAAAACTTCCTTCGTTTTCCTGAAAACTTTAAACGTTTGGGGTTGCAATGTCACACCTCCTAGGTATGCATTACACTGATAAGTAAAATAAATGGAAATACAAGGGGAGAGAAAAAGTAACTGAACAAAAGAATTGACACAGAGCGAAAACAGGTAACATTGCTGTCATCAATTCAAGAGCTCACTACCTGAAGCTTTTTGATTAATTTATACATCTTGCAGTCCTTTTGATGATTGCATCACTACATTGCGTAACAGCAGTAAACAGTGTTTGTGGTTTCTCTCACATTCTCCCTTTCTGTATGTATACTGTGGTCATCTGAGGTAATGACAATCTTGCAACAGAAAAATTTTTGAGGGGGCCAATCCAGTCATCCTCATTTACTTTCACTCTCAACAAAAAACGATCGCATGATGCCTTAAAAAGGGAAACAAAATATTGAGCAGCAGCCATTAATCAGGCTCCTTACTCTGGTTTAGTAAATTTGAATAGCTCCTTAGCTCTGCTTGACTCTTGCAGAAGTGACACCTCCCTCTGATTGGTTACCCTGTTATAGATCATGGATCAGAAGGGGCGGAGTCAGATGCCCTCACTGGACAGTTTCTCGGCACTGTAGAGAAAAAAAATGACAAGACGGTTAGTGGCAGCACCCCCCTCGGCCTGGATTGGTATCACATACAGTACCTGGGAGGAGCTTAAAGGGTGATCCTCAGGCGTGCACGCGTGACAATACTAAATGTTAAAACACTGCAGCCATATTCATGTATGACATGTCTGACATTTACAATTAGACAGTAATGCTTACTTATTTTACTTATTTTTTTAGATGTGCAGTGAAATGTTGGGTAATTTGCAGCCTTGTCCGTGGTTCTACTGGAATGGTATCAGAGTCATTAGGCACATTTACTGTTTCAGAGGTACTGAGGACTGAAAACGACATGTCCTTTGGCTCTCCTTTAACAATTTTCATTCAACTTTTCACCTCTTTATAACTAAGTGTGAGAGAACACTCTTTAGTCCATCTATTCATCCATTTATCCATCATCTGCTTATCTTATACGAATAACAGGCAGCTAGAGCCTATCCCAGCAATCACTGGGTGCAAAGCTGAAAGAGCATCTGGACAGGACGGCAGTCACACCATTTAGTTCAAATTGATATTTTTCATGACATAGCTGGCATTTCTGTCAACCTTGCATTAACGGTATCAGCATCATCCTAATGGAGGGTCACATTGTTGACTTTTACAGCTAGCCCAGTGATGTTTTTGAATGCCAAATTATAATCTGGTTTTACAGAAAGGTTTGTCCTTTGCAACAGGTTATGATTATTTTTAACACTCTGCACACACAATACACATGCATATGATTAACAGAGGTTTTTTTAGGAGACTTTCCAGCCAAAGAAGATTATCCATCATGACTTGCTTTGTGTTAGGCCAGGTTAACAAGCACGCCATTACGCTGTTTAAATCATAGCCCCTACTCTGAGCTCCACCTCATGTGGTGTTGCATTGGTTTAGAAATTTCAGACTGAATGTTTCCCCCCCATTTTTAAGACAAATTCTCTCCGGGTTGTCTTCATTTGTATGTTTTATAGGTCTGGCTCTGCAAGACTATTCTCTTTACCTGAAAATTCTCAAAACACTGCTTGCAACACAATCTACCATTAAGAGAGTTATTAGTTTAGCATATTTTGGAAAACAATTACAAAATAATGATAATTAAAGTAAATATTTTTGATTAGATTTTTGGTTAGCATTTTTTGGATTTTATTAAAATCAAATAACATCCCATACAAGTAAGTCAAGTTTAAGAAAAATAGGTTTGAAACAAATTGACCCCCATCCATGAGAAAGAGAGCTAGGCCATCAGAGTAAAACTTTAAACTAGTAAAAATAAGTAAATAGATAAATTAATAAATGAATAAAAATAAAAAGAATAAAAAAGTGGGGAGAGAATCTGCTTCCTCAATTTAAATGCTTATTCTAAAATGTCATTGATTAGATCCTGCCAGGTTTTGAAAAACTTTTATACAGATCCTCTAAGTGCGAATTTGATTTTTCCCAATTTCAAATAATATAAAACATCAGTTACCCACTGACTTAAAAGAGGAGAGTTAGGATTCTTCCAGTTGAGCAGGATAAGTCTACGTGCCAATAGTCTGGTTAAGTCAATCTCAGTTTGCTTGTCCTTCTCCACTTTAAGCCCCTCTGTGAGCCCACCAAACACAGCTGTTAGTGGATTAGGAGGGATTGTGACACCAAGGCTGTCTGATAGGCATGCAAAGATTTTGGTCCAAAATGATGTTAATTTGGTGCAGGCCTAAAAAAATGTGGCCCAATGAGGCTGGAACTGAATTGCAACATTCACAGGTTGGATCTTACCCTTGAAAAAATTTGGACAATTTTAAATGAGACAGATGTGCTTGATATTCAATTTTAAGTTGAATATTTATATGAGGGTGGCACGGTGGTGCAGTGGATAGCGCTGCTGCCTCACAGTTAGGAGACCTGGGTTCGCTTCCCGGGTCCTCCCTGTGTGGAGTTTGCATGTGCTCCCTGTGTCTGTGTGGGTTTCCTCCTGGTGCTCCGGTTTCCTCCCACAGTCCAAAGACATGCAGGTTAGGTGGATTGGTGATCCTAAATTGTCACTAGTGTGTGCTTGATGTATGTGTGTGCCCTGCGGTGGGCTGGCACCCTGCCCGGGGTTTGTTTCTTGCCTTGTGCCCTGTGTTGGCTGCAATTGGCTCCAGCAGACCCCCATGACCCTGTAGTTAGGATATAGCGGGTTGGATAATGGATGGATATTTGTATGATTTGCTCGAATGGATTATTTTCTGAAATGTTGAGTGAAGATTCTTTTCCCACTGTACTCTTGGATATTTGAAAGGGAGGGGCTTTAAAATGTTTTATATATTACGGAGATGCTGTCTGAGTCCACAAGACTGATCAATGTTTTTTCCTACAGAGAAGTAGGTGGAAGGTGAGGGAAATTGGGCAATTTTTATTTAACAAAGTTTCTAATTTGAAGGTAGTGAAAGAAATGTGTTGCTGGAAATTTGTAGTGTAATTGTTCATAGGATGCAAAAACGTTGTATATGTACAGATATCTAAGTGATTTAATCCTGAATGTTTTTCAGACATTAAAAACTGCATACATTTGAGAGGGTGGAAAAGGGTGGTTAACATGCAGCAGCTGCAATAGATAAAAGCTTCTCTATCTTGAAATACTTCCTATATTGGTTCCATATTCTGAGTGAGGGTGGCACGGTGGCACGGTGGCATAGTGGGTAGCGCTGCTGCCTCGCAGTTGGGAGATCTGGGGACCTGGGTTCGATTCCCGGGTCCTCCCTGCGATGGAGTTTCAATGTTCTCCCCGTGTCTGCGTGGGTTTCCTCCGGGCGCTCCGGTTTCCTCCCACAGTCCAAAGACATGCAGGTTAGGTGGATTGTTGATTCTAAATTGGCCCTAGTGTGTGCTTGGTGTGTGTTTGTGTGTGTCCTGCGGTGGGTTGGCACCCTGCCCAGGATTGGTTCCTGCCTTGTGCCCTGTGTTGGCTGGGATTGGCTTCAGCAGACCCCCGTGACCCTGTGTTCGGATTCAGCGGGTTAGAAAATGGATGGATGGATGGATTCTGAGTGAGTGAAGCACAATTGGATTGTTAGTATATTGGCAATGACTTGTACTTATTGGGGTACAAAGCAAGGAATATAAAGAAGTACTGCAGAATTTTATTTCTATTGTGAACCAGGCCTGCGTATGTTCTTCTATTTGTGTCCATGTCCAGGTTTTTATTTTTAAAACTTATTTGTTAATGCTTTTTAATCATGCACTCTGTTAAAGACACCATAAAAGAAAGCTAACTGATTTTTCATCCCTGTTGTTTACATGCTGTACTGCCAGTTTTACTTACACTTTTATACATTGGCAGCCAATTCAATAGTCATATGCAATGTGCTAGCCTGCTTCAATATATATGTAGAGTGAACCTGCCCCTGCCTTCCTCTTTTTCATGTCCTTCAGTTTGTTTGGCCATTTCTGTGCTTCCGGTTGAGGTGTTGCACTCCAGTTCAGCCTCAGCTGTGATGAGCCTCCTCTTTATCTACTCAGATTATTTGATATGTGCCTGGTAAACCCGTCTCTAGTGTCAATCACGAGAGCTCTGCATGGCTCCACTACTGGTGACTCTTGTCTGATGATTATAATTCAATTTAGTAGAGCTTTATTGGCACGATACACATATCAGCAAGGTTTTACAGACATATATGATCAATATTTGAACACAAAAAAGTAATAAATGAAAAAGCCAAGAAAATACCATAGTGAGCACTGCGGAAGTTGCTGCTTAAATGAAAAGTTGATTGGTTGGATGGTTGATTTGACTGTGGCTCCTCGGTCATCCAGCTATCCAACTCTTAATGTAATCACTAAGTCTTTACCTGGTCAGAATATTGTGGCTTTTCAGTCAAACCTCAAAATAGCACAATGAATTCACATTATGACCCATTAATGCTGATCCTGGTAGTTGTAGGTCTCAAATCATAACAACCTAAGTTTCCAATCTGTTAAATTCACTTCAGGGTCATGCAGGCCAGAGCCTATTCTGGCAGCATTGAGTGCAAGTTAGGAATGAGCTTTGCACAGGACAGCAGACCCATTACTGAGATTACTCATGCACTCACCCTCACACTTACATGGCGCCAATTTTGAGGTGCCACACAGCCTAACACACCTTAAACCCTGATAGACATGGGGAGAACATGAAGTCTCTACACAGACAATGAGCAAATTATGGATCCAGACTTCTGCAGGAGTGCGAATCTCTGGATAAAACAGCACAGTGCCCAGACTGTAAAACAGATGCAAACATTTCTCAGCTGTGTGTATATGTTTCTTCACTGGCGATTATATTTTACGTATTGTAAGATTAAGGTGCTATATAGCGCCTGACCCGACACAAATTCACATGGGACGCACGGGTAAAATAAAACTACTATTTATTTTTCTTCACCTGTGGGGTACGTCTTCCCCGTGAACCCCACAGGCACAACACAGTCCCAAGCAGAGTACAATACTAACACCAAGCACTGTCTCTTCCTCCACCACTCCTCCCTGGCAACCTCGTCTTCTTCCTCCCAATTCTGGTTGCTGAGTGGTGGTCGCTGGCTCCCTTTTATTGGGTGCCCGGAAGTGCTCCAGGTGTTTGATTGCTGACATCCAGCTGCACTTCCAGGTAAGACGAAACCATTGCCCAAAAGGGGCCACCAGCTCCTGTTGCAGCACCCCTTGGCGGTGCCTGCGGAACCCCACAGAGTTGCACAGAACTCCAACACCCATGAAACCATGGGGGAGTCCGAGGCATTGCTGCAACCCAGGGAGACTGCCATCTAGCATCCAGGGGGAGATACTGGGCTTCCCACCCTTGTTCCCCTGGCAGATGTGGTGAAGGGGCGTCCCGGCCAGGTATTACACAGTACATTAACTGATGGTGCCAGGTGGAAATGGCATAGTTAATCTTATCCAGGGTTTCAGTGCTAAGAAGTTGGCTTACGTAAAATTACTTTAGGCAACTAAATGATAAATTCCTTTTAAACACATTGCTTTATTCATGCAAAATAATCTCCCAGGAAGAGCACTAAATTAAGCGACATCATGAACAGCTTTTGTTACAAAGTGATGTTTCTGCTGGACAGAACATAGCATTTAATAAAAAGCAATCATCAGGAGTCATATTGCCTATAAGTCCATGGGTTTCCATTTTTCATATCACTTTAAAGCCTGGCATACACTTTATGATTTTACCCAAAGCTGTGAGCTCTGAACTGGATTTTCAAACTGGCAGAAAATCGAGAGAAACTTGTTGCAGGTTGTGAAGCCACTGTTCACAATGCAATGTGATATTCAGAAAGTATTCAGGCCATTTCCCTTTCAACGCACTTTATTTTGTTTTACGTTTAGCCTGTGCAATTAGAGGGCTTTAACGCTGTACTTTTATGAATGATGGATTTCAGTTTTTGAATTTTAATCAGTTTTGCAGACATGTTTCCACTTTGTCATTATGGGTTATTGAGTGAAGATTCAAGGGCAAAAATTGGAAATTTATCCACTTAAAATTAAATGTACAACACAATAAAGTGTACAGAAAATGAAGGGGTCTGAATCTTTCACGAATCCATTGGAAGCAGTGTGACTATTAGTGGGTGTTGCAGCACTCCAAACACAAACACAACTACATCTATACAAGTCTTGGGTTGAAACAAATAATTTGTTATGCACAGATACCTCTCTCAGGTTTCTTCAAAGGTTGCACAAGCACGGTTACAAGAAAATGTCTTCTTCTCTGTCTCTTCCCTCTCCTCCACTTCCTCCTCAGTGATCTTCTTTCTCATCCACCCAACTCTGATTCACCAAGTGACTTGGTGTGGCTTTCTTTATACCAGAACTAGGAATATTTCTGGTGCCACCACATTGCATCCAGGAAGCACTTCCAGGTCAGGCTGAATCTCCCTTAAAGGAGGAAATCTCCTCCTCACAGTTCCCCGAGGCGGCTCCCATGAGACCTAGGAAGGCTGTCCGTTGGAACTCCAATTCTTAAGAAATCCTGAGGGTGTGTATATGGGAGACCCACCAGAGAGCTGCTGGGGAAGCACATAGTCCTGGGTGGAAATTTTGTGTCATCTTTCCACGACCAAGACATCCTGGCTGGGTAGTAAACCATCCACTGTGGCCGGGATGGCAGCCAACCCTTCTTCTATGATATTCTTACAATCTCTGCGATTGCCAAATCATTACATCCTTAAAATCAGCACTCCTCTTCTACCCTTATGCTTGGTATGGTTTTGAGAAAGAAGCTTTCTGAAAGAAAGAATGAATGAGTAGTGCTTGAGGGTGACAGAGTGACAAAATGGCAAAATTATAGGGTGGGTTTATTTTCATGATTATTTCAGTTAATTTACATGAATGCAGAATGGAACAAGGTGCAAAAGGAGGTGGTGAGGATGTAGCCATGAGAAAGGCAAAAGCCTGGATTGTGTTACTTCAAACTAAGATTGATACCTAAGTGTGGACTGACTTGAAGAGGACACGATGCCTTAAATGAAATAGAACAGGAAAGGAGACATAGTCAAAAGGAGAGCAGAAAGTTACAAAATGAAAATCAGACCTGTCTTTCACCAAGACCAAAACAAAGCCCACACTACAAATGAAAAAACTCTGTAGTCAATAAGTCTAGAGAGAACGTAAACAAGCAAACACATGCAAAGTTTTTAAAGGACTTATCCGCAAACTTGGATGGAGCACTCACCTTGTATCTTGTCACACAGCTGATGTCATTTGCAGGGCATTTCAGCTTTGTTACATTGGCAATACTACAACAAAAACTCCAAAACTCTAATGCCCAGGAGAAGCAAATATGGCATCAAAAACAGTGCAGCATTATTTAATAACCAGTAATAGACTGCAGTGAATACACTTGAGTTATAGTTTTCATCCTCTTTCTCTGTACGTTTATCATTCATTTGCTCAGAGGTTGATGCGCTTGATGCTTCCTGAGCAGCTCTTCTTTTCTCCACTCTAGCGACCCGCTGATTCTCTTCTTCCGTTGGCATCTTTTCACGTTAAAACTGATTAAGTCAGTGTTTGTGTTACAATTATTTAGTACATTTTCTTAATTTTTCACTTAAGGTGGGACTTAAGTCTTCAATCTGCCTCAATAATGATTTAAGATATGAAGAGGGGGGGCAGCACGGTGGCGCAGTGGGTAGCACTGCTGCCTCGCAGTTGGGAGACCTGGGGACCCGGGTTCGCTTCCCGGGCCCTCCCTGCGTGGAGTTTGCATGTTCTCCCCGTGTCTGCGTGGGTTTCCTCCGGGCACTCCGGTTTCCTCCCACAGTCCAAAGACATGCTGGTTAGGTGGATTGGCGATTCTAAATTGGCCCTAGTGTATGCATGGTGTGTGGGTGTGTTTGTGTGTGTCCTGCGGTGGGTTGGCACCCTGCCCAGGATTGGTTCCCTGCCTTGTGCCCTGTGTTGGCTGGGATTGGCTCCAGCAGACCCCCGTGACCCTGTGTTCGGATTCAGCGGGTTGGAAACTGGATGGGTGGATGGATATGAAGAGGTACAGGAAGTGACAGCAAAGGTGGTAGGGATGAGAACGGTGCCCGTAGGCATGCTGCCTGCTGCCAAGAGTTGATTCTACCATAAAGTAAAATAAAAATAAAAAGAGTAATAAAAATCCTCACTCTGAAATCAGATAGTAGACGTCATGTAGTATATGTGTACCAAATTTCAGGTCAATAGGTCAAACAGTTTGCGAGCAACAGGTGATTTAAAATCCTGGACAGATATACAGACAGCCACAGTAGAGTATTATATAAGAAGATACAAAATATTGTTCAAACACAAGAATTTACAACATTTTATTTCTGCATAATTCAAACCTTCCACAGAGAGAAAGTTTAGATGAAAAATGTGAATTCAAGTAAAGTAAAAATTCAAACAAAATGGCATCAAAATTAGAATTCTGTATAATTGAAAACCCCCATTGAGAGAGAGAGAACTTACAGATAAAATGTGTATTCAAGTTGTGGGATAAGAACAGTGCGTCCCAGCCAGGGAGGAGCATGGGGTATTACCTGGACGGAAGGCCCGACAAGAATGATGGACAGTTTGGCCAGCTGGGTGGAAAAGACTCTGTGCTCAGCCAATATGAAAGTGTTTCCATTCCCCATGCACTAGGTAGAAGTTGTTGCAGATAGGGGGCGCTATCACTCCCTTGAACCCTCCGATCAAACGCCAGACACCAGGTAAAAGTCCAAATATTGTTTTTATTCAGACTACACAGTGCACAAAGCATCCTCCTCTCCACAATACTCATAAAAATCAATACTAATCACTACAATAATCCTCCACTCTCCCAGACGCGTTGCCACCCTTCCATCCAGCTCAGCTCAACGCTCTGGTGTTTTTCCCAGTTTTTTATAGTCCCTAACCCATAAGTGTTTCCCATCCTTCAGTCCATGTGACTCCTTATCACTTCCGGGTTAGATAAAAAGTCCTCTTCTTCATCCCGGAAGCACGTCATTCCTCTTGTCCATGTGACTCTGACGTACTTCCGGGGTGTAGGGCAAATAGTCACTGCTCCTCCCTGCAGCGCCTTCAAGTGGCCCCCGTGGTATCCAGCAGGGCTGTAAAGGAAAACTCCAATGTCCATAATTCCCTGCTGGCATTCGGGGCACCTCCATGCTGCAGGGAGGGCTCTACCTGGCGGCCTGGGGGTATTGGCCGGGATGAACGGCCGGACATATATCACAAAGTGATCCTTGTATGAGAGCCCAATCAGAACTCCTACAGGGGTGCTATGGAGATGCAGTCCAGTAGTGCAGCCCTGTAGGGGTTCCTTGAGATTGAAAGAAAGTGCTATCTTTGGAGGAATTCCCTACTTTCATTATGTTCTGGAAGTGCTTCCTGGAAGGTGTAACATGACCCCAGAAGCATTCCCTGGTCTGGCATAAAAGGAAACCCACTGCTAGACATGGATGATTCAGAGTCGGGAGGCAGTAGGCAACACTCAGGTGGGGAGACAAGGAGGAAGAATTGTGTGATTTGTGTTCATGTATTGTATAATGATGGCTTGTTATTGGGAGGATTGTGAAGAGGTGACTAAGAACGGCATACAAATTCTTTATTTTAGCTTATCAACATGTGGTACTTTACTGTGTCTGTGGTTTGGGGCTCTCCGGCACCCCCTTATGGTTACAAAGTAAAGAAAAATTAAAAACAAAATAGCATCACAGCAAAAACAGAAAATTAGTCAGAAATCAAGCATGAGTAAGAAAACGGTAACTTAATATGCAAGAGTTGATAGTCCAACCTCAAAGGGCACAAAGACATCAATGACAGACCAAATAGGCATCACTGAAAGCACCGCCCATGCCCACTGGTCATGTGAATACATGTCCCAAAGCGGTAACTGGAAGACAAATTGAATGTGCTGGGAGATATAAAAAGACAACAGGGCATGGAAGTTGTGACAGAAGAGAAAGAAACATCAAACTCATTTATTGAAGACATTGGGAGGATGAGATGCATCATGATGGGTATCAGTGAAGATGGTAGGCTTCTAAATACAAAAAAATGTTTATAAAACCAAATTAGAATGGACTGTGTCAAATAAACAGACAAATGCCACAGAAAAGGTTTCAGGCAGTCACCCATATACTTGAAATCATGCTGCAAAGTAGGCAATTAAATTCAAGCTGTTTACAGATTCGAGTCCAAAACAGAACTAACTGGATGAAATAAAATGGCGGTTTTATGGTTAGGCATAGGAAGTGAGGTCAGCAGAGTCAGAACCGGACATGAGGTCATCGAGGGTGGCACCAGAAGAGACATCATTGAGGCCGGAACCATAAGTGATGTCATCAGGTCCAGGAGACCAGAAGTGACATAATTTGGCCAGGAACCAGAAATTTTGTGATTGGCGCCAGGCAGAATTTTCCACAACTGGTCTGTAGAGGAAAGAGAGAAAGGGTTAGTGCACTCCACCACCCCCTGGTCTGGCATGGAATTACCCTCATTTGAGCACTTTAGCTGCCTCCCATGCGCACGTGTGTGACAAATGCAATGTGAAGTTCTGAGGTTGGTGAAAATGTCCTGCATGTCTTCCAGCGGGCTTTTCTGGATGTGTTTTAGTGATAACAGGAGCGGTCCACAGGAAGGGCAGCTGCTATTTAGAGCCAGAGTAATTGTCAGGCATATTTTCTAGTGTGTCATTTTTGGTGACATCTATTAGCTGGTTTAGAATTAGTGTGGAGATTCTCACGGTCTATTAGCATCAATAAAGTTGGCAAAAATGCAACCTATGAACTGTTTTGGGTTCCTTGGATTATTGATAGCAGACAATATAAGATCACAACATTAAGATGCCCTTTAAATAACAAAGCTTTTACACAATGAATTGCTCTCAGTCCTGTGTTGTACTGAATCATGCTTCGACTTTATGTTCAATTTGCTTGTTTTTACTGATGCCAAGAATGTCTAAGAATTCCATGGGAAATAAGGACAGCTTTATACAATTTCAGTGCTTATTCTATCATTTGCTTTGTTTATGGTTCCTTCAAGATGCTGATGAGTAGTAAAAAGTTTAATTTTCTAGGAACCTCTTTTTCTTGACACTGTAATGCTACCAGTTAGGCAATTTGTGATTCACCCCAAGGTGAATTGTTTTCAGCCTAAGGCAACCACCAGATATCATCTGTCATGCCTCAGGCACTGAATGATCACCAGAATAGAGCTGCACATGGTAAGAGGTGACCGCCAGTCCAAACTTGGTCTAGAAAAGGCAGGAGTCAATGAGTAGATTAGCAAGAACTAATTGACAAAGTGTTGTCAGTCAGCAGATGGTAAAATGGTAAGAAGAGAGATAGCAAGAACTTGAGAATATGGAGAATCAAGACTGAGCAAAGCACAATTATGAAGCATACAAACTTACCATAGCCAAGTGCAGAAGCCCAGAAGTGAAGCAAACTGTAAATGAATAATATGTTAATAAATTAACAAATGCAGCGAAACATTACACAAAACTGTAATAAGCCACAGACAACACATCAGTTATTTGTTCAGAAAAAGTGGCATGTGACCACTAGGGGGAGCACAGTATAGTGATGAACAGGACACCATGTGAAATCTATCAGCAGATGCATGCTAATATGTTTATTGAAAATAAAGGCAGTGGATCAATCAACCCTTTAATGCATAATATAATCATTTTGTCCCTGAGTGTCACTTCTGAGACTCTAAGGCAGGATTGCCTTCTCTTTTGTGATGACAGAAGAGCTGGTCTTTTCTAGTTGACCCCTTTAATAATAATAATAATAATAATAATAATTCATTACATTTATATAGCACTTTCTCAGTACTCTATGAAATGCATGTAAGTCAAAGGAGTTGTCCTTTTTTTCTTTCTTGAATTTCTTGGGTGATGTAGGACTCGCTCATATTCAGATTGTCATAAAGGGTGTGATCTGATCCTGTGCTGGAAAGCAAAGGGGACAAGCCCAGAGAAATAAGGGTCTCACAGACCATCTCAATTTTGGCTTTCTTGTTACCATAGCATTTAATATAAAGAGTCAGAGTGATCTGTGACACTGCTTTGTGCTTCTTCATGTATGATTTATACTGAAAGTGTTGACGGAAGGCACTTTAGCCTCCTGAGGATCTCAATTAGGACCCAAGGATCTAAATTAGGACCCAAGCACATCCCTGCCACAGGTGACACCTCAGCACCACACTAGTTTGAATGGAGATGAATAGTGTGTGGTTTTTTATGGTGGCTGGAGTGCCAATCCTGCCACCAACCCCCACATTTCCCTGAAAGTTGGAGGACTTGCTTGCAGGGCTGGATGCATGTTAACATCATACCCAGGATGGAGCAATTGCAGGTTAACCTTCTGATTGCAGGCCCGGTCTTAGGTATTATGGGGCCCTAGGCGAAAGGGGAGTCCAGGAGCCCCCCTGGAAGCTCTGCGAAATGCGTGAAAATTAGACCAAGGAGACGTTTTCTTGTAACGTTACGAGGTCATCACCCTGTGTCCCTTTTGTAGTTAGCTGCTACAATTTAGCCAGTTTGAACTGTTTCCACTGGGCACCACGTGGCGGTATGTAGCTAAGCCCAGCTTAGTTTTTTTGTATTTTTTCTTTTTTTAGTTTTTTTGTCCTTTTTTATTTTTTGGGATATTTGAAACTTTTGGAATGCATTGCGAGGGGAGGGGCGGGCTGGGGGCCTGGCCGCCGTTGATCCGGGGCCCCAAGGATGCCGGGGCCCTAGGCGGTCGCCTACTTCGCCTATGCCTAAGGTCGGGCCTGCCGATTGCCAGCACAGATCCCAAGCCCTCAGAGCCACCACTCCACCACTAATCATAGAAATGCCTAAATAATGTTCCTGAGGTTAGTAGTCTTGTTTTACAAGTACATCCCACAATAGTAACCTCAGGAATCTTTAACAAGGGCTGGCTGCATGCTGCTGAGATCAGTCTTGCTTTCAGTTTTGCATCCCTAACAAGGTTCTAGTGTTAGGCAAACCAGGTAGCACTCCATAAAGAGAGATCAGACTGAGCTCCAGAAAACAAGATATACTCTTTAAAGCTCCAGAAGTTTGCAAACCTGGTAGTGCCACCAGATGTTATTCGGAACCCTGGATTTCTTCTGAAGTAGACAGAAACGGTAGAGCTACAGAAAGACACAATACTGGTAAAGCATCAGAAAGAGACAAATTTTGCAGAGCTCTAGAAGTAAGTAGACCTGGTAGAGCTCTAGATCCACCTCAGTGGATCTCCAGAAGCAGACAAACCCAATAGACTTCCAGATGTATGATAACTTGGTAGACTTCTATGACGGGATCAAACCTGGAAGGTTTCCAAATTAGACAGACGGGTTAAAACTGGCAAAACTCCAGAAAGAGACAAACCCAACACATCTCAAGAAGTAGGCAAACCTGACATGGCTCTAGAAGGAGAAGCAATCAGTGGAGCTCAGAAGTAGACTATCAGGGCAGAGTTCCAGAATTAGCAAACCTGGCACAACTCCAGAAGGTGACAAAACCAGTATGTCTCCAGAAGTAGTTAATGCTGGTTATAACACCAAAAGTAGAAAAGAAACCCCATCAGAGCTGTAGAAGGGGGCAAACCCAGTGGAAACTCCTGAAGGGAACAAACCCTAGAGTGCCAGGCGTGCAGCTGAATCCATTACTATGTCAGCATTTAAGGACCGGCTTGATGAGATGTCGAGGCAACTTAGCTATTAGCCAACCAAATGAGCTTGATGGACTGAATAGTCTCTGCTCATTTGTAAAATTTCCTATGTTCTAAAGCACTCAGCGAAACAATAGAAAACTAAATGAGCCGCCCTTCTGGGATATCAGAGTGGAGCTAATAGCTCGAGGAATTCATGAATCAAAACCACATAAGCATTTTCAAAGTGTTATTTCTCCCCATGTCAGTTTAGAAGCAGGTGTCTTGAGATATTTTTATATTAAGCTAGGCTGGCAAAATTACTGTAAATGCCTTGTTTTTTATACATATTTTTCCAACAAACTAAAGTAATTATCTTGTAAATTTAGACCATAATACTAGGCTACATAGACTCAGAGGCTCAGTGTGAAGGGCTCAGTGTTGACATATTACAGGAATACACCTGTGTTTGTGCTCCCACTGGGAAACTGTGAAATTAGAAAAGAAAAAAGAAATCAAATAAAGAATAGGAACAAGCTTATCCCCAACTTCTGCCCATTTCTATAATAAAAGAGTCGGGAGCAAAGTTTAACACAAAGAAATGGCCACTTCCTCGATTTTCATAATTCTTGTCACTCATCAATTGACCTAATTTCCCTTTTGTACAAAACAAAAAGCGAGTAAATGTGATGCATCTGATGTGTTGACTGTGCCACGTGATCAAGTGGCCCATTTCTGCGACAGACCCATCCATCAATTCCTTAGTCCCTATTAACAGATGTTGCTCTGTCCCAAGGGGGAGTTGGGCCAGAGATGAATGAATGATGGTACAGATGGTCTGCCGATAGGATCCCTTTCTGGATTAATAATTTTTGAAGTGCTTATCATTGTAAGGGACAAAGGAATGGGGCACAGGGGGGTTGGGGTAGCCAGGCTTTTTCTGTTTTTCAGCTTCTGAGGCAGTGTCTATACTCTCCAGTCTGACAGCCAGCCTCTCGTGTGTGTCTCTCTCTCTCTCTCTCTCGTCTCCCTCTGGTCCTCTGCTCACAGCCTGACGAGAATGACTCCTGTTTGCTTAAAGCGTGAGCGTCTGCTTTTCATCATGTTGCTCGGCTGGGTGGTTTAGTGCCTCTGCCTGATTAGGTTCCTCTAAGGCTCTCCCAGGGAAGCAGACCGAAGCCATTTAAGCCCATCCAAATCCACCAAACTGGAATAGTTTATTGAATGACATGTCAGAGAAAATGTACCATCATCTGGCCTTTATTTCCTTGATATCTGAAGCGGCAGGAGGGCATTCCACTTTTGGAGCTCTGCACGTACCAAGTAATTTGCTTTAAGCACCAGATATGGCATGATGGACTGGCATAAAAAGACTGGCAGGTAGTTGATCCTGTAGAACTAGAGGCTTGTGGCCTCTCTAAGATTGAATGGGATGGCGCACGACATGAGTTTAGCAAGCGAGACCATGACAGTTATCTCATTGACTTTAATTTCAAATAACATCAGTTCTCTTTAGCAATATTTCTCTCTCTGTCCTCTTAAACTTCTTATCTTTTGATAAGTCACTCTCAACTGTGGCTGGATTTATTGGCATCAGTTACCTCCTGATGACTGCCTTGTTTTAACAGTTTCAATCAGTTTTTCAATGAACATTAATTGAACATATCAATCAATCAAGTAATCAAAAAATCAATCAATTTATGGGGTCCTTAAACACACGAAAACTATATGTAGTGGATAGGCTGGACCCAAGTCTAGTCCTCTGGAGCTTCGATGTTACAATAACAGTAATTATTATAATTATTAAATTTATTTTTATAGCACCTTTGCAGTACTGATACCATGAACCATGGTACCACTACGTAGGTACCACATGGTACCACCATGGAAACCACTATAATAAATATAACAGATTGAAAGGATGTCCAATGTACGGCTTGGTTAAATGATTGTTCTTTGGACTGATTGATTCAATTATTGTGAAAAAGAGTTCCAGACATGGTAAAACGGCATGTGAGGCCTCCAGAATGAAGCACATAGCAAGCAAGGGCCTTCACTGTCCTGTCTTAATGTAGTCTCACCACTAGGCAGCCCCCTCCCTAACTATTACCTGCAGGCTTCGGCCAGCTCAGGCACAAAATAGGGAACTGGGTTTACAAGTTCAAAATACAATTAAAATCCCCCAAATTTTCAAAATATCTTGCAATGGGAGAAAAAAATATATGAAACTCAGGCTTGTAAAGACAGTCTAAACAGAAATCTTTAGAAATTCAGAGTTCAGAAAAGAGAGGCTTACATTGACAATGAACAGAAAAATAAGAAAATTTTGCACCCCTATATTAAGAAATGTTGATTGAGACCACTAGATACTCGATTGCAAGGATATACTGGTGAAAAGGCCCCTTACCATCACAGGCCCCAGGACATGCATCCAGATTGCCATGATGGTAAATTTAGTCTGGCTTTTAATTATTTACATATGTGACATTCATAATTTTTCGGTAATATATATGTGTCCTTGGTGAAGGTAGTGAGAGGGAAGTTTTAATCCTGCTTTGAATATAGTTGTGATAAATAACTTTTGCTTGAACAGCAGATGTAGTCAGCACTTATTTTGTCTGAATTCATTCATAATTTTGAGAGTTCATTCTTACGTTCAAGAATCTTAGTTAGGTGAACACATCATACACACCCAAATAAATCTGCATCTAATGTGATTGCCCTCAGCCAAGTTTTCACACTTGTCACTATGCTAAATGACTTTTCATCTCTGCAAGTTGTTACATGTAATGTAGCAACAACAACAACAACATTTATTTCTATAGCACAATTTTATACAAGTTATGTAGCTCAAAGTGCTTTACAAGATGAAAAAAGAAAAAATATATAAAACTTAGTCAATACTAATTAACATAGAATAAAGTAAGGTCTGATGGCCTAGGATGACAAGTAAAACAACAACAACAACAAAAAAAAACTCCAGATGGCTGGAGAAAAAAACAAAATCTGCAGGGGTTCCAACTCCATGAGACCACCCAGCTCCCTCTAGGCATTCTACCTAAGATCAACGATCTCAATCAGTCCTCATAGTTTTCAGGCTTCACATGGAAGAACTTGATGATGATGATGATGGTCATGTGGACCTCTCGCCTTCAATCCATCAATGTAGGGACTGATCGGGTGGTGGTGGCGCAGATCGCCACCACAGAAAATCAGAAAGAGAACAGCAGAAAAAGTAGGGGTTAGTATGGATTTTGGAGCCATGAGAAAAAAAAGATAATTCAATGCATACACAGAATATTAAGGTTACACTAAGATGAGAAAGCCATGTTAAAGTAATGGGCTTTTAGCAGTTTTTTAAAGTGCTCCACCGTATTAGCCTGGCGAATTTCTATTGGTCAGCTATTCCAGATTTTAGGTGCATAACAGCAGAACAACAACAACAACATTTATTTATATAGCACATTTTCATACAAAAAGTAGCTCAAAGTGCTTTACATAATGAAGAAAAGAAGAATAAAAGACAAATAAGAAATTAAAATAAGACAACCTTAGTTAACATAAAAAGGAGTAAGGTCCGATGGCCAGGGTGGACAGAAAAAACAAAAAAAAACTCCAGAAGGCTGGAGAAAAAAATAAAATCTGTAGGGGTTCCAGGCCACGAGACCGCCCAGTCCCCTTTGGGCATTCTACCTAACATAAATGAAATAGTCCTCTTTGTAGTTAGGGTTCTCACGGAGTCACTTGATGCTGATGGTTATACAGACTTCTGGCTTTTAATCCATCCATCATTGTTGGAACATCATGGTGCTTTGGGTAGATGGTGGTGGCACAAGCCACCACCAATAGGACACCGGAAAAGGAAACAGAAGAGAGAGTAGGGGTTAGTACAAATTTTGAATGAATAGTTATTATAATGAATTGGATATACAGAGTGTCAGGATTAAATTACAGTGAAGTCATGAGAAGGCCATGTTAAAGTAATGTGTTTTCAGTAGTTTTTTAAAGTGCTCCACTGTATTAGCCTGGCGAAGGCCGCCTCACCACTTCTTTTAAGTTTGGCTCTTGGAATTATAAGCAGACACTCTAAGGTTACGATTTGGAGTGTAAGGTGAAAGACATTCTGAAATATAGGATAGAGTGAGATTATTTAAGGCTTTGTAAACCATAAGCAGTATTTTAAAGTCAATTCTAAATGACACAGGTAACCAGTGTAGTGACATCAGAACTGGAGAGATGTGCTCAGATTTTCTTTTCCTAATTAAGATTTTGGCAGCTGCATTCTGAAAAACAAATGGCTTGTCAAACATACAACGAAAAGCCAGTGTTCAAAAAAAGAAATGAGCCCCATAGTTGTGATTTTTGCCCGTCTTAACTTTGAGAAAGTCCAGTACCCATTGAAGGGGGTGTCAGAACATTGGGTATACTGTACTGTGACGCCAGCCCTAGGCCATCTCCATTCTCAAACTGCTGCTGTGCATCTCTTTGTACAATCCAACAGTGAGGCTTCTTCATAATATAAAACATCTTAAACACAAATTACTTACTTGCTAAATGCTTCGTAGTCTATAGTGTGTATTTTTAGTTGCAGTATAAAATAACCCCTGCGGTGGGCTGGCGTCCTGCCCAGGGTTTGTTTCCTGCCTTGCACCCTGTGTTGGCTGGGATTGGCTCCAGCAGACCCCCGTGACCCTGTAGTTAGGATATAGTGGGTTGGATAATGGATGGATGGATAAAATAACCCAACAAATGTATTCTCTGTCGGAAACCTTCTACACTGGAAAGGGTATATTATGGTGGATGGCCGGCTAAATATTCCGGCCCTCACCCCCAGGCCGCCAGGTGGAGCTCTCCTGACAGCATGGACGTTCCCCGAATTCCAGCAGGGCCTCATGGACTTTGTACTTTGTATGCACAACCCTGCTGGATACCACGGGGGCCACCAGGAGTCACTGCAGGGAGGCTGTCGGACTCTTATGTGCCCTATAACCTGGAAGTATGTCCTGGTCAGATGAACAGGAGAAACGACGTGCTTCCAGGTTGAAGAGAAGGACTTTTGCCCTGACCCGGAAGGAATGAGGACTTGTGGATTATGGGACAGGAACTACTTCTGGGTCAGGGGGTATAAAAGGATGCTGGGAAAGCCCAGACATTGAGCTGAGCTGGGTGGAAGGGTGGCAACGCGTCTGGGAGTGGAGGATTGATTATTGATTTATTGTGTTTATTTATGAGTATAGTGGAGTGGAGTGTGCTTGGTGCACATAATTATTATAAAATAAAGTCATATTGGACTTTTATCTGGTGTCTGACGTCTGGTCTGAGGGTTCAAGGGGTCGACAGTGCCTCTATTGTTCACAATGTACCATAATACAAATAAATATTTAAAACACATAATGAATGGATGTAACACTTAACAAAATCAAACAAGGCTATTTTAAAAGAATGGTTACTTACCAACTGAAAAACTGAACTGAGTTTGGGCGGTGACAGAATGAGGATGTCGAAGGTGTAGATTCTCTTCTTGTCCTCTTTCTTTTTAGAACATTTTTCATTTAACAATGAGGCCAAAATAACAATAAAAAACTAAAGCACATCACTATTAAACAGTGATAGCACCATAATGCAGTCCTAGGACTGACTGCCTGTAGCAAGCTCTTCTTTTTTTCTGAACTGACTGGCAATATACACTCCTCACTGGTACGTTTGCACTTTTTACATTTATTTAGATGCAGATTCAGTATATGAAAGTTTTGATGTGAATTGTGAACTTTGATTGCAAAATATAACAGAGTCATTTTTGGAGAGAGTGTTTACAGATATGGAATGATTGGTATACAGTTAGTTAAAGCTTGCAATGCAAAGTCAAACTTGAAGGCGCACTATAATTAATGAATTTGCCTAGGTACTTCTATTTTAAATCCATTAACGTGAAAACAGTAATACTGAAAAAATACAGAACTTGTCTTTCGGTAGGAAGAGCATGCACCCCCCCCCCCCACCCCTCCAACCCATACAGATGCCCAAAGGCAGCACGAAACATTGTGCCACTCTGAACCCATTCCACAATTTTAAAATGCCCCATTGTAAAATGATCCATCAATCTTAAGTACCCATGTATCTAAGTACACAAGACCAGAAGGCAGAGCCTATCCTGTTAGCTTTAAGAGAAAGCCAATAAACCACCCTTAAGCCATCACAGGATATCCTGGCACAAAACATTTAACCCAAGGTGTGCTTTATGATTGTGTTTAATCTGTGAGATGCAGCAATAAACAGATTTGCTTACAGCATGTAGCTGTTTAGCTTTATTTTAAAACTTGATCAGGACGGACTTCCACCCATCCATCCATCCATCCATCCATCCATCCATCCATCCATCCATCCATCCATCCATCCATCCATCTTCCAAACCTGCTTATCCAGAGTAGAGTCGCAGGGAAGCTGGAGCCTACCCCAACAAGCACCCCTGGGCAGGGTGTTAGACAATCATAGTGTCAACACATAAATAAACACATACTACACACACTAGGGCCAGTTTCTCTATTGAAAGATGGAAACAGTTTTTATAAATAATTATAATAGCAGAAAAATGAGTCACCATTCTAAAATATGCAATGTGCTACTTCAATTTTAAATTACAGGGAAAGGAAAATGAACCATGTTGTAAATGTCAAAGCAGTAAACATTGTCATCTTATATTTTAAATGAAAATGTACGCATGGTGTAACATTCAGGAGCATTCGGGGACTGAGTTAACTAATTTAAAAGTTGGAGAATTTAAAATTATTTTTTGAATTACTTCATCAAAAAATAAGTTATTACATTTATGTTTATTCAATATTTTTGTAACACTGAGTCATATTCAAAAATGCCAATGAGCTTTGTCAATAAATTATATTGCAACGTAAATACAGAGTACATACAGTGTTTGTTCACTCTGTCTTACAGACAGATGCTTACATAATTCCATTTGTCTTGCATTCATCTGCTGTATATATATATATATATATATATATATATATATATATATTTATATTTGCAGCTGGAGATCCACAAAGGGAGAAAATGAATCACGTATCATGGAGTAGTTTTTATTCCTGAGCTTTCAGCCCCTACCAGGGGCCTTCATCAGAGGATAATGCTTAGACTTACAAGAATCAAAGGCAATATATAGCAAAACTTACGTGGTGGGGGGGCGGGGGGCAGTGAGGGGGGGGCTAAGTCAGTGTGATCAGGAGGGGGGGTATTGGTTGTAAAGTTTTATTTATTATGAACATGTTCTTCTTAAGTTTGCATATGCTGAGTTTATGTCCAAGTGTCTGTTGATGGCGTTCTCATTTGATAGCCAAGTTTCAGCCAGCTCTCTGGCACTTTTGGTACTGGCCTTAAATCTTACTTGTACATTGTGCCAGTTAAATGTATGACCTGTTGGTTTAGTATGCATATAGATCAGTGATTGTGAGTTCTTTCTTCTAACGGCGTTGCGATGTTCCTGTATACGTGTTGCAATGCTTTTTGATGTTTGATGTTATATATAATGCAAAACTGAGTGACTGAATCACTGACTGACTAACTAGCTCACTCAATCACTCAGTCATCAACAAAAATACTATTTCCAGCTTAGTTAAAAAGCTTACATTTGACAGGATGATGCATCTAGGGAAATAGGTATCTGCTACAAAGGAAATTTCAATATATTAATATCATCAGTATTTAGTGGTAACCCCCTCACAATAGAAAAAAATAAATACCCCAAAATCTCCCATGTTTTCAATTGACTCCTTTCTTTGGTGCGGCATGAAATTTTATCTGATCCCACAATCGACGTTCCAATCAAGTCAAGTAAAAAAAGTGAGAAACAGTTGTATGCTTTACTGAGACAAACATGCAAGAAACCTGTATTTTAAAAGAGCACATTTCATAATAATACTGTTGCAATCTTCTTTTCAAATATAAAACTACATACAGGTTAAGAAACGTACAGTTAGGTCCATAAATATTTGGACAGAGACAACTTTTTTCTAATTTTGGTTCTGAACATTACCATAATGAATTTTAAATGAAATAACGCAGATGCAGGTGAAGTGCAGACTTTCAGCTTTAATTCAGTGGGGTGAACAAAACGATTGCATAAAAATGTGAGGCAACTAAAGCATTTTTTTTAACACAATCCCTTCATTTCAGGGGCTCAAAAGTAATTGGACAATTGACTCAAAGGCTATTTCATGGGCAGGTGTGGACAAGTCCGTCGTTATGTCATTATCAATTAAGCAGATAAAAGGCCTGGAGTTGATTTGAGGTGTGCTGCTTGCATGTGGAAGATTTTGCTGTGAACAGACAACATGCGGTCAAAGGAGCTCTCCATGCAGGTGAAAGAAGCCATCCTTAAGCTGCAAAAACAGAAAAAACCCATCTGAGAAATTGCTACAATATTAGGAGTGGCAAAATCTACAGTTTGGTACATCCTGAGAAAGAAAGCAAGCACTGGTGAACTCAGCAACGCAAAAAGACCTGGACGTCGACGGAAGACAACAGTGGTGGATGATCGCAGAATCATTTCAATAGTGACGAGAAACCCCTTCACAACAGCCAACCAAGTGAACAACACTCTCCAGGAGGTAGGCGTATCGATATCCAAGTCTACCATGAAGAGAAGACTGCATGAAAGCAAATGCAGAGGGTGCACTGCAAGGTGCAAACCACTCATAAGCTTCAAGAATAGAAAGGCTAGATTGGACTTTGCTAAAGAACATCTAAAAAAGCCAGCACAGTTCTGGAAAAACATTCTTTGGACTAATGAAACCAAGATCAACCTCTACCAGAATGATGGCAAGGAAAAAGTATGGAGAAGGTGTGGAACAGCTCATTATCCAAAGCATACCACATCATCTGTAAAACACGGTGGAGGCAGTGTGATGGCTTGGGCGTGCATGGCTGCCAGTGGCACTGGGACACTAGTGTTTATTGATGATGTGACACAGAACAGAAGCAGCCGAATGAATTCTGAGGTGATCAGAGACATACTGTCTGCTCAAATCCAGTTAAATGCAGTCAAATTGATTGGGCTGCGTTTCATGATACAGATGGACAATGACCCAAAACATACAGCCGAAGCAACCCAGGAGTTTATTAAGGCAAAGAAGTGGAACATTCTTGAATGGCCAAGTCAGTCACCTGATCTTAACCCAATTGAGCATGCATTTCACTTGTTGAAGACTAAACTTCAGACAGAAAGGCCCACAAACAAACGGCAACTGAAAGCCGCTGCAGTAAAGGCCTGGCAGAGCATTAAAAAGGAGGAAACCCAGCATCTGGTGATGTCCATGAGTTCAAGACTTCAGGCTGTCATTGCCAGCAAAGGGTTTTCAACCAAGTATTAGAAATGAACATTTTATTTCCAGTTATTTAATTTGTCCAATTACTTTTGAGCCCCTGAAATGAAGGGATTGTGTTAAAAAATGCTTTAGTTGCCTCACATTTTTATGCAATCGTTTTGTTCACCCCACTGAATTAAAGCTGAAAGTCTGCACTTCACCTGCATCTGAGTTGTTTCATTTAAAATTCATTGTGGTAATGTACAGAACCAAAATTAGAAAAAAGTTGTCTCTGTCCAAATATTTATGGACCTAACTGTATTTTGAGTCAAATAGCTCCACTGTAAGCTACAAGAACAGACAAGACGTTTTAAAGATTTATTTTAAAACATGCTTCATTTTATAATGCAATTTTAACTGGCAAATTAATATCCAGTATTCCCTTGCCATTCATGGGGATTAGGGGCACAGGATCCCACAAATGTGAAATTCTGCAAATATGTTTAAGACCTATGATTACACTATATTCAAAGTTTATTGTGCTAAATAAGATCCCCAGGATAGAATGGTCGCTGCATAATCAATGTGTGTGAGGCTGGTATCCGAGACAAAGGTGAAAAAGTTTAGCAGTTCTTTAGTGAACAAATTTAGTTTATAATTAATCTGTGGGTATATTTATGATAGTAAACAATACAAATGATTAATGCTACAGATACAAAAGAAATCCAACAAAACACTAAGTACAAAACGATAAACACTCATGACACAGTCCAGCTTCACAGATGCATGTGACGTTGGTGTAGTTATGAAATGACATCCGCTGTGAACAGCCACCAGCTTTTGTGAAGTTTTATCCTCACATTATGCTGATGTATCTGAAGATTTGTCAAAGTTGGGTAAATTCCCAGATGAGACATTTAACAACCCAAACATAATCACACGAACAAGTGGGCCCAGGACAAGAACATAGATCCAGACTTTTCCAAATTTTTGTCTGATGGGTATAATTGTAATCTAATTGTGCAGTGACACCACCGATTACAATCCTTCTAGGTTGTTTTGGCTCATTTTTAGAACTAGCACCCTCCCCTTTCACCCAGCAGCCTTAGTGGTAACCGCCAATGCTGTCCAATGACACAGTCCTCCCAGGGATTTGCAGTCCATTCACGCAGCAGGGCAGCAGCATCATCTGCAGTTTTCCACAATAGATCACAAAACTTGCCAAATAATTTTCATTTAATTATTGCTGGCAAACCCGCAAATAGGCAGATTTACAAATTGTAAACCTGCGAATCGGAAGGGTCGACCTGTGGACTACAACTGTGATGAACTAACTTCAATTTGAAAAATGCTAAAGTTATCCTTTAAATTCATCATCTCTTACATCAAGCAACACTCAATATTCAATGACAAAGCAAAAAAAAATTTTTTTTTAATTTTGGCAAATTTATTAAACATTGTCACAGGTGGCTGGGGTTGATAGGAAGGACTGGAGGAGGGCTTATGCCTCCCCCAGATCACGTGGGGGCGACCGCCCTGGTGGCTTTAGGGACCACGGGTACAGAGCTTTGAAGCTCAACCCTAAAGGGGCCCGTGGTCACCGCCAGGGGGTGCCCCAATGCCTTTGGGGCCCTGGCCCTCAGCACTTCCGCCACACCAGGACGTGCTGGGGGGAAGAAGACCAGGGACACCCGGAGTGCTTCCAGGTGCACAGCCGGCACTTCCGCCACACTGGGGAGTGCCGGCGGAAGATTGTCGGGAGGCACCTGGAGCACATCCGGGTGGTTAGAAATGGGGCCGCCTCCCCCCATTTGATGGCTGAAGTCAGGAGAGGAGCAGGACAGAGATCGGAGGAGAGGAGTGGAGGTGGACCTGAAGAGAGGCAGAGTGAAAGATGCCTGGACTTTGGGGGAGTTTTGGGGGTTTGTGTGCACTTGATTATTGTAAATAAACATGTGGTGGTGCTTAACACATGTCTGCCTGTCTGTGTCTGGGGCTCGTTCCACAACATATACAAATGAAATATGAAATTGACAGTATTCAGAGTTTTTGTTGTGGCCCTTGACATGTGGCTCAGGTGCATCCCATTCTGTTGATCATCACTGAGATGTTTCTACACTTTGTTTGCTTAAGGCTGCAAAATAACAAAGTGCAAAAAAGTGAAGGGGTTTGAATAGTTTCTAAATGTACCTTAGTCAACGGCTTAAACTATTAGGTCCCAATCCAAGTGTACTCATTTAGGTGACGCTTTTGTCCAAAGTCACATACAAATCAAAACACTAAATTTAATCAACTCTCTAAGAGTTATTTCAGCATAGAGGAATTGACATCCTTTTCTTTAAAACCCCATTGTCTAGGTAGCTCTGCTAGGATTTGTTTTGATTACAGGGCATGTTTAAAAATTTGGCCATAAGGATGGCTGGCTGTTCACTGCTGCATATTTAAGGGGCATATCTGGCCACCCTCAAGCTGAAATTCAGCCTTGCTGCTGTATGAAGTGTTTAGGTCATGGACTGTTATGAAAAATAGACAGCAATACTAAGAATAACTACAGGAACAAAATAACTGCAGCAGTTGAGTAACCTTCAGGCTGACAGACCGAAGACACTAACACATTGGCAAGTACTACTATATCTCACCTCCAGGGACCCATTCCAGGCTTGGCAACTTCCTGTGGGCAGCCGGCAAATTCTTTGGTTTTTTTTTTTATGTTGATTTATTTCTGCATTCTATGTGTTCCATTGAAAGTCTTTTGTGAGTGGTGTGTCCCATGGTCAACTTGCACATTGGCTGGTTCTTGTAGTTTGTATTAACGGGATAGCCATTGGGTTCCTGAAATCCTTTATGAAATTAACAGTTTAAAAAAAAAATTGGTTGCCTATAAGGGGGCGGCACGGTGGTGCAGTGGGTAGTGCTGCTGCCTCGCAGTTGGGAGACCTGGGGACCTGGGTTCGCTTCCCGGGTCCTCCCTGCGTGGAGTTTGCATGTTCTCCCCGTGTCTGCGTGGGTTTCCTCCGGGTGCTCCGGTTTCCTCCCACAGTCCAAAGACATGAAGGTTAGGTGGATTGGTGATTCTAAATTGTCCCTAGTGTGTGCTTGGTGTGTGGGTGTGTTTGTGTGTGTCCTGCGGTGGGTTGGCACCCTGCCCGGGATTGGTTCCTGCCCTGTGTTGGCTGGGATTGGCTCCAGCAGACCCCCGTGACCCTGTGTTCGGATTCAGCGGGTTGGAAAATGGATGGATGGATGTCTATAAGGGTGCCCAGGACACAGTAGGGTTGGCAGTCAACCAAGTGTCGGTATCAGAGCCCTTTGATTAGAAAATATGTTGACTGGAAATTGTCTTTCCTGCACTCAGCCTAAGTCTCAGCAGGACATCATATCTATGCTACTTTCATTACCATAATGAGTTCCCAGTACCTTCTTCTTCCAGTACGACTTCATTTTACAATTCACAGTTTCCAATCTTCCCCTGTCTTGTGCCCCTTTAACATTCATTTTGCTCAAAGATTTCTCGTTGCACAATATATTTAAATTAAAATTTCAGTAAAAATCATTACTCTCCTACAACTATAATTATGGCTGTACTGCATATACTGTACTGTACAGTAAATGAAGAGCCTCAGTCTCTGTTCTTCTGGATAATTTGATGCCAGTTAAATGATTGGCCGAGACCCCTCAGTTGTGCCAGACTAAAACACAGAGCTACTGTTGAAGCAGGCTTCTACACGGGCACCCTTAGCCCCAATGAAAACACTCAGAAACTTTATTGTATGACGTGCATAAAGACTCACTTAAGATGGAACAATGAGCCTGCAGCAATGGACACCTTTTATTTTTGTTAAACTTCATATTAATTTCAGCCATTATTCTTCCTC
The DNA here is from genome assembly GCF_900747795.2 of Erpetoichthys calabaricus. Classification (NCBI taxonomy): domain Eukaryota; kingdom Metazoa; phylum Chordata; class Cladistia; order Polypteriformes; family Polypteridae; genus Erpetoichthys; species Erpetoichthys calabaricus. The sequence continues at coordinate 164,077,787 of NC_041401.2, read as the reverse complement.
ATCTGAAATCTAGCATTCCATTGCTCTAGTCCTGACCCTAATTAATCTACCATTATCTCTCGGCTAGGCGGATGTCAAAGTCTTCGCTGTCCATCATATGTGTCTGACAACCCCTACCTGCACTCCCTTCTTTCCCAGCGCTCACCAATTATTTACAATCCAAGAGTTTACATTCCCCTTCTTATCATTGGGCCCATCTCTTCTCAACTCTCCTACACATTCAGACTTTAATCTGAGAGATAATGGTGGTCTGTGGGTTATACAGGGTAATAAAAATATATAGGCATGAGCTTTTTAACTCCTAACTCTCACATCTTAATACTTAATAAAATATAGTGTCTACTTTTCTCATGCGTTTATAATACTTATATAATCCAATTATAAGAATACATTTTTCTATACTACTCCCTAAGGTCAATCAGGTCCTGTGATTTCAGTTGACCCCTTTCTTTGTATCTGGCCTAAAAAGCTTGGTGCAGCATCTGTTAATCTAGCAGCTGGAATTTAGCTGATCCCACAATCGACGTTACAATCAAGTCAATTATTTTTTTTTTGTAAACTGTAGTAGCATTAGCATCCAAGAAATTACTGCAAGCAGACTTAGTGCTGCAGATGGCAGTAATTACATCTCAGAACTGAAACTGGGTGGTGAGCCATCAGGACCGGGGAATCTCATTTAATTCATGGACCAGATGTTTCTGCATCTTCTGTTGATACCGTTTGGAGAAAAAGTCTGATGGTGGGCGTCTGATGGATACTGTGACTGCAGCTTTATTAGCCACTCTGTGTGCTTGATAGAATCCCACCAAAAGTCAAAGGAGACTTTGTCAATGAAGATGTGGGAGTGGGGCATCAGCATTCATAAAATGGCCTACAATGGCTTTTTTATTTCTTATATTTTTAAATTTAAATAATAAAATAACAGAACAATATAGAACAATGGTGCTTTTTAATAATAATTTATTACATTTAAATAGCACTTTTCTAGCTACTCAAATCACTTTACATAGACAATGTAAATCACTACTTTAATCACTACCAATGTTTAGCTTCCACCCGGATGATGAAACGACAGCCATGTTGGTTCACTCACCACACATTAGCTATTAGGTGGTGAAGAAGTGACAGAAATACTTACCCAATTAGAGACAGGGGTAAGTAAGGGGCCAGAATGACCAGACCATGGAAACACCTTACTCTTTTTGAAAGATGTCCGAGGACCTTATATAACCATAGAGAGTCATGACCTCAGATTTATGCCTAATCCAAAGGACTGCACTGTTTTTTATAAACACAGTGTCAGTGTAATTGCACTGTGTCATTGGGATCCTTACACAAACCACAGAGTAACCTCACCAACATATCTTCCAGTAGCACCTGTTTGGAAGCGCAGGCGGTATGGTACCTCCATTTCAATACCCAGTCTGGCCACTGTCTGTGGAGAGTTTGCTCCTTGTCCTTGTGTGTTTTGTTAGGATGCTCTGTTCTACTCCTACATCCTAAAGCTGTGTGTTTGATGTGAGTGAGTGTGAACTGTGATTTACTGTGGCCTTGCCCAAGGTTGTGGAGGAGAAGGATTCGGTATGTGAACTGGTGATAGGGGAGAGAGGGATATTACAAATGATATAATATCACTACTCCAAGCAATTAGCCTTTGTCTAGACACTTGGGAATATGTAAGTTAGAAGGATCTTTAGTCCAGCAGAACAGAGGGCTGTAGACCAGAACTCCTATAAAGATACCTTTTAGTGTATGAGATATTCAGAGGCTGGGCTGGGAGCTCAGCATCACAACAGCTGGCAGCATTAGTGGCATGTCCTATGTGGACCACCAGTGGGCATACCAGCCATCCTACCTGACACAAACAGACACACAAGACACTATTTCTGTCCAGCACACTCCTTTATTTATTGTGGGGCAGCGCTTTTCCTTTGCTCCCCACTACAGAGCACAGTACACAAGCATCAACTACACAGTCCTTTCTTTTTTTTCCTTCTTCTTTCTCTTTTCTCCACCTCCACTCCTCTCCCGGCAAGCTTCGTCTTCCTCTTCCCAACTCTGGCTCCCTGAATGAAGGGAGGTGGTCCCTTTTATGTTGCTCCTGGGAGTGCTTCAGTTGGTTCATCAGCATTTCCTGGAATCACTCCCAGATGTAATGGAAGTTCAAGACAAGGCTCTGCAGCTCCCCCTGGCGTGGTGCCACAGCTACCCAGGAGGGCTGCCCTCTGGAGTCCCAGGGGAGGTAGTGCCTCGCAAATGCTGTCTCCTCCGGCCCTTCCATCAGAGGGGTATCTCGGCGGGGCAAGGGCCCGGGCAGTCCGCCACACCTCTTAATAAGGTCTAATTATATGGAAAATTATTATTATTATTATTATTATTATTAGCAGTGGTAGTAATAGTATTATGGAGTAGACTGAGGTACAATGAAGCTTAATGCCTCACACATCCAGGGTTCAGAACCCAGTGAAGTTCTTCTAGAAATTTTTCCCATCTCCGCAAAGGTTCTCTGGAGCGCAACTAGAATGACCACTGAGTTCTTGGTCACTTCTCTTAACCAGGCCTTTCTCCCTTGATTGGTCAGCTCTAGAACGAGTCGTGTTTGCTCCAAACCTATTCCATTTAAGAATTACAGAGGTCACCGTACATTGCTGAACCTTCAGTGCCGCAGAAAGCTTATTGTAGCCTTCCCCAAATCTGTGTCTTGACACAATCCTCTTGACAATTACTTTGGCCTCACATCTCTGGGGTTTTCTCTGATACACACTGTCAACTGGGACCTTCTGTAGACAGGTGTGTTCCTTTCATGATTATGTGCAATATATTGAATTGATCACAGGTAGACACCAAATGAGGTATAGAAACATCGGTCAATTGAATGAGATGCAACCTGAGCCAACTTGCAAAAATTTCTAAAACCCAGTCTTCATTTTGTCATTATGGAGTACTGAGTATTGTTTGATGAAGGAAAAATGAATTTAAATGATTTTAGCAGAAGGCTGCAACATAACAAAATGTGAAGAAAGTAAAGGGGTCTGAACACTTTTTGAAGGCAAAACATACAACATTGTATATATAGATTGCTCTTATATCCAAATTCTAACTCTGTTTGGTCAAAGACATTATGAAACAGGTTAATTAGTAAGCATATGGAAACTGCACCATTGTTTGGGATGATCATACCAAATAGAGAGCAGATACCACTACAGACCCCCACAGGGAATAAGAAAATGATTTAGACATGGCAAATTAAAAACAAACACTTGAATGACTTCAAAAACACTATAAAAAGAGTAACATAAAATAATCTGAATAGCACTGCTAAGTGGAGTATGCTATGCTAAAAATAATGAAGCTTCTGCATTGATTTAAAGGGTGAGGCCGATGATGCTTCAATAACACTGTTAGATAGATCATTCGTGTTTGGGTGTTTTATGGCTAAAGGCTCTTTCTGATGCCTTTTTAATTATTAATATTTATAATTATTATGATGATTATTATTAATTTATTGCAGGTACAGCAACTAAAGTGACAAGACTTTGACTACTGCAACAGATTATTATAATAGTGGTAATAGCTTGTTATTTTCTTTATTCTTGTGTCTAATAATAATAATAGCAATAACAATATTAATAAATAATAATATGAAACATAATCTGTATTTTTTTAATTGCGATTAAAATAAAATCAGTGTAGGTGCCCCTAGCAGTCAGCAGGAGTGCACTGACACAAATATTGTCAATGTCACCGGCCACTAATCTCTCCACAGAATTATTATGAAGTGCTTGTTGAGCGCCTTGTTAATTTTTTTTTTTTCTTTTCAATTACTCAGCCAATAGTAGAATTTTTAATGCTGCTCCTGCCCCAGAAATCCGCGTATTTATTTGCATCCTTATTGCAGTTGAAAATGACTTGGGGGGGAAAAAGGTCAGAAGGTTTTGGGATGCAAATAGATGTGCACATTAAAATTCGCCGTGATGCAAATTTCCATTGAAAATGCGCTGTGTGTGTTGACAGGGAACTGACAAGCCAACATGCACTTGCATAGTGATACACACTGGCGGATTTCGCAGGCGCGTGGTAGTGTGTAAATAAGGAGACAGCCTCTCTTGGTAGTGTGTATCTACTTTCCGCCTTGATGTGCTTTCTTCTAATATAATGGCAGAGCGCCCCCTTAACAGTCATGTCACTATATCAGCCAGAAATCGAGTTTATGTTTATTTCAGCATTATCTATATGCATATTGTTGGTAGGATGAGCAAAGGAAGTAAAAAAAAAAACAGGCTGGCTATTGTCAATATTAAAATTATTTAGTCATTTTTCAAAATATGTAATATAGGTATGATACTACGTATATTAAAATGTAAATGAAAATTTGCAAAGCACTGGCTCTTTCACAGTACTGTGGGACTTTGGAAGATGTACAGTAGGACCGCTATGGGATGAATGTGAACAGAAGATGTGCAGCTTTCACTCAAGTGCTTGAACTATTGGGCTGAATACATAAAATAATAGACAGTGCCCCCAGCTCTCCACGACAGAAGACTTTCATACAGCAGTTTCAGTAAAAGAATATCCAGCATGAACATCCAGTATGTTAAATAGATGTGTAAATTGGCTGCTGTATTAAGCCCACTTGCTCAACAACACAAATAGCCTTCTATTTTAAATTGCCAATCATGTGGCTACAATTTAGTGAATACACCATACTGACATGATGAAGTGGCTTAGGTGCTATTCAACGAAACATTCGAACGAGCAGGATGCATGATCTAAGTGACTTTAGCTGTGGTATTATTTTTAGTACCAGACACGATAAAGCTCCCTTAGGATTTGCACTTACTGCAGTCTCTAGAGTTTACAGACCAATGTTGTGTTAACCAAAAAAAAAATCCTGTGGGCAACAGCTCTAAGAGCAAAATACCCTGGTAATGAGAGTGGTCAGAGGAAAATGGCCAGATTCATTGAAATTAACAGACAGGCCACCCAATACTCACATCACAGATCTTCACAGTAGGCAATCTGTGAATTGACAACTTGTCAGACCTTAAATGGGATCGGATATAGCAGAAGAAGACCTGGTCAGGTCCAACTTCTGCCAGATGGGAACAGGAACAAAAGGTAACAGTGGGCATGTGATTTGAATGACCGAAGATGGGTCAATGTCACCTGACCTGACAAATCTCAATTTGTGCTGCAATTTACAGGTGTGGAAGGTTCACTTTTTTAAATAAAGAAAATAATCTATGGATCTATCCTGTCTTGCATTATCGGTACAGGCTAGTGGTAGTAATGTGTCAGGGTGCTGAAATATTTTCTTTAGAAACATTAAAATATGAATTAGAGTGTCATTTGAATGTCACTGTGTACCTAAACAGTACTGCTTACCATCGGTACAGTATGCCTTTATATCCACCATGTGCTCTTTTCTCAAATTTCTAACAGTGTAATGCGCCAGGTTGCAAAACATACAACACCTCACAAACATGAAAGTCACTTACCAGTCCATCACAGTCCTCAGATCTCAATTAAGGACCTTTGAGATCAATTGGAGTGGGAGATTCATCACAAACTTCATTGTACTTTGTACACTGCGTGATGTTAATGATTCAACAGAAACATGTTTTGAGAACCTCATTAAATCCATACTTATACAGGCTGTCTGTCCTTAAGGGAAAATCAGGTCATACGCAGTGCTAGATTGGTGGGCCTAATAAAGTGGGCACTGAGTGTCTATACTAAATACATTATAGTGAAAATCTAGGGGGGAAAACAATCAAACAGTGCAAAAAGAACAGATTTCACTCTTTCTTACTTTCTGTATATTATCTGTAATTACATTTGTACAATTCTTTTAAATACAGTGGTGTTGTCTGTACTAATCTTCCTTTCAACTGGTGTGCCCAGAAAAGGCAGAGATAGGCAGTTCTATAATGGAGTCATAATAAAATTGGCAAAAGGTGTGTGAGGCCTGCAGAATTCTCCACAAAGCCTGCCCAGAGAAGGTCCATTCCAAGTCAGCCAGTGTCCAACTTTTTCCTGCAGGCTACAGCCTACACAGGCCCAAAACTTTAAAACACTTTACTAATCTCCCCAAAATGAAAGAACAGCCCTCCGGTTTGTTTAGGAAATGCAGAATAAGAATCTGTATAAAATTATATATTTATTGAAATAATTTAAGAGTACAAAATAGCAAAAGAGCAAATATTATACAATAATGTATTCCTAAAAGACAACATAAAGCTAACAAATCCAAGTCCGTAAACCAATGATCAGAAACCAAAAATCGAGCAAGAAAATCCACAAATCCAGAAAGAGCAAATTAAAAGCAATACTCCTGGACAAACTCAGTGATTCATTGCTAGGTTTCTCTCTCCATGACTTAAAATATAGGCAGAGGGAGCACCCAGTAGAAGTAACATTAGGGTCGTTCCACCTCCTGGGTGTCCACGTGCAAAATACATCAGAATGTTTCAAGAGATGGTACATCATTAAGATATAATTTTTGTAACAAAGTTAACATACAAACATCAAGAATAATAGAGTAAAATGAACACAAACAGCAATAAAACTTTAAAGCTTATATCCAATTGGGGGTGCCAGCGTGGGCATTGTAGTGGGGGGGGGGCACTGGGGGGAGCCTTCAAAGCCTGGAATGAAAAGTTTACTTTCAAGAGGAAGGGTCCCACAGAGGCTGCTTATATATAGGCCCAGAGTTCTGTGCTACACCCCTGGTGCTAGTGGTGGGATAGAGTGGCCAAAAAGCTCTCCGGGGTCCTAGACCTGATCAGATCTGATGCTCATTCAAATGTGTTATTTTTATGTGTTTATTAAGAGGCTACAGTCCAATTGTAAAGCTGTAAAGAAACAAAAGCACAGAACGGGACATTAAAGGTGTTTAAAAAACCCCACTTTTTGCTTCTCAGCCATGTTGCTTTTGTCTTTGGTGGGTGCATTAGCTCATTCTATAACAATACTTTATCTCTGTATTTATGCATGGACTTTGGAAAGCTGATAAGGTTAGACATGGAGAGCACAAGGGTGCAGTAATAAGCCGCTCAACACTGGAGACCTTCATTAGAGCCTGTGGATTTGGCAATTTCTCCCGATATTTGCATGTGTTTTTTTCCAAGTTCTCAATTCTTCTCACATCTCAAAGACATGTGGGTTAGATTAATTAGATTAGAATAATTATTGACTGTAAATTGGTGCAGGGTGCTTCTGAGGTGGACTCCTTCTTCCTTTAACCTTTAGAGGAAAGAACGTTTTCAGAATCTGAATGGAGGAGTGACTGTCCGGCATATAATCTAGTGACTGAGTACTGCTGTTATAGAGAGCAAACCTATGCAAACTAAAACACGCTTGGCAAATTCCCAGTCTTTATACAGTGCGCTGCACTTTTTTATTCTTCCTTCTTCTCTATTTTTTTAATTCCTCCTTTTCTTAGCTTTTTGTTACCTGTTTCAACAGGAGAGAAGAAAGAAAAAAAAATCCCACAGTAGTGTCAAAGTGTCTACTGCACTGCCGCTCAGTGCTCCTGGGCACAAGCAATGCATCTCCACTCCTCTGACAAGCCTGCCACCTGTCTAATCCTGAGCGAAGGCTGGGGGGTGATGTTTGGGGAGGGGGGCAGAAGGAAAAAATTCACCCATGCAGGAGCCTGAGGGAGCTGACGGAGATAGGCACCTTCTGGCTTTCCGTCTTCTTTCACACCCTTGAACCCCACAAACACATAAATGCAGCTACTTGCTTTAATTTCTTTTAAGGGAAATATTGATGATGAGGTATAAAAAAAATTAAGCTTGAAATTACTTTATGCAGTGGAGTTACGTCATCTTGAAAAGTGTGTTGACTGGCTCACCTCCAAAGTCTCTTAATTGAACTTTTGTTTATCTACCATTGTTACGGGCAGGACTGTTTACTGCCTTGCAATCGGTGGTGCTAGGATAGGCTCCAGTCTCCCATTTCTGTGAATAGGATTACACACTTTTGAAAATATTATAGTATGATTTTTTCTTCTCTAACCCTGAGTGGCACTGTGCTATTATCAAAAATCATTTAATTCTTACAAATAAATATGAAAATTAAGGAACTATAAACTTTACAAACCACCTGAGAACAACAGCACAATGTATTTATGCACAAATAAGGAGACTCAGAAGAAGATTTAATTAAAATAAAGCAAATGCAACAATGCTGAAGCAGACTTTTTTCTCTTGCATCCGTCTTAGCCCAGCTTTCCTTAGCATTAGTCAGGGCTCACTCTATGGCTGTATATACTCTGTGGTTTGTATAGCAAGAGTCAGAGGTCAGGATATAGATTAATTCTTTATTTGCACCTAAAAAGATCCATGGACTGTTGAAATGTTGGGCCCTGAATCATAACATGGGCAATGACCCTTTGTCTGTGTGGCTAGCCATAAAAGGTACACAATTCTACAATCACATTTTAGAATCGATTGGTTTGTTTGAAAGTACAGAGAATTTCCAAACATGAGTGGTGTCTGCTATATTTAGACAGCGAGCACCCTCATGTGACGTACAGCCGGTATGAATGTCACTTTTAAGTCCACCACACATAGGCACCATACTCTGGGTCGGAGGCAAAACTCCTGGCTTTTAAATATGGAATATGTGATACTTTTGATTCTGTTCAGGATTTTAAATCACCTGTAGCTCGCAAACCATTTCACCTATTGACCTGAAATTTGGTACACATATACTATGTGGCGTCTACTATCCACTTTCATGGTGATGATTGACCTCCAAGGTTATTCTTCTTTTTATTTTTATTTTATTGAAGAATCAACTCTTGGCAGCAGCAAGCACAGCAGCCATGTTGTACATGCATACGGGCGTCATTCTCATCTCTACCACCTTCGCCATCACTTCCCCTACCTCTTGATATATAAAATCATTCTTGAGGCAGATTGAAGACTTAAGGGCCAGCTTAAGTGAAAAATTAAAGAAAACGTACTAATTACTGTAATTGCAACACAAACACTGACTTAATCAGTTTTAACACAAAAAGATGTTAACGAAAGAAGAGAAAAAGCGGGCCGCTAGGGTGGAGAAAAAAAGAGCTGCTCAGGAAGTAGCAAGTGCATCAACCTCTGAGCAAACGAAAAACTATATGAAAACTATGAATGCTCAAGTCAAGTGTAGTCATTACACGTTATCATGCAGGGCGCTGTTACTGGTAGATAGATATTTCTAAATTAGTTCATAGTATTGATGTATCCAGCTACTTCATTTCAAAGACAGTAAAGAATCTCTTTCTTCTTCAATCTTTCTCGACTGATCTTTCCATTGTTGTTTTGGCTGTTATTAAAAGAAATGTGAGTTCTCAGGTTTAATTTTGTAAGTAACAGGCTTTTCCTTACCCCTGTAAAATTCTGGTCCTACATTAGATCCCCTGGAATTACAAAAGACCTTCCATTAAGCACTCTGCTCCAAAACAGTTTAGAACTGGTCATGCACTTTCCATCCAATCTGGAGCTGGATGAGAGATGTGGAGAGAATTCTACAGGAGCAGATGCTCAAATGATAAAAGGGGCTTGTGTCCAACTGTGTGTGGAATAATATCTAATGTGTCATGCCTCCACACAATTAAATTACAAAATAGAGTGAAAACCTGAACAAGTAAGTGATGTTAGATCAAGAACATTAATCGGTCAGTAGCTTGTAGCAGAGATACTTAAATGGACTGCAAATCCCAGCAGTCCTAGGAATACTTTGCCATTGGGTAGCTTCACAAGTTTTGATGTAAGGGTTGCTGGGGGAAATAAGGTAAGGCATAGACTTTTAAAGTGCAGGATTGCAGTCATCTACAGTATGTGTATTTGCTTCAGCACTTCACCCTCAGTCAGGTTAAAAATACAACCATCTTAGATTATAGTTTTTCTAAATTTATGTTCTTGTCCTGTGTCTGGTTGTTTTTGTGATCTTGTCTTGGTTGGATACATCTTAATCTGGGGAGCACTTCAAATCTATATGTAACAACTGGAATTCAGTAGGACAATACTTTTCATAATTTTCCCAAGGCTGTTCAGTTGATCATCATAATTTGAATCTGTGGAACCGGACAGTTTGTGGACAGTATTGAGAGTGTTTACCACTTACTATTTTGCGCTTAGTGTTTAGTCAGGTTTCATTTGTTCAATTCGGTGGGCTTTTGCATGTGTGTTGTTTTTCTACTAATTGTTTCTTACCCTCTTTATTTGGTTATGTTTTCCGATAGGAGGCGCTATCTCCTTGGAAATATATTCTTTTCAATTGCGGCGTCATAATTAACCTGAATTTAAATAATTATAAATTAAAGAGGCGATATCCCTCCCTTAGTGATATGGCGGGTGAAAAATCACATGAGAGAAAAAATAACTTAGCTTTGTTTAATATCAGCTTATGCTGCATATAAGACGAGGGAAGCGCATTGCAATACTCATTCCAAGGGTGGGGACCTGGCGCGTAGAGTATGCAGTCATCGTCGCGGCGTAGGAAGGGTTTTCAAGACCAAATGACGTAGTCTTCCATCAGTCCGTCAGCTTCCGAAGTGTTTGGCTGCTATCCAAGTTTTTTATACTGCTTTCTCCACGTGCAGGCCCCCACATTGGCAAATAGTCCATTTCCAAACAAGGAAAGAAGATTTTGTGCTGACATTAGGCAGAGAACAAAATAGTATACACCTGTCTTTAGGCTGAGTATACATTCCTCCAGCTGTCTTTATCTATCTTGTCCTATGCTTGGCCCAGCAATTCTAAATGCTGATCTAATTTGTACTAAATCTGGCTCAGCTATGCATGTACAAAGAAAAGAAAAATAGATTTAAAATGTCTGCACAGAGACAGTGACATTAAACTTAATATTATAACAAACTTATTATAACAGGTTAATATATTCTTTACGATCAGTTCAATTTCAGCTGCTTTATTACATGTCTCTGTGTGTGAGATCATGTGTGTGGCAGGTTAGGGCTGGGTTTGTTCCTGAGGTCCCCAAAGTAAAATAAACAAATCTCCGTTTATCAATGCTGTGAGTCTGAGCGTCATGCAACAGTTACAAGCTCAACAGTTTGTTTTGGGAAACTGTAGTGGTTTACTATGATGGAGACAGGCAGCCACATAATGTTAAATCTACCAAAAAGGCTATAAACATTGTAATGAAACACACGTCTCGCAAATAAAGTAGGAACACTTTGAGATCACAAGTCTGTTTTTCATGCTATAAATTAACTTTTTACTTTGGCAACAATCTGTTCAATATGTTAAAAGATCATTTTTCTTTTTGACAACATATTCTTATTTATAAAATTACACTGTCAGTATCAAAGAAATGCAATGATTTTTACAGAAAATTCCATCCCATCCATCACCAAGTACGATGTAAAAAAGCACTTTGCCTTTGTAACATCTCTAACCTGCTCTAAAGCAAAGACAAAATAGAGAATATCATTAAGTTCACAAATGTACATTAATCATCACAGCATGTTAGAAATAAAATATGCTAATTACAGTAACCACAGCAATCAAGGGATACTGAAAGAATAAAACAAAACACTCAATGTAAATACAAAAATAGTAAGGGATGTTATCTGGTGAACTAGGGCTGCAATAGCATTTCATCACAATAATGATTTCCTATTAGGCCAGCATCATGTCACATCTAATGACTGCAGTTGCCTTGAGGGACGTTAGATTATACAACTAGAAATAAAAAGAAGATCACGGGTTACATGATTCCTCACAACTTCCTGTCAAACTTTTAAAATACTTCAATGCCAGTAAATTTTGGCAGCTAATCGATGTGGAGAACAATCGAATAGGAACTGATCCATCCATCCATCCATTTTCCAACCCACCGAATCCGAACACAGGGTCACGGGGGTCTGCTGGAGCCAATCCCAGCCAACACAGGGCACAAGGCAGGAACCAATCCCAGGCAGGGTGCCAACCCACCGCAGGACACACACAAACACACCCACACACCAAGCACACACTAGGGCCAATTTAGAATCGCCAATCCACCTAACCTGCATGTCTTTGGACTGTGGGAGGAAACCGGAAGCGCCCGGAGGAAACCCACGCAGACACGGGGAGAACATGCAAACTCCACGCAGGGAGGACCCGGGAAGTGAACCCGGGTCCCAGATCTCCCAACTGCGAGGCAGCAGCGCTACCCACTGCTCCACCGTGCCGCCCAATAGGAACTGATGCACCATGCAAAAGTAAACAACATGGAGAGCAAAAAAGCAGTAGCTGCTGCTTCCATGCTTTCCTTTGTAACGTGAAATAAAAAATGTTTCTAAAACCTGCTGAAAATTAAATTTGTTTGGTTGAACAATAGTAATATATGGATTATAATTCATTGCTCTCATTGGTTCTAAGTTCTTGTCCACTGACAAAAGCAAACTATGTTTTGACAGATTTTAATCACATTCTCTTTGTCTATGGGGAAACTTCCTAAAAGCTCTATTATTGAGAAATGTATGACTTTTAGAGAATCTTTTGAGTTTAAAATGAGGTAAATGGAATAGAAGTTTCAACCTCCAAAAACTTAAAATAATTCAATGTCTTTAAGAAGCCATTGTCTCTTTGGACTCATTTTAGAATTTTATTTGTCACAGAGGGACATTTGGCTTTTAACCGAAGTTCTTTAATTAAATTTTGGTCATAAATACAGTAAGTCAAGATATAAATAAAATAAATGTACACACACTGTTGTTTGAAGACACACCAGAGTGAATAAGAATCAAGAAAATTAAAAAGAATGAAAACCTCTGATTTGGAAGTCCCAGTCCCAGTCCCAGTGACGTATTACGCAAGCGTATTGCTGTTGGTATAAAGGAGCCCCCATAGCATTTCTTGACACATATCTGTTGAATAATTTGATGGATGAAAGTCCTAAGTGTGCTTGTGTCAGAGAGAGGATGCACAGCATTGTTCATAATAATACTCATTTTTGTTTTAATTTTAATATTTTTATTTGTTTGTTTTTGTTTTAATTTTCTATGATCTCCTGTGGGTCCAGAGGGTATCCCATAAATGAGCCTGCCTGTTAAAGACGCTTTTTGATTCAGTGGGTCTCTCCTGAAGTGATGTTTCCAGCCCAGCACACCATGGTATAGAAAAATCACACTGACCATCACAGAGTTGAAGACTACATCCACTCCCTGACTAGTGACCAGACACAGAAGCTCTTTGGTATAGAAGAAGTAAAAAACCAGTTCCTTGGTTTTACTGATGTTAACTTGAAGACAGTTCTTATGGCACCAAGAAACAAAGTTCTCCACCTGAATCCTATACTCTGTCTCATCCCCCTTATCGATACACCCCGTAAGTGCAGAATCATCTGAGAATTTCTGCAAGTGACATGACCTGCTGTTATATCTATAAGTCTGAGGTGTACAGAGTGCAGAGTTCTAAATGATGCTAAAACAATGTCCCTCAAGGATCTGTTATGGGATGACTGCTCAGGATAGAAATGTAAATATCAAGCTGATTACTAAATTAGGTGGAAGTGTAGATTGTCTAGAAACAAATGATGCCCCATGGTTAACTCTCTTACATTAAGTTATTTAAGTTATCCATCCATCCATTATCCAACCCGCTATATCCCAACTACAGGGTCACAGGGGTCTGCTGGAGCCAGTCTCAGCCAACACAGGGCGCAAGGCAGGAAACAAACCCCGGGCAGGGCGCCAGCCCACCGCAGTATTTAAGTTATTTATTTAGTTATTACTTATTATTTACTACTAGCTGTGTAAGCCCGTGCTGTAAAAAGCCCGGGGTCCTAGAAACTATTGAAATCGTCAGAAAAAAAATCGAGATATAGAGATGTCAGATAATTGAAAGGAACTACTCTGGAGGAGGTTTCGCTTTGCCAATGTGTTCACATCGCTTGTGCGTTTGCGACGGGAGGAAAAGTAAAAGGAATACCATTTTGCCGATGTTAGCGGCTATGCAACTTTGTCTTTCTTCAGAGATTTCATTTTGACAATATTCTTACCTCGCTTGTGTATTAGCAGCTAAGCGAGTCTGTTTCCTCGGAGGTGGAGCCCTTACCCCGACTTCACCTCTCACTTCCAGAATGGACAGACACACACACTTCCAAGCGTAGATGTTTATACATAAGATTATAATGTATATTATTGCACTCATTTAACAGAATGATCTTTATTGATATTTATAAATTCATGTATATGTCATTGTCCTCTTTTGCTCTTATTAATGCACAGTCTTGGAGTTCAGCATATACACATTTCACTTCGTGTTGATTTGACTTGACATTGCAAAGAGATCTAGACAGAATATAGGCATGGGTAGATTTGTTACAGAAGAAATTTAATGTAAATAAATGTAAAATAATATACTTAAGAAGTTAAAATGTTAAATCTGAATAGAAGGTTAAAATGTGACACTACACATTTTAACCTTCTATGACTTTCCAGAACGTGTTAACGTTAGGATTTTACATTTTGGTAACGACCTTCTTCTGTATCTGACTTCTGATTTTTGTTTTGTCTTTTGACTCTGGTCACTTTTTCTTGTTTTGGCTTCCAACCCTTGCTTGTCTTTTAGACCAAAATTTCTCGTGATTGTTTTGTGCTCAGAATAATCCTTGGCACTCAGTGCGTCATAACAATATCAAGGGATCTATAAAGGTAGCTGTTGGTATGAATCATCGCTATTCATTCACTAAGGGATAACATAAAGTACAAACACTGGCATTTTTAAATTCCAACCTTCTGTTAAATCATCATTGTGACAATCAAGGTCACGTGACCTTCATAATGGCATTGCATGAAAGAAAGAAAACTAAAACGATAGTGAAAATTGACTTTTAAATTACTGAAACAAAATGTGAAAATAATAAAAGAAATTAAATCCTTGATTAAATATCACCAAAGTAGACCAAAATATGTGCATAAATAAATGTTAACACGGGCTGAATATCCCTAATCCAAAATGTCTGGAACCAGAAGGAGAATATACAAAATGAGATTTCTTGGGGGCACTCTTGATCAAGAAGGGAACTGTACTCAAACTAGCTAAATAACGACTCACACTTATAATAATTCATATCACCAAGCTATTATTGCAATGTGCACTGACCTGACAAACATACTGAACCTCAAAAGTGAAGAATATGATACACACTCTTTTTTAGTTCCCTTTTAAGAGGGTCAATGCTGTGTATTTGCGCTGAAAGACTTTTTTGATATTTTTTTTCAGTTTATATCAGCAACTTGTTGTTACTTCTCACAGAACTGGCCAACCCATCCAGAATATCTCAGCCAAGCTTTACTCCATCATGCGACGAGGCTCTACCATTCAGTTTCCATATGGTGTGGGAGTACACACATAAAACATAACATGTTTTTGCCAACATAAAAAGGTAATTTGCGGCAGGGTCCAACTTTCCTGACATAATCAGAGCAATTTACTGAACTTATATTGCAATATGGGCACCTAGCAAGGAACGGAGCTGCTTTTGTTAACCACAGACAGTGACATTTCACTAATGCACAAGTCACCTGCCATCTAGCACTTTTGAACTGCCATGTTATTAAGTCACTTCACAGGAGACAAAGCTCATCAACTGTGTTTCATTGCTTAGTGGTGTTTGATACATCATGGGGTCCCCCTATCCCGACTCCCATCACTCCAGATAATTGATTGTGTGTCATTATTGGTGAACTTTGTTGGATTGGACTGGCGAGCTTTGTTGGGCTGAATGGCATGTTCTCATCTGTGTTTTTTGGTGGTCTAGGCATCCACATCCCCCTCTGAAAAAATAAATCCATTTTGAATATGCACATATGTTATTCACATCCACTTTTTGACGTACACATATTTTAACACTTGAATTCAATCAAAGGTTTATTAAAGAGATCCCTGGTGTGGAATTTTCATTTTGTGGCATCCATGTTGGTGCTTAAAAAGTTTCAGATTTTGGAGTATTTCATATTAGGGATACTCAACCCCGTTTAAGCAAACAAAGATTAAGAGGTGATATGAGTGAAGTGTTCAAAATAAAGAAGTGAATTAGTACTGTGGATCCCTACTGTTATTTTAAAATGAATTGTTCATCAAGAACATGGGGATGCAGTTGGAGACAGATTTCTTACACATTTTAGAAAGTTTTTCTTCACATAAAGAACCATAGAAACATAGAATAAATTGCCAAGTAGTGTTGTAGACAGTAGGACTTTAGGGACCTGCACATCTCAACCTGATTTTGTTTTGGAGAATCCAGGTGAATAGGATGGACGAGCTTGATGTGCTGAAAGGCCTGGTCTTGTCAAAATTGTTCTAATATCCTTACATGTACACCCCACAAAGTGGTCTAATGCTCACCGCACGGATTTTATAAGCTGCTCAGTACTAACTGGCAAAATTAGAGTTACGAAAATCTTAAATCTATTTGTAGGGTAGTCAAGCACACAAGATGTGAGGCCTGCAGTCTGAGGGACTTATGTAATTCTTCTAATTCCAAATTCATCCATGCAGAATCAGAGCACCTGTTATTAAAAAGCAAAAGAATGAGTAGGTGCAAACCTTGCAGCGCCCCCTCAGGCTGAAGTGTGACATATCAAGTCAATTGACAGCAGCCAGTATCCAAGGGCTACTGTAGTATTAACTTTAGGATTCAGCCCCTGAAATCCGACGTCTATCAGAGTCAAATGTGCTGAGAGTCAGGAGATGAGACGAGCTGGGGGTGTTGTCTATCTGTCTGCCATCTTAATGCTCTGTCACTCAGCCTAAGCCATTGTTGTTTTGAATTTTTCATCTACAGCCTGTGAACCCGGCTTTTACAAGCCAACCCCCGGAGATGACCTATGTGGGAAATGCCCTGTGCACAGCCACTCAGAAACTCGGGCAGCTGTCATCTGTCAGTGTGACACCAGCTACTACCGCTCCACCCAGGACCCTCCAGCTGCACCCTGTACACGTGAGTATGAAGTCAAGTGGCAGTATTGAGCTTGGCCTTAGCATTTGGGGGAGTGGGGTTGGTCAATTAGTGGGGTCCTAAAGGACTCTGCAATTGGTGAGAGGATGGAAACAGTAAAAGAAACAAAATTAGAGGTGCCCAGATAAAAGTAAGATTTTCTGAAGAGGATAAAAATGAAAGGTTATTTTCATGTGGAAAAGTAAAGAAGGTGAAAGACACAATGCTTCAGCTTTATAGTCTTCATCAGATATGCCTTGTGGCATACTTTGGCATAATTGTCTATACTTTGGAAAATCATTCAGTCTAAAAAAACAATCCTTCATTGTTCAATACAAAAGTGTAACTTGAATAAATTACAAGATATTAAGAGCTTCTCGAAATCTACTTGTACAGAATTTCTGGGATTGGATGACAAAGATGTTTTGCCTCTTTAAAAAGTCTTTCATCAAGAGGCTGTACATCACAAGAAACAAATATATGTTTAATTACAAAGGGTCCCAAGACATATTGTTTTCCCAGCATTAAATTCTCTCCATCATTCAACTTCTTTTAATGAGTTGTAAAACTGAAAAGTTGTTATCTTTACAACATACAACTCAAAGTCTTTATTTCTGAAAAAGGATCACGATGACCTCAATACAATCCCAAAGTAAATCATATTATGTCATAAACTTATAAATTTCAATGTGCTCTCCAGCTGCATGAAAATAATGTACATGTGTACAGATTGAGTAGCCACACTCGCCTCCACAAACAACATGTGAAATGGAATCCTGGTCCTTCAAGACATTTACAACATTTGCATATTATTTGCATGGAAACATACTGTAGGTGTAAAGCTAGTCATGAAATTCGAGTCTGTAATTGTAATATTGCTAAGTATTTTAATTGTATCGAGTTACAATGCAATAAAATTTATTTTTGTATAGCCCAAAATCACACAAGAAGTGTCATAATGGGCTTTGACAGCCCCCCAGCCTTAATTCTCTAAGAAGACAAGGAAAAACTCCCAAAAAACACCCTTGTAGGGAAAAAAAATGGAAAAAACCTGGGGAAAGGCAATTCAAAGAGAGACCCCTTTCTAGATAGGTTGGACGTACAGTGGGGATCAATACAATACAATACACAGAACAGAACATAAGTAACCTTCAATACAATATAAATATAAATATATAAATATCACAAATACAGAGCAGAATTCAACAAGAGATGATACCACATAATACAATTTGAATTTGTTCAGTGTCCTGGAGACCTTGGCCATCAAGCTGCCTCCTTCTATTGGCCATTCCACAGCTGAGTCAGTGCTGGGCCAGCCAATCCGGTGAAAGAATCCCTGTATTCCTGCAGTCCTCCATCAGAGATGACTTAACCTTAGGCAGGCAAAACAACTTGGCAGGTGGGGCAGTGGCACCAAGTGCCATATTTGAGTACTGAGAAGAGAAACAGAATAGGTGAGGGTTAGTATCCAATTATAACTATCATTTCACTTATGTTTTAGTGCTAATAACCGTCAACAGAGTTCCACTAATGGGAAATTTAATTAGATTGCAGCTACTCAACTTTGTGCTGCCTTAGCCCCAGCTCTGATTCTCAAACATGCTTAATCCAACTGAGGGTCACAGAAACGGAACCCTGTTTGACTGCTGGCAAGGGCACCTTCTTCATGGAGTTTGCATGGTCCTCATAAGTTAATGTAGTTTTTCTCTAAGTGATTTGGTTTCCCAACATCACAAAGATGTGCATATTGAGTTCCATTGTCCCCTGAGTGCATAATTCCACATTGTTGACAAATAAAGTACAATATCTATCTATCTATCTATCTATCTATCTATCTATCTATCTATCTATCTATCTATCTATCTATCTATCTATCTATCTATCTATCTATCTATCTATCTATCTATCTATCTATCTATCTATCTATCTGTTATTCAAGCATGGCTCCTGCTTATACTCAATGCTCTGTAATGGAAAAGACAGATTTAGAACATAGAATTAGCCCTTGGACCCTAGTTTGATTGTTTGCAAGGGTTCCTTCTCTGTGGAATTCTGCCTGTTGTACTGAACTCCCACAACCCAAGACAATAGTTTAAGGCTACCTGACACCCCTAATGTTAGTGATTATGAATGCTGTTCGTTGTTGCTGTTATTGTTTCGCTGGCTCTCCAAAATACAATACAACAATCAAGCAGATGCAGAAATGAATGGATGAGCCAGAATATTTCATCAGCGTTACACAATAATGATAATTAAGTTGCTAATGGTGGGTCATTATGGGAAGACTTAATCCATTCATTTTAGGTGAAGGCAAATAATGCAGTCTATTCAGTTTAATTATCATCATTTTTAAAATACAAGTAGAAGGTACAACAGGTGAACCACTTAAAATAAATATTTAAAGAAGTGGCTTCCAAACAGTTGTGGTTGTGGTTTGTGATCTAATGAAGCAGTTAACATCACAGAGTTTTTTTTTTTAATATATAGAAATTCTGGTGGTCAGGCTGTTGCAGCTTTTATTTGTTATTAACACACCTAAAATACAAAAGTTAAGGGATTGTGAAAGGGTAGGGGAACAGTGTTTACTACACTGAAACTGGCATGGAGAGCAGAAGTATAGCCAAAAATCAGGTAAAGGGCTACTGCGTCTTGAAGAGCACACACATGTACTGGATTATATCGGTGGAAATTTTGAGATGCAAGGCTAACATGACAGGAGCTGAAAAACAAGGTTGCTGGTAGGTGACATATAACTCTGTGATGATCAGTGCAATTTTCTACACTGTGGTTTGCTGGGCTAAGAGAGGCCTATTGGAATTAATCAAAGACAACTGAAAGGGCAGAGCTTAGTTATAGGAAGAATTCTGGGGACTCCATGCTGGTCGTAGTGAAGGAGAGAATTGAAACAAAACTGAGTGCAATCTATGAACAATGCTGCACATCCTCTCTCTGACACATTAACACCCTTTCAGCCAACAAATTATTTTGCAGAAATGTTGCTAAGAAACGCTAAATAGGCTCTGTTACACATTTATTTAATTGGTTGTCCCTTTTATCCAAAGTGATTTACAACAGTTGTTTGCATTTCTTTGGGTTTTCCAGTTGGAACACAGGTGGGGTGAAGTGACTTGCTCAGGGTCACATAGTATCAGTGGTCGGATTTGAACCCCACAACTTCAGGGTTTGAAGTCCAAAAGCCTTAACCACTGCGCCAGACAGCAATACATCTGCATAATGCCTCACTGTGACTGTGACTGCAAAGGTCAGCAATTTTCTTTAAGTTTAATTTTGTTGCTTTGTATTCTTGTCTGGTAGTTGTAAATTTAAATTTATTTATCTAACTATGTATTTAATTATTTAAAAGGCTTCTGTAAAAAGTCAAACTTCAGAGAAAGAATCAAAAAACAATGATGATCACTTCACAACTACGGGTGATCAACTGTCATCCAATGTTCTTTCACAAATTTCAGGAAGGGTTTCTTACAAGTTGGCATAAACACTAAATAGTTATGACAAGGAACTGTTTTGTATTTCATGTCCTTCTGAGTTACCATTTAAACTCAGTGAAGATTTTACATTTAAGTCACTGTTTTCCACTTACACACAGAGCCGAAGACTTGATGGACCATAGGCATTCCTGAATAATTCCATAAACTGGTATATTGCACACCTCAACTCAACAAATCTTTTCCATTGGCACATGGGGTTCCAACATACAAACTTTAACTTGTTGTTTCCACCATTTTGGGTACTGCTGTAATCTTTCAAGGGCAAGTTCCATTTCATTTTCCATCAATGATGCATAGCTGAGAGCAAATAAACATTTTTGGTCTTAGACATTTCTCTTAAAAAGTGGAATTCTCCTTCAGAAAAGTCAACTTGAGGACTTTCCAGCTTGTTCATTGTTATTAAATTAATCTTCACAAATTTGTCTCGGCAAAAAAATCCAAAGTCTGCCTTTGTTCACTTTCATTAACATTAGCAGCCTTTACCTGGCTGTTACTTCACTTTAATGCTTGATTTCTGAGGTCTAGCCGAACACGGGTTTAAAGAGGGGGGGCATCAGAAGCACTTTCCAGTGTTCTCTACAGTCCTCTTTGAGATGGCACTCTCTGTCGTAACATTATGTCCCTCTCTCACACACATACAGCTCTGCCTTACTTACTCCAAGGTCAGTGTTGTATAGCAACAAGTTAGAAATAGTACCATTACTGTACTGGAGCAGGTTTTGAGAATATTTCTACTTTACTTGAGTATAAACTTTTTGTCTACTTCCACAATTATTTCCCTACATTTCCAAAGTCAAATGAGCACTTTTACTCCAACAAATTTTGCTAAACACATTTCTTACTGCAACATTAAGACAGAAAATAAATATACTATTTTAACATGCACAACATTTTCCTCAATCAGTTCACTAAAATGCATGCTTCTCCTTAGGGTAACCAAACTCTCCATGAAAGAATACAGGACGGCCCCTGTGGGGGAAGTAGGGTGTTATTGGAGAGCGGAGCATGGTGGTATTGTGGTTTTACAGAGCTGTACACAAACACCTTTACACCGTTCATACACATTGTGGGAACCAGGGGCGCTCCATCTGCCCAGATTCCGACACAACAGGAACAAACTCAAGTGCAGCACAACACACAGTCTATTTATTCATCTTCTGTATTTATTCGTTCCCACCATTACAGCACAGTTCTAAAGCACAGTCCCATACACACAATATTTCGTCTTCTTCATTCCACCTCCACTTCCTCTCTGGCAAGCTTTGTCCTGTTCCTCCCGATTCTGGCTCCTTGACTTTAGTGAGGCGGCTCCTTTTAAGCAGGTCCTGGGAGTGCTCCAGGTGGCTCATCGGTGTTACCTGGAATCACTCTCAGGTGTTGAAGGGCTCTGCAGCTCCCCCTGGGTGGCCTCCACCAAACCCAACAGGTCTGTACCAAATTCCAACTTCCAGCATGCCCTGCCACAGTCGCTAGCATCCCATGGAAGGTAGTGCCCTGTGGATACTCTTTTCCCTGGTCCTTCCATCCAGCTGGTGTCCTGGCTGGGTAATGGCCGTAGCTGCCTGTCATAACAGACAGATAACCATACAGATGGAGACTTCAAAGCTGCTCATATAAGATAGAGTATTGCTATCTACGACCACTTTGATAACTTTTTTGAACATATGATAACTCAATTGAGTTAGAAAACCCTATATACCCCACCACTCACAATGCATTTTATGTTATGCTGCTAAATGATTTGTGAACAGCCATATGTCTACATAAATTGTGTCTGCTAATTTGTCTAAATGTGACTCTGTTGTCATTATGGTATTAATCATCTTCTTGGGTTCCAAAATGTGACTCTGTTGTCATTATGGTATTAATCCTCTTCTTGGGTTCCAAAATGGTACCAATTTGCTTATGTGGGTCCTCAGACAGAAAAGTTTAAGAACTCCTGATCTTTAAAGTGATTTCATGAACACCTTGCAGCAGGGGCGGAACTTAATGTTTCAGGTGGAGCTGGATATTTGGGGCGGAGCTGGATGTTGATGATGTGCAGTCCCAGTTTCAGCTCTTTGCGGGGCTGATTCTGCTGTGTTCAGACACTGTCCTCATGGCAGCCTGATGAACAGGGTCAAGTGAGGTGCTTGTGTGTGTTCACATGCAATGGTTCACTGCCCTTGTCACATATGTTGCCCACCTGTCTTCTCACATTATCCTGGGCATCAGAACTCCCGAACAGAGTGTGAACTAATTAAAAGCAGACAAGAATAACCAAAAGGCTAGTCCTTTGAATGTAAAACTATGTGTAGAAGTGATAAAGTTTAGGTATTTATTAACCCCTTCACCGCCCTCGGCCGGATATATCCGGCACCGGTGTTTTAATGCTAACGCCATACTGCCGGAATTATCCGGCACATTTGCCTGTGGTTATATGAATGCCTGGCAAGTAGTATAACTGACGGTTTGGCGTGGGTATTATTACTACGTTGTATTTCGACAAGTCTGTGGTTGTTTTGGCCGGTCATGTGACGTGATTCGCATGTAACAGCTGTGAATATGGCGAAACGTAAACTGACTTCAAGTGAGGCTTTGCAGGCGATTTTGGACAGTTCTGATCATGATTGTAGCAGTTCTGAAGAAGATTTTAGCGACAGTGATGAGCAGCAACGTGCGCTGCATGATACTGTGAATGAAGACGCATCGGATGACGGCGCTGAGTGGGTGTATCCCCAGCATCTCAGCTGGGCTGCTGCCCGTGGTGAAATACCTTTTCTGCATTCGTTTGAGGCAACGTGTGGCTTTATTGTTGATGTAAACAATTACACTGCTGAGCAGTTTTATGAGCTGTTTGTGTCACCTGATTTGATTAGACATTTTGTTCATCAGACAAATCTGTATGCAGCACAGTTTATTGAGAAAAATCCCAATTACCTCCACATTCCCGTGTTCGTGCTTGGTTTGACACTGATGAAAACGAAATGAAAAAATTCATTGGGATTTTGATGTTGATGGGAATAATCAGAAAACCAGATATTGAGATGTACTGGTCTACAGATCCTAGGTATGCAACACCTATTTTTGCAGCTGTCATGACACGTAACCGATTCTCTTTGCTGCTGAAATTCTTTCATTTGAATGACAACAGAAACGAGCCAGATAAGAAAGATCCAAACCGCGACCACTTGTTCAAGCTACGTCCTTTGATTGATCATTTATTTGAAGCATTTCATTTGCCCTACATGCCAGGACCGTCAGTTGCAGTTGATGAAAGTTTATTGTCGTGGAAGGGCCGCTTACAGTTTTCGACAGTATCTACCATTGAAAAGGGCACGGTTGGTATCAAGATGTTTTGCTTAGCTGAGAATTCAGGTTACTTTATAGATTTCGTGTATACACTGGCAACTTGCACAACATTTAGTGGTCAATACTGCTTGAATAAATGTAAAAAATGTAAAAAAAATGTAAAAAAGTAAAAAAAACAAAAATTGTTCAGATTTCGCCTGGCTTGGGAATATTTAGGGAGTTGGCGGTTAAAGGGTTAAGTGTTATTTAATGAAGGACAAAGCCTTATTAAGGTTTGTTTTGATGACCAATGTTATTAAACTAATTCTGTCAATTTTCATGTGCTTTCTGAACAAAATAGATCATTTTTAGGACGGAGATGCAGTTAAATGTTTTCCACTTAAAATCATTGTAATTAGTCATTTGCATTATGAAAGTGAGCTGTACAAAGTGTTTTTTTAGGAGTGGATTAGCTTCTCCTTAAAGCAGAGGAGGCTTGTACGTGTCTCCTGTTAGCGCCCTCCCCAATGAATTAAGATACAGTCATTAAGATGTCTACCTGCTCTGAATGACACTGCTTCAAGCTGCAGTTACTTGGCTCATACTTTAGTTATTGGAATATGACTCATACACCTTAATTATTTTGGGTTTGTAAGAACGTTTTTGACTATTAAAAACAGGGAGAGAGATTCTACCTTGTACTTTGGTAATTTCCTGAAAGTACACAAAATATTAAATACTTTAAAACTTCCACTTGAGTAGTTTCTCATGCTGGGCAAATTTCACTTTTACTGAAGTCACTTTTCAGAAAGGTATCTCTACCTTTACTCAAATGTGGTGTGGACACTAGAGGGTACTGTTGCTCCTCAAACCCAACACCACAGCCACAGGGTACAAGTTAAAAGCACAAAGATCTTATTTTATTCAGAGAAACTCTTTACAATAGTTTCCCACCACCACTGCAACAAGTAAATACTTTGCACAATAAGCAATTCTTCTTTGTTCTTTGTCTTTTACTCCTCCGCTCCTCCCAGAAAGCTTTGTCCACCTACCATCCGATTCTGGCTCATTTCTGTGAGGTCAGTCCCGTCTTTTTATATTGGCCAACCCGGAAGTGCTTCTGCTTTTCTGCCCACGAGGTCTGCAAGCACTTCCAGGTCAGGCGGTAACGTCATGCCATATGAATCTTCCACAGTACCCCGTGGCAGCAAACACGGTACCAGAGAGGGCTGAGATATCGAACTCCAAGTCCCATGATGCCCTGTGGGAATCTGGGGCACTACTGTAAACCAGGAGAGCTACCATTTAGGGTGTCCTAAAGCAGCCACCTTCCCCCATCCTTCCATCTTTTGGGCAGCTTACAAGTCCCTTACAGTTGGCACTTTATACAAGACTATTGCAGGTTCACCACTGAGCCCAAAGGTTCACATTTTAACAGAAGTCAATCATGGAAACCCACTGCCTATCGGGCAAGTGCAACTGATGCCTTATTGTATGAGACACATCTTGGCACCTTTCTGTGTTCCTGTTTGTATCACTGCCTGAGAGAAATAGCCTTGTTTTCAGACGTCGGGGTGATTTATTTGCAGCCAGGTGCTCTCTAATCCACAAGGGCCACTTGAGCCGCTCTAGACTTCCACGCACTTATAGATTTTTTTGTCAAAACGTTCATTAGGATCGAGTGCCAGCTATTTTTTCTCCCATTAAGCCTGTCACATTTTGTGCAACTCAGAGAATTTCATTCTTTCCCTTTGAAGATGGTACGCATGACCTGCAGCCTTGAACTATAAAAGCGCTTACTGGTGAGAGGAGTTCAGAGACTTTGTCTCACAGCTTCTCTCAGATTTATTCACTGAGGTGTCAACTAACAGACATGGTAACATAACATCAGAATTTGGAAAATGAAAACCTATCTATCCTTCCATTATCTGAATCTTGTAAATCCATTTTAGGGCCATGCTGGCAGCATCAGGAGCCAAGGTGCAATGTGGTCCATCACAGAGCAGACACTTTCATACTAAATCAATTTAGAGTCCCTAATCAACCTAACGTTCACATCATTAGAAAGCAATAGGAAAACTGGAATATTCCAAAGTATTACAGAAGAACATGCAGATTCAAAGCCCATAATTTAAATCCAGGACCCTGAAGCTGTAACACAACTGAATGAAGTGCTGTGCAACCTAAAAAATTAATGAAATTGTTAAAAAAAAATCCCTACATCATGTAATGACAAGTTCATGGTGGGCCCCCAAAATGAATGTCTGCTGCACATGTGCACAACATGTGCTTTTAATGTACAAGGGCTATTCAAAATGAAAGAGCAGATTTCAAAAATGTATTTCAAACAAACTGTATAAGACAGAAACACATTCAGCACATCACTAGACAGAGAAAAATTAAAAGTTTGGTCCTATGGTCCTTGAGGCTGCATGCACTCAACATGAGCACCATGTGTAGCGCGACAAACATCGAAACAGTAGACCATTTCTTGCCACACACGAGTCAATTGGTCCCTAGTTACTGAATTCACTGCTTTCTCAATTCGATGTCGCAAATCTTGAAGATTAGTGGGCATAGGTGGAACAAACACTCTTTCTTTAATGTACCCCCATAGATAAAAATCACAGAGGGTAAGGTCTAGAGACCTGGGAGGCCATAGATGATTGCTATTATGACGAGGCGGCTGTTTGTCAAACTATCGGCTGAATTCACATTGCACTTGAAGCAATGGACTCACACTTCGCAAATTGCAGCACACAAAATGATTTCTCTTGTGGTGTTGTCACCATTTTACTATAAACGAGAAACAGTGCTCGGTGGCTTTCATTGGTACTTTTAGGCAGGCTTTTAAACTTTGAACTTCCCTCTGTCCTGTGATGTGTGGAATGTGTTTTTGTCTTATACAGTTTGTTTGAAATACATTTTTGAAATCTGCTCTTTCATTTTGAATAGCACCTGTACATCACTTGTATTGCAGAGATGCCCACTTTCTGAATCGTTCCCATCACCCTTCTCGTTTCACATCTCTTGCTAGTTAACTACAGCCCTAACAGCCAAACGCTCCTGTCTCAATAACACTGGCACACCAAGAGGCAACCCCATGCCAACATGCCAACAGCATGTGTACTCCACACAGAATGCTCTCCTCTAACTGAACTTATTGGCTACAAGCTAAGCCACCAAACTGCCTCTATGACACATTGGTCTAGTAATAATAATAGTAATGCAGGTGACATGAATATTTTCAAACATTACAGCTTTAAATTTGACCTTTTTTTTTTCCTTCTGCTTTTCTAAAGCTTCCTGGAGATGTTTTCTGTATGGTTGCTAAAACAGCTAATTTCCTGTTTCATAGGACCCCCTTCTGCCCCGGTCAATGTGATCTCAACAGTTAATGGCACTTCCGTCAGCTTAGAATGGAGCGTCCCTTATGACACAGGTGGGCGCACAGACATGCGATACAATGTCATGTGCAGGAAGTGCATCTGGGATTCCGGGCAGTGTGAAACATGCAGTGGATCTGGTGGAGGCGGCAGCAGCAGCAGCGGCGGTGTCGGAGCGGTCCGCTATGTACCACAGCAGGTGGGCCTGAGCCAGCCGTGGGTGACTGTTCTGAACCTCGGAGCACACATGAACTACACCTTCTTCATCGAGACAGTTAATGGGGTCTCATATATCAGCCAGGAGCCCCGGCATTCAACAGCGGTCAACGTCACCACAAACCAGGCAGGTAGGGGACCTGAGTCAGAACCTGGGGAAAATGGGCAAGGGCTCTATGAACTGTATGAAACATGCCATGCTGAATTTGCCTTTGTGATCTTCTTGCATTTGCATTTAGAAAGTTTTTCTGTAAATTACAATATATTTTACTGTGCCGTGAAATAAGGTGGTGTTCTGCTCAGAGAAAATGATATCAACCTTATCATTTTTCTTCCTCATTTTACCTTTAAAGCAAAGCCTCAGGTTTTAATGCAGGCCACAGATTGTCTCTGAATTAATAGCTAGTACATTTCAACTGGCCATAAAGTGTCTGCATTTGAGCAGCAGGCGGCATGTTAGAGTGGTTCAGGTATTAGCCAGGGGTTCAAATCCTACTTTTACCACCCCCACAGAAGACAAACCTGTGTTTTCTTTAATTTAGAAAGGAATAAATTGTCTTTTGGCAGATTGTGCAGCCCTCATTCCAAAAAGTGCTTTGGAGTGATACTTTCCTTGAAAACGTGATATCCAATGTTAAGACTGATTGTTCTATCTTAATATTTTAATTCAAAATTTGTAGCATTTCTAAAATCCTAGAGACCTACCAAAACATAAGCTATCGGATCTGTTAGAGCGACAGCAAAATTAGAACTCAATGTCCGCAGGTTCAGAGGTCAGTCTCAGCTCTTGATGTGTCTTTCTGAATTATTTGTCTTAACTTATTTCTGTCATCTCCATTAGTTACATTGTGTAGGACCTGGAAAGCTCTTTGGGATGATTATTATCAAAAAAGGCAGCTATTGCAAGTAGAGGACACGCCATCCTCAAACCAACAATAACACCAAAAAGACCAGAATGCACAAAAAATGAATACAAAGGAGAGAATACACAGATTTTGCAACTTAAGTGTGAATAATTAGAAAGGACACTAAAATTCAGCTTCTCCTCTGAGCTTGCAGAAACAGGTCTTGAACCTGTCTGTGTTTTAGGCTGATTAGCATACTTCCAAACACTGTAACCCAGTTTAATATCTCCTTCAACAACTTCGCTATCTCCACCTTTCTTTCAGCATTGGGCTTTTTTACTCATTCACACTGGATCCTTGTCTTGTTCTCCTCCTGTCTCCATGTCTAGCTGTCTTCTCCTAAACAGGCAGATTTAAAACTCAGCCTACTGCTACTTTAGGGGCAACCCCAGACCTCCTTCCAAGAGCCAAGTTTCTGAGGACATCTTTTCAGAGCTCCCTCTATTGGCCCCAGGGGTTCCTACAGTTATGAACTGCAGCTCCCAATTAAAGGACCAGGCAAGCCCCAAGTAGTCTAACTACCCCAATAGATAGCAGATGTCCATTGATGATAAAAAAGGTGTGAGAGTGCCTGGATGTGGATTTCAAGAAGTCTTGTTTTTTTCCAAGACTAAAGCCATTTATCTTCCTGAGTTTGTCAGAGTATGGTATACCTTTAGGTGAGGGATGCACTTGGTTACTCTTTTTCAGCTGTTTCTCATGATGCCGTCTTTATCTGTGCAGATGTGGCCCAAAATATCACTGAACAAGTACATCATATTTGATAGTGCTCAACCTCGTCTGAAGTTCCCTTTATGTTAGGTTGAATCATGAAAGCCCTGTCCTGCTCATGGCCTCTGACCTCTTTCTCCTTCTTTATTTTACAGCTCCATCTCAGGTGATGATAATTCGACAAGAGAATACAAGTCAGAACAGTGTAACCCTGATGTGGCATGAACCAGAGCAGCCCAATGGAGTCATCCTAGAGTACGAGGTCAAGTTCTATGAAAAGGTAATGTGGAGGCATCTTCAATACACATGTTATGGTTTGTGCCTGTACGGAGATTGCCAACTAACCATATTACAATATATGCATCTGGGAACAAATCACAATTAATAAATATTAAGGGGTGCTGTAATTTTGCATCCCACAGAACTCAAGAAGCTCAAAGAACTTGAAGACTCCAAATAGGTCTGAATGCCTACATCCTCAGAAAGATATGAAAGGCTACAAAAGATTTTTTTTATTAATGGTTACTTCCCAGTTAGGTTTTTTTGAAGGACTGAATCTGATTTTGCCATTTATTTTTAGCATAGATATTGTTATCACTTATTAGAAATTATTTTGCTCTGCTTTCTTTGGCATTTTGTTTTTTCCTTGTTGTGTTGTTGTCATCATGACACGACAATGGTTGATAAAGTCTGCAAAGGTATGTGGTTATTGTCAGTAATGCAACCCAGCTGGGATGCCTGGAAGGACCAGGAGGCAGTTTATACGTCCCCTGGGCAATGAGGGGGGCAACCTCCCTGGATAAGGAGGGGACCACAGGGACCGAGCCCGGAGGCTCAAACCTATAGGGGCCCGTGGCCACTGCCAGGGTGCGCCCCGAACGTCATGGAGCCCAGGAAACCTGCACTTCCGCCAAACCTGGGCAGGTGGAGGAAGAACCTTCCAGGGACGCCCGGAGTGCTTCCGGGAGCTAGTGCAGCACTTCCGCCACACCAAGAAATGCCACTGGAAGGTCATCAGCAAGCACCTGGAGCACATCCGGGTGAATATAAAAGGGGCTGCCTTCCTACAGTCGGGTAGCTAGAGTCGGGAGTGGGAGCAGGACAAAGCTCCTGTGAGGAGAGGAAAGGCAGCCCACAGACAGTTGAAGGCCCAAATAGGGGTGTTTGGTGCATGAAGCTCTGTGAGTGTGTGGGATTTGGATTTGTCGGGCCAATTCAAATAAAAAGTGTGTTTTTTATGAACATTTGGTGTCCGTTTGGTTGTGTCCGGGCTGAACATCTCACAAATGCTACAAAAATTATCATCTCAAATGTGTCACTATCTGAGTTTATGGATATCAAAGATCATGCATGTATAAATTGTGCTGTTAAGACTCCCAGTGCTGACTTTTGCTTTGATATCTCTTTGAATGATTTTTCAGGGTTTAGCGGTCGTATTAAGGCCTGTCAATGTCGCACCCTAACACAGGTTCTTTTTCTGCAGTTATATTCTTGAATAAAAGCGCACTTGTTTTGTTATACTTGCACCTTTTGTGAAAGTGTTTATTTTATATTTGGACTTCAAGCTTCACACTTTATACACTTCATGTCTACATTTTGTCAATTATTACTAAAACATGAAAAGCATTTCTGTTTTAATGAATTGTTTACATAGATTGTTGTAGACACGGAACACACATGAATGCATGTATTCCAAATAACGATATATTATTTACCCTATACAACTCACACGCAGGTAAACAGACTTGAGCTGAGAGAACTTTCTGCCCTTTCTGCATTGGTGGGGGGATGGGATAGTTGGCTGCTTGCTGCTTGTGCTGATCAACACATTAACAAAACAAAAGATGCTGACAGAGTGGTGCAAAGGGATTTAAGGTGGGCCGGGATTATGAGTTTTTTAGTAGGCTTTGGTAATTCTAGCATTATAAATTTAAGGCATCTGATTACAGTCAACCTGTAACAATATAATGTCCACAAAATGGCCAACTATTCCACAGCTGCTTTAGCATTGTTACTCTCAGTGCACCACTCAGAGTATTTTAACCCATTGTATTTGAGTGTGGAATCACAGCTGTACAGCAGCAGATCGGAAAGCTCTATGGTGGATTGTGTCGAGAGCGCAGAGGATTTTCGGGATACAGCATCTAGCCCTGGAGAACATTTATAGCACACACTGCTTCAGCCATGCACACAGTCTATTTGAACTTCTACCATTTGGCAAACACTTCAGAGCCTTTTCTGT
Source organism: Erpetoichthys calabaricus (assembly GCF_900747795.2). NCBI lineage: Eukaryota > Metazoa > Chordata > Cladistia > Polypteriformes > Polypteridae > Erpetoichthys > Erpetoichthys calabaricus. The sequence continues at coordinate 164,046,601 of NC_041401.2, read as the reverse complement.
ACGGACCTCGCAGTTCAGAAACAGTTTCATCCCAAGAGCTATAAATGCACTCAATCAGTCCATCATGTGCTCCAGGTAGAACTGTTTGTACTAAGTACAATTACCTCACTGTAAAGTTGCACTGCAGTTGTAATATTGCACAACCTGAGCCACTTTATGAACCATTTGCACTATCTGCACTATATGTACATTTATATTGTGCTTATGCTTTCAAATTGTATATTTTTCATTGATTTTTATTGTATTATTATTATTATTGTTATTTTATCATTTTATAGGAAAATAAGTTTACGAATGATTTGCATATTGAATCTCATTGTACCATAAAATAACAATAAAGGAACGCAATTCAATAGAAGAAAGTGCGTAGTTACAGATGATGATGACTGGCTTCTAAGTCGATTTAGATTTCCAAGAGTTATCTTATCGGAGTTCTTGATATCATTTTTAAGATGAAATGCATTAACGTATGTATATTAAATTATACAGAAAAATTTCTAACTTCATTTAAATAATGCGCACTGTTAATAATTAAATGTGTTGGCATGGTGGCACAACGGTAGCAATGAGCTGGCGGCCCGTCCAAGGATTAGTCCTGCCTTGTGCGTTATGTTTGCTGGGACAGGATAGATAGATGGATGGAATAATTAAACGTACTACAAAGGTATTTCAATGTTCCTTAAAAGTTTTAAAGAATCAGCATTCTAAGCTTACAGATGGCTTGATATTTATTACAGAGCTAATTGTGTGATGATTGGTTATGTGGAGAAAGAAAAGAAGGACAGGAATTGGAGGGTTGGTACGTTTTAAAGAGACAGTACTGCTGCAATAAATTATTTCATCGAGGGTCGTGCACAGCGCAGAGACATCTCTGGAAGGGGCGCCAGCTCATCGCTACCAGTGCGCCACTGTGTCCCCATGTTTAATACATGCTTTAATTCATTTCATCATGACAGTGATATCAAGAATACATCTTTATATTTAAATTGTTCAGAGAGCTGTAATATCTGAAATGTTTTATGTGAATTGTATTACATTTTTTTCCTATGTGTATATTTATTGTTACTTTTTTATTGTTTTCAATGCTCCATATTAACCCTTGACTCATTATGCTGGTAATAAGTTTCCATAATTACCCTCAGCAGAAGATTAGTGTAACTACAAAAGCACACACAGTTTCACATACAATGCACACTGTTTCATGTAGTTACATTACATTCATACCTCATGTGAACCCCTCCATCTTGCAATTGGTACTCCAACAAGACCACCCTTTCTCCAAGGGTTTTGACATTGTTTTGGTTCACACAAGAGTGAGATTGGTGTTTTCACGTCTACCTAAATGAACCAGACTTTCAGTTCCCCATAACCCGTTTCTTTCTATATTTGGAAATTATGATCTTCCAAGTAATTAGTAGTTGGTAATTGGTAATTGCCAGCCTTCTAGTATCATCATTCTGCCCAGGCTGAATATGCCAATTGCTTTTTCTTGAATGTTCCATCTAAAACAACATGACTTGCCATCCCTTGATAGCACCCTTCCTCCTGTACTGTATCTAGTGGCATGTGCTTTCTCTACATCTACCCTGTACAACCCTTTTCTACCAGCACATTAACTGACTATCAGGCCACCCATCACAACATCTACCTACGCATATCTATTAGTCTTTGATTACTTCATACAGTCAAGAAACCCCACTAATTCTTCTGTGTTTTTCTGCCAATATTAATAATTTTCTCCATCAGTTGAGCCTCTGATGTCTTGACTATCCTGTGAATTTATTTTAACAATCAACGCAGAGTCTTGAATCAAACTCGGAGAATATGCGGAAACTCAGACAAAAAAAAAGTTGCCGATCAAGGGAGCTCTGAAAAGCTAAGAGGCTAATCAATTTTTATTTGATTCAGGCTATACAAAGATCAGATGTCTGAGGACTGAGAGGAGTAAAGAGATTTTCAAATGTCATAAATGAATTATGTTCAGGAATACGTCATTCTATGCCCTTGACCATACCCACCATTCTGCCTCCTTCTTGTACTGGCCGGTCAAAAGTAATTTCATGGCTATCAATCATTGAGAGGGTTACTAGTCAATTTTTAAAGCAGACTCTTGGTAATTAATCACAGCTTCATTGTGTTATTTGCTACTTCTTTCTTGTTTGCAATGCATTGCTTTCTTATGTTTATGACCTTTCAATATGACTTTCTAAAATGACCACTAAACTAATTTTTTGTTTGCCACTTTCTCTTTATCTCTTAATTTAACATTGTACTTGTGTTTGTCATAACTTTTGCAGGGTTATGTAATTCCTATTGAGTTATTCACCTTTAATCATTTTTTTCAAAGCACTGAGTACTGTACATCCCCACCTTTTTCAATTCCCTCTCCACAATGAAATAAATCTAGTTAGTAATTCTGCTTTTAACCACCAGCGGGCGCTGCTAGTCAAATGCAGTGCAAGGTACCAAGTCCTGAACTACCATTTAATATATTAGAAATCCAATCACTGCAAGCCAGTGGGCAATTCCATAGCCTTCTATTGAAAGTGTCACAAATGTAATCTGATGATTATTCCCTTGTGCTTTTCAAAGCCAACATAGATATTTTCTTTTTCATTACTGCTGATTATGTCTTTGTTTCTGTTTAACTGTAAGCATATTGGTTAAACAATATCTTAAGGCATGCCTATCCAGGGTAACTGCTTTTCTACAGTAGTTGGTATTTCATAATTGTTTCCTTGGTAACTCTTTAATTTTGGTACCACAGAATACATCCATTACTCATTTACTCTTATGTAACAAAACCTTAACAAAGGCTTCTCTTAGTCTTAATTACGATTATGAGACATCAGTAAATAGATTATTCATCCCTGTGCAGAAGTTATTTTGATAGGCCATATTGCACAGATGAATAACCACTGTATGGATGCTTTGTAGGCTTCATCAACACCAAAATAAGCCTTTGTTAAGATTTTGATAAATAAGATTAAATGAGAAATAAATGAATTTTTGCAGCACCTAAACTAAAGTGTCACTGTTTCCTTTAATTTGCCCTAGATACAGATTAAATAATTAGTAATTGTGATTGGCATAATCTTATTTTTCTTCTTCAGCATTACTTGAGTATTCTCCATACAGCATGTATTTAGCACTGCTGCCTCATGCATCCAGCATTGAGAGTTTGAATCCTCGGCTGCTATGTATCTGTTTGAAGTTTAGGTTTTATTGTGGTTTTTTGTTACATTTAGGTTTATTTTTTAATGCCTATATGTTGTTTTTGTTGATTTCATATGTTATTTTGTAATGGTGTGTTGTAATATTAAATGTAGTTATGTTCTTGGTACTTTGTGGGTGGAGCCCCAGAAGGCAGAGCACCCTGATAGCACCACTGCGGAGCCCTCCCGCAGGCTGTTTAAATTGGCTGAGAAGGCTTAGGAGTTGGGAATCATTCTCCTGTTGGAGTTTCAGTGAATATTGTGTTTTCTGTTTTGGCTTTTCTGGGATTTTGATTATATCTTGCTTTGCTTTAAGTTTTCTACTATTTGTGTGATATTGGGGCTTGTTTGTTGTGGATTACCTATTTTGCTCTTTTTTGTTAATAAAGCTCTCATTTGTAAGGATTTTTTTACCCTTTTACTACAAGCCTGTAGTTTACGGCCATCCTTACTCTTTTTTTTTTTTATATATATTTTTTTATTGATTTCATATACTTTGTTAATCCCTGAGGAAAATTGTCTTTTCAAATGACCTTCTGGAAATCAGAGCACAGAGTCAGCTATTGTAGAGCACCCCCGAAGCAATCTTTGAGGGTAATAATAATAATACATTTAATTTATATAGCACCTTTCCCATGCTCAAGGCACTTCAAGGGCCTTGCTCAAGAGCCCAACACAGTAGGATCCCTTCTGGCAGTAACGGCATTAGAACCAGCAACTTTCCAGACACTTTTCAGCTACCACTCCAACCTTGTGTGGCTTTTGTTATATTTTGGTAATTTTCATAGTATTTTTGCTGGCTCCCCATTTCTGAGCCTGTTCCAGCCAAAGCCAGCATAGCCTTAGGGGCCTAACTATCTTAAGTTTTCTACTTTTTGGATATCGTGTTGGGATTTGTTTGCTGTGGATTGTCTTTTAGGCAACATCTTTGTGTCTGTTTTGCTCTTTTTTGTTAATAAATCCCTCATTTGTAAGGATTTGTCGTTTGCCCTTTTAGTATAAGCCTATGGTTTATGTGTATCCCTCCTCTTGTGGGGCTTTTGTTATATTGTGCTAATATTCATAGTCATTTTGCTGGCTCCCTGTTTTTGAGCCTGCACTGGCCAAAGCCAGCAGATAGCCTTGAGGGCCTAGCTAGATTAAGGTTATTCTAGCCAAGACGTCATTAACCACTAATTCTTAAACAACACTGTACACAAAAAGGTTTAGAATTTATCCACAATTTTGAATAGAGATCACCATGTGGCACTAGCTCAAACAGCATCATGTCAAAGACATCATGGACTACGACTTCCAAGAGCATGGCATTAGCAATGGATGCTATTATCTTAGTAATCCATGCTCAATTTGGCACTGCCTAGGAGGAGCAAAACGGTTATACATTCGCAACAAAACAACAGTGGTAAAATTAAATAACAAATGCAAAAACAGACAAAAGAAGCAAACATGAAACTAAATCCTCCAGATAAAATTTACCACACCCTGAATCAGCAATGAGACTTTTAAGAATGATAGTAAAATCACTGGCCTGTTTATTTTTCTTGAGCAAACTTTTCATTTTTTTTTTATGAATTTTTAATGATCAAAAACTTTGAATAAACTTTTTAAGAAATTAATCCGAATGTAGACTGAATATACAGGGGTGATGGTTAGTGTACAAAGCAAATGACCATTTGTGGGATTATTCAATTAATATCAAAATTGTAAACACAACCTTTAAAATTGTCACTTCTGTACATACATGGTTTCTGGTCAATCATCACTTGATGTAGGTTGAAAATAGTGAAAAATAACAAATATATTAAGAAAAAAACTCTAAGAGTGTCATGAAAGTTTATTTTTGATGTCAGAATTCAGTTTTTGTTATAGATCACAATTTTTGGCCTGTTATTTTTTATTTTTATTTGTATTGATAGGTCATGACACCATTTTTTGGTCCACTTTTCTTGACATATTTTTGGACTGCAGTCATATTACTATTAGCAGCAGTATCTGTTGCTGGTTGTATAACTCATTTGCATTGCAGATTTCAGTGTACTTATTTTACTTGCCATTACTGTTGTTTTTAATTCCATTAAAAAATTAAAATTTTAACACTTATTTTTATTCTTTATAAGAAGTCCTCTTGAAATGCATATTATTCTTTACACACCAAGGGATCAGACCTTCCTACTTAGTGCTGAACTTTACCTCAAAACTGCAGTCCAATATGCCAAGCCTTTCAAGTTGACCTAGCAAGACTGGTTACCTAGACACCAGCTGTCACCCTTGTCCCCTGTCCCCAGGCAGGACGCCTACCTCATTTCCACAATATTTCAAAACCTCATCCTGTAAGCTGAAGTTCAGTAATACAAAATGACAGAAAACTGTACCTGACACATAACTCTGCTCCTCATTATCTGTCGGATCTGGAAACAGTTGAAACGCATTTCAGAGCACGGCCCAGCATGATTACACAGCACTCTCAAACACATTACCATCCCCATTGCTTAAGATGTACTTTATGTGCAGGTGGCTATAATGACACCAGCATTTTGTGCTACACTTTTCTTTCTTCACTTTCAAATCGCCTTCGAGTCCATTTTCTTCTCGCAGTCTGCAGGCTTACCGATTATTCTAATGTTCTCGTGATGAGCCGATAATGTGAGTTGCTTGATTCAGAAAAGAGATTGTTCTCAAAACACTGATTTGAAAAAAAAAGTAAAATATGGACAATATTCAGTATCAAACATGATAAGGATGCTTAGATAATTTGGAATCCATTCTATGATTGATTTTCCTAGAAGTTTAAGAATCCTAGTCTAAAAGAGGGTGCAGCTAACCTGATTTCTATCTACTCAGTCACCGAATGGACTACAACTCCCTCTTGGTCATATTCCTTTCGATAAAATGCCTACTGGATACCCATTTCATTTCTTCCTTTTTAAGATTAGCAATGTATCCTGTTTGTCTGTAGTGTATTGATTAAGGCAGGGATGTCAAACAGATCGTGGAGGTCCGCAGTGGATGCAGGCTTTTCATTCCAGCCTCTTTATTGATGTGTATTCAATTACTTTGGCTAATAGAAACTAATTCTTTAGCCTTCATTTTAATTGACTTCATTTTTAAGTTTCTTTATGAAAGAAAATGTGAAGGTCTGAGAAATACATTACAATAAACATAGAATAGTATATTCAGAATAAAGAAAATGTTTGGTATGGCAGAATAAGAATTAAATACTTTGTTTCATTCACAGCAAGAGTTGGTTTCTAATTATGGAACTGAGTGGAGCAAAAAATGTTGGCCTACAAGAAACTTAACTTAAGACCCCTGAATTGGCTGTTCATCTGTGGGCTGTCTTAGCATCTTGTATGAGCCATTTTTTTTAGTTAGTTAGGTTATGTTAAATTGACAGATGTATTTTCTTAGTTATGTTAAAACATGTCTATATATTAGCACACAGTTAATAGGAGGTTTTGTTATAACCCCACAAGCTAAATTATAAATGGAATATTGTAATTATTTCTTGTCCCTGTGACTACAGGCTAGTTCAGTTTATGATCTGCCTTGCAGTTGGTAAGGCATGGACGACCAACAGTTTCAAGCTGTATGTACAGAACATACTGAATGTACTAAGTGAAGCCTATCTGTAAATTTGCCATTGAGAAATAACACAATCTTTAAGTATAGAAAGTAGCTAAAGTTTAACATGAGAAGGCTAAGATTATAATGAAACACAGAAGAAGACATCTTTATTCCTCTTTTGCCTTTTATTTCTGACATTTTGTGATTTCTTCTTTTTTAAATTTTCATTAAACCTTTTGAAATGAACTTTAGTGCACTGAGAAATTTCTTTTGTTATGAGTTTGACTCATGCTTGATTCTATCTTGCCAGCTTGGTAGCTGCTCAGTTTTAGGAACCTGGAAAAGATACAGCAACAAATCTCATTATTGTTATTCCTGCCTATGTTTATGTCAATGATTCAGCACAGCATCTCCAGTCTTCAGTCTCTCCATGTGTCCCTACAGGAAGTCCCCGTTCTGCCCCTGCCTTTCTGCTTACTGTCCCTCCTCTCACCAGACTGGACAATGCTTCTCTGTTCTTGCTCCAAAGAATCTCCCTTTGTCCATTCATGTTAGATGCTATTTTCTCGTGTTAAGGTCACTTTTGCAAAAGGCACCTTTTCACTAAAGAGTCTGGAACTGCTTAGTTACTCTTCTACAGTACAGCTGCTGTTGTAATGACAAACAGCTTAAGATATCGATGTTTGTCTTAGTCTAGTTCTAGGTATAACTATAGAGTAGTACTACTCCCTTTTGTTCGGTACTTAATGTTGTTCTCTGTTGCTATGGATGCTTGCTTCTTCTAATCTTTCTTGTATCTGATATATAATATGCTACCATGGCTGTCCGTTTGTCTGTCCAGGATTTTAAATCACCTGTAGCTCGCAAACTGTTTGACCAATTGACCTGAAATTTGGTACACATGTCTACTATCCGCTTTCAGGGTGATGATTGACCTCTAAGGTTATTCTTATTTTTATTTTATTTTATTGTAGAATCAACGTTCAGCAGCGGCCAGCAGGGCAGATGTGCGGCGCATGCGTACGGGCGGCATTCTCATCCCCACCACCTTTGCCATCACTTTCTCTACCTCTTCATATCTTAAATCATTCCTGAGGCAGATTGAAGACTTAAGTGACGGCTGAAGTGAAAAATTAAGAAAAACGTACTAAATAATTGTAACACAAACACTGACTTAATCAGTTTTAACACAAAAAGATGCCGACGAAAGAAGAGAAGAAGCAGGCCAATAGGGTGGAGAAAAGAAGAGCTGCTCAGGAAGGAGCAAGCGCATCAACCTCTGAGCAAATGAATGGTAAACGTACAGAGAAAGAGGATGACAGCTAGGAATGATCAAGTCAAGTGGATTACCGTGCAGTCTGCCATCACTGGTATATTATAATCCATCCATCCATTTTCCAACCCGCTGAATCCCAACACATGGTCACGGGGGTCTGCTGGAGCCAATCCCAGCCAACATTGGGTGCAAGGCAGAAACCAATCCCGGGCAGGGCACACACACACACACACACACCCCAAGCACACACTAGGGACAATTTAAAATCGCCAATCCACCTAACCTGCATGTCTTTGGACTGTGGGAGGAAATCCACACAGACATGGGGAGAGCATGCAAACTCCATGCAGGGAGCGAACCAGGAAGAAAACCTGGGTCTCCTTACTGTGAGGCAACAGTGCTAACACTACATCACCGTGCCGCCCCGTATATTGTAATTTGCTTTTTAAATCACTTTGGATAACGTTGTCTGCTAAATAATAATAATAATAATAATAATAATAATAATAATAATAATGGTAACATTTTAGGACCTGCAAAAATGCATCTATTACTCATTTACTCTTCTGTCACAGGACCATAACATAACACTTCTTTGGGTCTTCATTATACTTCTAAATCAGTAAATCGGTTATTCATCTTTGTGCAGTGTGGCATATTGATATGAGGGTAAAATAACTTGCTAATATGAAGGATTCACACGTCTTACACTAAATCTGTAATATCAAGAGAAATGTGTCTCAGTTAGGATAACTCAGACCACTCCAAAGTGAAGTTTTGTTAGAATAAACACTTTACTGATGCTTTGTAAGTGTTATGAAGACCCAACGAAGTGTTTGTTAAGGTCTTTTTACATAACCATAAATGAGTAATATATGTATTTTTGCAGTACCTAAATTAAAGTGTTTCAATAATAATAAAAAAAATGATAATAATAATAAAGAAAGTGGTTAGAATGAAAATCTGCAGGAACTGCTGCCCTGCAAGATCTCCTTTTGACACCCCTGCATTAAGAAGTTAGCAGCAAACCCATGAGGCTGATTTCTGAAATCCAAAACTGACTCTCTATATGACCCTGAGTGTGTGTTTTAAACTGCCAAGAGTTCAATTGAAATATAAAAAGTGAAGTATAAAATAACATAACTTTCTTAAATCTGCTTAATCCAAACTGAGCAACTCAGGGATGGAAAGTCTGTCCTGGCAGGGCTGACAATGGATGGCAGCATTGTCTTAATACATTCAAGAAAATGTTAAAATCTGTCCTGTTTAGCACCCCTGCCATTGTCAGATTCCTTCCAGCTTGGTGCTCATTGTGCATTGCAGATAATGGCCGTTTATAACCCTCTGGATGGAGTCCTGCCCACCCCCTGATGTTCTGAGATAACCAGACTGCAGTGCCATCTGGTGGCCCCTGCACCATCTACATCCCTGGGGTCTGCTACAGACTGAAAGTGCTCAAATGATTATATTCCAGCCCAGAAGCTTTATGTTTGTGGAAACAATAGAAATTATGACTATTTTATATTAGAACACAGAACTATATAGGGCTGTCCTTTGTCACCACTTCTCTATTTCTCTTTGGAACCAGGCAGAGATAAAGGAGATTAGCGGAGGGATGGGCACTGGCAACCTAATAGAGTTGCCTGCATATCTAATAAAAAGTTAGTTTCAGCTTATGTTGGTTTAGCTGCCCTCCCTACATATCCTAATCCCCAACACAGAAAGTTACTTTACTAATGGCCCTGGAAGAAAATGAACCAAAAGTATCTCACCATGCTAATTAAAATGAACCCATCATTACAGTTCCAAATTGGACTTTAATTTCACTTTTCCCCAGTCAACTTTCTTCACATATTATATTAAAGTTCACCCATTTTCAAGTCATAAGTTTTGAAATCATTTTGGTACAGCATTTTATCTTATTTGTTATATACTTCTGGATTTACAATCACTCCTAATCCCCTTATGCCATTATTAGGAATAATACCAGATGGGATACGATAATGTCACAATGAATCACTTGTGATAACCCACCCTCCATAACTCAATGGGAATGTGATGTCTTATGTAAAACTAGAAAAACATTTCCCTATGAGGAATGGTGAAAAGCCTTTTCAGAACTTGGCAAGAATCCATTAGTTCTCTTCTAAAATACTCTGCCGGGCCTTTGTCTCTCCTCTGTTTCTCTTTTGATTTTTCAAATGCATGAGGAGGTGTTTCATAATGGGCCCTTTGTTCATATGGCTCTCTGAACTGCAGGGTAGGGGGTTGATTATGTTTTTTTTGCAATTCCCAATATTAAAGTTTAGGAATGTTTGCAATAACTGTTCTTATTTGATTGGATTACTTTTTGTACTTATTATGGTATGATCTTGAAGCTTAATAAAAACAAACAAAAAGAAACTGCATGGACAAGGTGCTCAGCTCTTTTGTGATTGCCGGTGCATAGATTAGTAATGTGAAATTTTCTCTTCAGAGGATGTAGGGACCCCTCCAAAATTACATAAATACAAGACTGGCTCTTGATTACGATTTTCATTGTTCATTTATCAGCCACTTTTCCCAGGGTGACTTACAGAATCAATTTACACATATCTCGGTCATTGGAAAGTAAAGCATTAAAATGCATTAGAAAGCAGTGCTTTAAGAGGTAGGCTATTTACCAAAAGGAAATATTCGGGGCACTCCCCTAAAACAGGTCCATTCTCTTCTGCTCTCCGGTCTAACCCAGGGTTCACAATTACCGTTCTAAGCAGTCTGGGTTACGTATTATCAGTGGACTCCCTAGAGTTACTCAGCTCAGCTAAATAATCTGAGAAAGCCAAGGGTGCTCTCAAGTAATTTCTCAAATCCAGAAATAGTAGCCAAGGTATCAAACCCATGAATAGTGTTTAACAGAAATAAATAGCAGGGACAAAAAAAAAAACAGGGATAACTGATGCCCTGTCCACACTAATACATTTTAAAAATACAGACATTAGTCTCCATTTTCACCTTTCACCCACACTACCCCAGAATTTTCAGTGCCAGGAAACAAAGACTTCTGATATCGCTTCCTAGAGCATTACACATCTGAGAATGTCGGCTTGGAGATTCAATGTGGATGGATGAAAATGCAGTTTTTTTAAACTGTAGACATTAGTAACACTCTGATTTATTAGTGCTAATTACGTATCCCTTCCCAGATTGGAGCCTTCTCACTACAATGTCTCCTTCCTTGATTGGTCATCCTTCACAGAAGAAAACCAAATTGCTACCTAGTGGACACAGAAGACTTGTGTTCCATACAGCTTGTTGTGCCGCTTACCTGTATGCTAAGGGATTTGTCACAAAACTGTAGTAACTAGTAAATTATTTTGTTTTTGTGTATGAATTCAGCATTTAAACTGTAAAAATCTCCCACTCTATACTTTTCAGAGCACTCTCCATTGTGAAACCCTCAGATCAGATGTCAGACACCAGATAAAAATCCAATTATTATTTATTTTATAATAATACTGTGCACCAAGCACCCTTCTCTCCACAATACTCATAAATAATCAATAACCAATACAATAAACCAATCCTCCTCTCCCAGACGCGTTGCCACCCTTCTACTCAGCTCAGCTCGACGTCTGGGATTTCCCATAGTCCTTTTATAGTCCTTGACCTGGAAGTGTTTCGCCCTCTCTGTCCACGTGACTAGGAACACTTCCAGGTCATATAAAAACTCCACTTCTTCACCCCGGAAGCACATCGTTCCTTCCGGTCATGTGTTTATGACGCACTTCCAGGTTATAGGGCACATAGTCATCCTGTGAGCCTCCCTGCAGCGACTCCTGGCGGCCCCGACGTTATCCAGCAGGGCTGTGTATTAAAACTCCATAGTCCATGATGCCCTGCTGGAAATCGGGGCATCCTTATGTTGCAGGTAGGGCTCCATCCGGCGGCTTAGAGGTGTTGGCTGGAATATATGGCCGGCAATTCCTCACACCATGTTTCTAGAGTGTCCTTAATCTTCCTTTTTTTTTCTTTCTTTCCATCTCTCACCAGCCTCCAGACACTGTAATTCTCAGTGGCTCGTTTCTTTGCCTTCATGTATTGCAGCTCTAAAGCTGCCATTCCTTCTGTGTGCAACATTTTACTGCCACCATACACAGAGTGAAGTTACCATGCAGCAGGTGTGCAGTAACCTGCGTTTAATTAGGTGGACACAAACCAATGACTGAAAAGAAGCTGAGGGTTTTGAGTGAGTGAAAAGTAAGTTAAGGAATGCACTTCACCACTCAGTGATGCTTTAATTCAGTTTTTTCCTTTCTTGCAGGAAAAAGATCAGCAGAACTATTCAACCCTGAAATCAAAAGGCACAAGTGCGCAAGTGTCTGGACTAAAACCAGGGACCCGCTATGTGTTTCAGGTCCGTGCACGAACATCTGCTGGCTGCGGACGATTTAGCCCAACTGTGGAGATTGAGACCAAGAAAACTGGTGAGTTTAAAGAAATTGGTCCTCGGAGAGAGTTTGGCCTCGTTTTCTTTATTTAACTTCTTCCTCATACCTCAACTACTGACATTACCATTCTTCTTCTAGAATAATAAAGCTAAACAGGCTTTAGAATCAATAAGGAGATCTGAATGCCCATTTAAAACTTTTCTGTTTTCTGGATTTTCCATTTTATACATGTTTTTATTAATGAAAAAAAAATCTATATATATATACACACAATACATATATACTATATATATATTTTATATATATAGATATATGCCTTCATCAGAGGATAATGCTTAGACTTACAAGAATCAAAGGCAATATATAGCAAAAGTTACGTGGGGGGGCAGGGAGGTGGGGGGGCTAAGTCAGTCTGAACGGGGGGGGGGGGTTATTGGTTGCAAAGTTTTATTTATTATGAACATGTTCTTCTTAAGTTTGCATATGCTGGGTTTATATACAAATGTCTGTTGATGGCGTTCTCATTTGATAGCCAAGATTCGGCCAGCTCTCTAGTACTTTTGGTACTGGCCATAAATCTTACTTGTACATTGTCCCAGTTAAATGTATGTCCTGTTGATTTAGTATGCGTGTAGATCAGTGATCGTGAGTCCTTCCTTCTGATGGCGTTGCGATGTTCATGTATTCGTGTTGCAATGCTTTTTGAAGTTTGTCCTATGTATACCGCTGGGCAAGAACTGCATGGAATGCTATAAACTGCATTTTCGTGTTTCTGCTGTCGATTTCTTGTTTTTAGCATTAAAGAGGACCATGCACAGATTATTTGTGGGTTTGTGTGCTATTCTGACACCTGTCTTGGCCAGGATGTGTGCTGCACCTTCAGACACCTTGTGGTGATAAGGAAGTGAGTACCAGGTAGGGTGGGGGTTCTGGTTCAAGTCGATTGTTTGCTGAGTTTTTTGGCGTCTTCTGTGTAAGTTTCGATTAATGAATGTTTTTGAGTATCCGTTTGAAGTGAAAAGACGGAAGAGATAGCGTCTTTCATTCATTTTTGTATTCGTATTACAATGGGTGTGGACTCTTTTGAATAGAGTTTTAACACCGCTCCGTTTATGAGATACTGGGTGGTTGCTGACAAAGTGCAATGTCTTGTCTGCATAGCGTTCCTTAAGGTAAACACTTGTGGTCAGGGTGGCGCCATTATTTCTTTCAATGTAGATGTCCAGGAAGCTGATGTGTCGGTTCATTTCTTTTTCCATGGTGAATTGGATTGCAGGGAATATTGTGTTGATGTGGTTGTAGGACTCATTCAGCTGGTCATTTTTTAGAATGACGAATGAATGAGTATCACACACCTTCTCTTCCACAGATATATGCATATATATATATATATATATATATATATATATATATATATATATATATATATATATAGTGAGACACGGGTCCGAACACCACCAGACAGATAGATTATTAATCAAGGGGAAATTCACATACTCCAGCCGCAGCATACTGATAAAAAAACAATATTAAATTAAAGAGTGATAAAAATGCAGATATAACAGACAATCCATTATCCAACCCGCTATATCCTAACTACAGGGTCATGGGGGTCTGCTGGAGCCAATCCCAGCCAACACAGGGCGTAAGGCAGGAAACAAACCCCGGGCAGGGCGCCAGCCCACCTCATATAACAGACAATAACTTTGTATAATGTTAATGTGTACACCCCCCCCCCCCCCCCCGGGTGGAATTCAAGAGTCGCATAGTGTGGGGGAGGAATGATCTCCTCAGTCTGTCAGTGGAGCAGGACAGTGACAGCTGTCTGTCGCTGAAGCTGCTCCTCTGTCTGGAGATGATACTGTTCAGTGGATGCAGTGGATTCTCCATGATTGACAGGAGCCTGCTCAGCGCCCATCGCTCATTTATCTTATACAACTCCAGGCACCTCATACCACGATAAACAGACTTGAGCTGGGAGAACTTCAGCTGCGTCCGTGGGGGATGGGATAGCAGGCTGCCAGTGCTGATTGACACATTTGCAAAGCAAAGGTGCTGATGAAGAGGTGCAAAGGAATTTAAGGTGGCCCAGCATTACAACTTTTTTCATAGGCTTCAGGGATTCTAGCGTTAAAGGAGCACCATTGTATGCACACTTTAAGATCTAAACTACACAGTGTAGCTGTTGTCTAACAATATAGCTCCCCCTTCAGGTCATATAATAGAAACTATACCATTCCCTTACCTGATAAACACTTCCCTTTCTTTAACCAGAAAATCATATTTAGATGTGGAGCGTTGACATTCCAAGATTCTGTTCTTGAGTGCTAAATTTGGTGCCTTTCAAAACATTTTTTCTCTGTCATTTCGTGAGAAGTCAAGCAAAATGACACCTTTTATTGTATAACTAAAATGAATACAATATGCAAGCTTTACATCTTGCCTGAAGAAGAGGCCTGAGTTTCCTCGAAAGTTTGCATATTGTATTCTTTTTAGTTAGCCAACAAAATGTGTCATTTTGCTTGACTTCTCACTACACTCACAATGGTTAACACGGTACAACACCCCATTATCTCTGTCATTTCTAAATGGATATCCTTGTTTTTAAATGTTCTTGGGGGTCAAAATTATTTAATACATTGATGTGTTGCCATTTTTTCTGTGAGTGCCAATACTTTGGTCATGTTTTGCATACAATTGCTAGGTGGTTGCTATACTGGGACAATCAGAAGTAACAATGCCTGACATCACCTTTGAGATGCCATGAAGATCAGGGTTGCGCACTTCCTAATATTTTGGATGGATACTTTCAAAACCTTTTTGTGTGTTCAGTGGCGTTACAGAAACATTAGCATGGTATGTAGTATCCGAGAAATCTTTTGACTAGCATATTAGGCTTACTACTCATTGGTAAATATGGACTTTGGTGTTGACCTCTGCTAGTATTTTGGGTTGAATTATCTCCCAGTTCCTTTTGTCTTTCCTATTCTATTCAGAACATTGAGGGCACACTGTCACCTGTGTGTTGCCACTAATAATTTTCACTCTGAACAAAGTATTTTCAAATGAATTGAAGGTACATTTCGGATAGAGTCATAGATGAAAGAGAATGAATATGCACATGCTAAAAAAGCGATAAGAAAAATTTACTAAAAGCAAATTCCAAAAATTGGTGTTTTTCTGACTTCAGCATTAGTCCCCACTGGCTCTCATTGAAGTCCATTGCATGAAAAATTTTATAATCTCCCTTCTCTATGAAAACACAAGATTGAAACCTTTCTCGCCCATCACTATAATAACACAAGGCCACTAACAAAAAAATGATAATTTTCAGATGAAATATTCTTTTAAGATACTTTTATCATTTCCCTGCATGAGCACTCCTAACATTATAAAGACTGTAGATTTTAATTGTGTATTAAATCCAGACTTAGATAAGTCCTCAACAGCTGCAATCATAAGATTAAAAACTGCACTGGAAATTTCAGAATTTATTAAAGTAACCTACCTATCCTATGTAGTTTATCGTGGAAGTGTTTTGGGAAGACTGTCCTACAACATAGACTGTACCTAAATAATACCATACAACCTGGATTTTTCAGGAGCTGTCAGGGAAGACGCTGGCCAACCCATTCAATGTGTGTTACATTCAGTTTCTTAAGGTTACATTGCTACATCTCATAGCATGTTCTTTCTTGGTGACTGTGTTTTTTCTTCTACTCCTCCTTCCTGGCTGTCTCTTTCTTCACTAATTTCACTTTAAGCTACTGACATTTTAAAAGTTATCAGGGCCCAAGTTGAGCACCCTTAGCCCCTCTCTGTATGGCGTCATTTTTGCAGACCATATTAGTACTGTATATGTTCATGAGATGTGCATGCACAAAATTAACCAATTAACTAATAATTCGAAAGTGCACATTTTACGCAAGTGGAAAGCCCAGAAAACTTACCATTAGAATTTGACCTTTCTTAAAATATAATTTTGCTATGTTGAAAGTTTTGACTTTTCTTTAAAACCTACTTGTCTGAAAAAGGGGTCTGTCTGCTCTTTGGAATTCAGAAAAGACCCATCTCTGTAAAACTTCCTTCTGTCTCTAGTACTCTACTAACACTTTTCTCTTTCTTTGTTTAGAAAAGTTACTTTTACAGTGATCAAAACTTCAAGTAAAATACAATTTCAACATTAATGAAAAACTGTAATTCTTTAAAGCAGGAATCACCAACTCCAGTCCTGGAGGGCCGCAGTAGCTGCAGGTTTTCATTCTAACCCTTTTCTTAGTGACCTGTTTTTGCAGCTAATTAATTTCTTTTGAACTAATTTTGAATTAATTAATTCCTTTGAATTCATTTTAATTGACTTGCTCTTGAAGACTCAGATCCCTTAATTGTT
The DNA here is from genome assembly GCF_900747795.2 of Erpetoichthys calabaricus. Taxonomy (NCBI): domain Eukaryota; kingdom Metazoa; phylum Chordata; class Cladistia; order Polypteriformes; family Polypteridae; genus Erpetoichthys; species Erpetoichthys calabaricus. The sequence continues at coordinate 164,029,726 of NC_041401.2, read as the reverse complement.
TCTTTTTCCTTAATTAGTTGCCGAACAATGACGAGATACAAAATGAACCAAAACATGACCAGCAAACTGTGACCATCATACAATATCTGAAAATAAAAAGGGAATGTTAATCAGCTCAGGTCCCCAAAACATTTGAACAGTACTCTTAGAAAAGGGAAAATCCACAATTTCGGAAATGTATGCCATTGCACAATGAGAGGAGCAACAAGCCATGGAATTAAAGAACGGGTTTAATTAACAACAAGAATTAGTGCCTTATTAAGCAACTGCTTGGAGTAAAATTGGTTGGAGTTTGAGGCCCTGAATTAGTTGGTCTTCTGTTGGCTCACTCAATTCACATTTCAATTCTGTTTGGGTGCCGTTTAAAGAAATAAATTAAGAAATTCACGGGAACAAATCTTAAAAATGCAATTCAATTAAAATGAATTCACAAGGAGTTAACTAGCAGCACAAACAGTGAACTCATTTAAAAAAAAGGGATGGAATGACAACCTGCAGCCACGGTGGCCCACCAGGACTGGTGTTGGCACCCCCTTGCTTTAAAGTACAAGAAAATACAATGTAATAAAAATCATATTCCCCTACACCATGGAGATCTCTACATCCATTTCAAGAGAATAATCATAATTGAGAAATAACTGAAAAACCACAGCACACACTGCTCAACTCAATGTCTGAACATGACAAGAAGTGACTCCAGAATTTTTTTTTCTCATTAAACACAAAATGACAGGCAGACGCGTATGGAATGCGCAAGTTTATACAAATAAACTGGTATGCATTGACATTCATTAAGAAAGCACAACAATAAGCAAAAAACAATGGAAAACACCCATGCATTAATTCATGGTGGGCTTCACCTCACATACTTCACACTCTTTTGATTTCAGTTTTCAGAGTGCTGTCACTGTGACCACAACTTACTTCTTTCAGGGAAAGAATATTATTGACATGGGGAGTAGTATCTATGACCTATTACCTGTGTTTAGTCTCTCATCTTGTGACCTTGCACAGGATGTAGACTAATGTCATCAGCGCACCAATCTTTTTCACTATAACAACAATCTTAAAGCTAGATGTGATTTGTCAGAAGAGCTGCACGCTTGTATACAACCTCAATCCTAAATGTTTGTTGATTGGAGGTGCGCTATTTTGTGATTTTGTAATAATTTAATAATTTACCACCATTCACAGGGTAAACATGTTGGTCCTGCAGCTAATTTTGTTTCCCTTAGGCAAAGTTATAGTAGCGTAGTCAGTGGGATAGCCCAAGCTTGAAACGGCAGACATCAAGATTGTAGAGGAATGCATGGCTGGGATGTTGACGTCAGTCTACTTCAGAAGTGTAATCTTTATTATCACTATGAAAGAGAACAAACAAAGATTCTGGGACATGGAATCCACTTCTATTGTGTTTATAGGGTCATGATTGGCACATTGGCAGCAAGATCTCTCTACTTGCAGATTTTTTTCTGCTTTATTCATTACAATACAATACAATTTATTTTTATATAGCCCAAAATCACACAAGAAGTGCCGCAATGGCCTTTAACAGGCCCTGCCTTTTGACAGCCCCCCAGCCTTGACTCTCTAAGAAGACAAGGAAAAACTCCCAAAAAAAATCCTTGTAGGGAAAAAAATGGAAGAAACCTTGGGAAAGGCAGTTCAAAAAGACATCCATCCATCCATTTTCCAACCCACTGAATCCAAACACAGGGTCACGGGGGTCTGCTGGAGCCAATCCCAGCCAACACAGGGCACAAGGCAGGAACCAATCCCAGGCAGGGTGCCAACCCACCGCAGGACACACACAAACACACCCACACACCAAGCACACACTAGGGCCAATTTAGAATTGCCAATCCACCTAACCAGCATGTCTTTGGACTGTGGGAGGAAACCCACGCAGACACGGGGAGAACATGCAAACTCCACGCAGGGAGGACCCGGGAAGTGAACCCAGGTCCCCAGGTCTCCCAACTGCGAGGCAGCAGCACTACCCACCGCGCCACCGTGCAGCCCTTCAAAAAGACATCCCTTTCCAAATATGTTGGGCATGCAGTGGGTGTCAAAAAAAGAGGTAAATACAATACAATACACAGAACAGAACACAAGTAATCCTCAACACAATATAATAGTGCAATAGCAATATTACAAATACAGAGCAGAATTCAATTGTAGATGATATCACATAATACGATTTGGATTTGTTCAGAGTCCTGGAGACCTCAGCCATCAAGCTGCCTCCCCTATTGGCCATTCCACAGCTGAGTCAGTGCTAAGCCAGCGAGTCCGATGATTAGGAATTGCGAATGCATTAGGAATGCACTAAATAATATTTGGAATTTATTTATTTTTTCTTTATTGGAAATTATGAATTTTGTAACAAACACAGGGTGGGAAAGACACTTCAGGATGAAGGATGGGCAGTGGAACCTCAGTTTGCAAGTAACTTGGTTTACGAGTGTTTTGCAAGACGAGCAAAAATTTTTAATAAATTTTCACTTGATAAATGAGCGAGGTCTTGCAGTATGAGTAGTTTGTCTGCTGAGAGTCATGTGATCACAACTGAGCTGATGGTTCTTCTCTCTCTCTCACTGCGGGATTGTAGGCAATCGTCTCCTATTCTCCGTCTGAGTCAGCGTGCCTCACTCATATAGTCAACATCCGTACGAGCGTATAGTGTTTACTACAGCATTAGCATTGTGACTGTGTGCGTGCGCGCGTGTGCGCGCTCATGTGTGTGTGTGCTCACGCGCGCGCGTGTGTGCTGTGACGTGTGAGTCCCCGTCTTGCACCCTAAAACAAGAAGCTGAGTCTCAGTACTTTAGCAACATAAACTTTATTCAGCTTGAAACAGCAACAGCGCGGTTATTTATACAAAGACACAGCAGTCAGGCAGGGCCCTGCACATTTATAATGTTCCTTGTTCCTTGTATCACCCATTGACGGCAGGCGCTTATAGCATGTCCGCGATCTTTTCGGATTCGCTTTTACAGAGAACTGCTATAGCGCTGGGAGACTGCGATTGCTTTGGGACGCTCTTCAGCGTGTCATCCCGTTGGGTGCAATCCCACAAGAGTTTAGAAACTCACTCACACCAGCCATGATTCTTTTCAAAGGTAAAGTGCAAGTTAATTTGTTTTATGTATTTTTACTTTTATATTAATCAATTTTGTATGAATAGTTTTGGGTTGTGGAACAAATCATCTGAGTTTCCATTATTTCTTATGGGGAAATTCACTTTGATATACGAGTGCTTTGGACTACGAGCACGTTTCCGGAACGAATTATGCTCGCAAACAGAGGTTCCACTGTATTTATTGTTTGACACAAAGTAGGCGAATCACTTCACTAGTGTGCCTAAGCCAACTTTCCTCAGTTAGGGTCCATGGGGGTACACCTCAAAAAATGATGAACATTCACCCAGGTACCAGGAAAATAACTGATACACCTTGCCTTTCCTGCTCGACATACACTTATAACAATCACAGGTCTTATTCCATCATGCACTTACAAACCAACTCCTCACAAACCTCAGAAGTCCTGACTTCCACCTCCTCATCCACACCTCCTCATGTAGTCTTTCCTAACTCCCATCAACTTCACAGCTTCTCCTCACCCTGCACACAAGTACTTTGGATCCTCCAACTCCTTTTATTCTTCCGTAGATATCACTCATGCCAGTTGCTCCTCCCTAACGTCCTGTCACAGAAAGCACTAGACTGCCAGGTAATCGGGGCATTCCTATTTAATTCATTTCCACCACAGGTACAAGTACAAACCCTAGACAGTGCTCTATGGAAATCTTTGGAAGTGATGGGGACCTTCTAGAGAGTATTTGTATCTATCAGGTAGCTGACTATAAGTACTTAAGAGCCTTGCAGTAAACACTACAGTCAGCTGATCCCACCTGCTCAATAAGTATTCTGAACTGGCTGCTACAAAGTACCCTCTTTAGTTCTTTATCCTACAGGAAGCACGCAATCTCCACAGTGGCTGAACAAACAGGTCTGATGTGGTATTCATCTGGAGCCAACAGCAGGTAGAGATGGAGATCTGAGATTGGTGAACTTGGTTGGCAAGTTTGCTGAATCACAGCCTTTCTCTTGCATACTACTAGCTCTCCAGTAGTGGTGACATTGCATGGAGAAGATGTGGGCCGACACAAAAGGTGATCAGGTGTCATCACCAGGCACGATCATCACTCATACTGGTCAGAGATGGGCTATGTGCAGCTGAGTAAAGGAGATCTGTATTTAGCTAACTCTACAAAGGGCTCACCTCTGAGCTGGATAATGTGGGTTCGAAAATGTGAGGAATCTTTTGAATTGAGTCATCTCCAGTTCTGGTCATTTGTTCTCTGTGTCCAACTGTTTGAGACACAAGCAGTTTGACCCCTTGTACAAACCTTTTATGTAGTTTATATGTTTCATGCATCTCATTTATGGAGATATTTTTTAAAATTACATTTAATTTAATTCCATTTGGGGGTCTTCTTTTTCTTTTGGCTGCTCCTGTTAGGGGTTGCCACAGCGGATCATGTTGTTCCATATCTTCCTGTCCTCTGCATCTTGCTCTGTTACCCCCATCACCTGCATGTCCTCTCTCACCACATCCATAACCCTTCCCTTACAGTAGGCCTTCCTCTTTTCCTCTTGTCTGACAGCTCTATCCTTAACATCCTTTTCCAAATATACCCAGCATTTTTCCTCTACACATGTCCAAACCAACACAATCTCGCCTCTCTGACTTTGTCTCCCAACCTTCCAACTTGAGCTGACCCTCTAATGTCCTCATTTCTAATCCTGTCCAGCCTTGTCACACCCAGTGCAAATCTTAGCATCTTTAACTCTGCCACCTCCAGCTCTGTATCCTGTTTTCTGGTCAGTGCCACCGTCTCCAACCCATATAACATAGCTGGTCTCACTACCATCCTGTAGACCTTCTCTTTCACTCTTGCTGATACCCGTCTGTCACAAATTACTCCTGACACTCTTCTCCACCCATTCCATCCTGCCTGCATTCTCTTTTTTACCTCTCTTCCACAATCCCCATTATTCTGTACTGTTGATCCCAAGTATTTAAACTCATCCACCTTCGCCAACTCTACTCCCTACATCCTCACCATTCCACTGACTTCCCTCTCATTTACAGACATGTATTCTGTCTTGTTCCTACTGACCTTCATTCCTCTCCTCTTTAGAGCATGTCTCCACCTCTCCAGGGTCTTCTCAACCTGCTCCCTACTCTCATTACAGATAACAATGTCATCAGTAAACATCATAGTTCAAGGGGATTCCTGTCTAATCTTATCTGTCAACCTGTAACCATCACCATTGCATTGCAGATAAGAAAGGCCTCAGTAGAATCCATCAAATTCTAGTTGCACCACTGACAAAAACTGTTGTATTTACTTATTTTGCACAAGACACTTAACCATAAAAGTCTTAAGCAAATTTCTCCTCTTTTAAGGGGCTACATGCAGAGCCAACAAAACCAGAAATATGCACCCAGACAATTGTAAAAGGTACAACTGATGTTGCTTTGTCTACTTTTCATGTGCACTGGAGAGGTTTGTGGGTCACAGTTTGCTGCACACTGGAAGACTTGTGGGGGATCCATTTGCAGTCCAGCATGTGGATTCTCAGGGTTCCTGACTCCTGACTCCTGCCTTCTCGACTGCACCACTGCAATGTTCCATACACCATGATGTGACGTGTGACATCAGCATGCTTGTACTTTGAAAGAAATCGAAGCACAAAGTGAAGCATCCAAATATTAATGCTTGCCATGTAGAATGATGTACAAACAAATAAAAAAACAAAGTAATTGTTAAGGTGCATTTCTGATTTAGATTTCTGAATTGGTCCTGTTTGAATTGTGGGTGGCGTTTTGGTTGTGGCCTTTAATGAAGCCGAGTCCTACTTGTTATTTGACTGCTGTTTATCAATTCCATCTTATTGCAGGCTAAATAATCTTTATTGTGCTGAAAATGATACTGCTGATCTTAAACATTTCCAGAATATCTACTTTGATCAGAAGGTAGATTTTCTGTGTCTGTTTGTTAATAACTAAAATGAGAGATTGTGATAAACCCTATTATTCATGCTATTGTTATATGTGTTTGCCTTCTCTATGTTATCTTATTTAAGATGCTCTGCAGTTACCTTGCATTTAGCTTTGTGGGTTATGAGTTGAACTTTACCTCAGAAAAGAAGCCACCAGTTATTTCAGCAGAATATTCAAACTAAAGCCCAGTGAATGGTAGGGGCTTAACAGTGCAAGAAGGAAATCTGCTGAAATGAGGACAAAGAAGGCTCACTTTTGAGGAGTAACAGATTTCTGGAGGACTGGTAGCAGTAAGGAAGGCAGATAAAAGACCCAAAATGTAAACCTTGCAAGAGATGAAAGAGTTGGCACCGTTACCTACATCATTAAATCCTTAATCACACTTAATGCCTGATGATCTGTGTGTAATGGTGAAACTTTGTGTGGATTTGTAACGTTACTGATTTCTTACCCTTAACAGATTTTGCAGGTGAGTCACACTGAGACTGTGTGTGTAAGCTCAGTCACACAGACATACCACTTAGTTTGTCTCACCAAAACGACCTCATTCTGTTTTACCTGGGGGTTAGCCTCAAATCTCGGAGGGCTACCTGAGGCCTCTAATTAGTCAACTCTAAATGGCAGCCACATCGTTGCATGGCTGGGCATCCCAAGAGTCTCTATAGATGTTTCAGCATTGACTTGTTGTCCCAAAAGATAGCTTATAGAGGCTGACCCTGACCACATCCATATTCCTAGCTATAGGCATTTTCCATTATGATCCACCAGGGGGCATTTGTACCTAGACCTTTTTTTTTTTTTTCTAAAACATTTTTCATTCTTTTCAGAGGACACTGGTAGAAGCAGAATAAAGAGAAAGGGAAGAGGTACAGATTCAAACCAATCCTGAAATGATTTTTGTTAAAAGGATGTGAATGTATAATATGTTAGAAAACCTTACCTTCTAATTTTTGTCACCCTCACTGTAATCTCACAATGCCAAGGAACACAACCATGATACATCAGCTAGCATCACTTCAAACCCAATTATATCCCAGAACATTAAAGAAAAGTGATTGAATTGTGAAGGTACAGCACCTATAAAAAGTGTTCAACCCCCCCAACCTTTGGGAGTTTTCACATTGTGGCATATGAAGGGGCATCCCTTGGCCAGGAGAAAGCATGAATTATTACCTGGATGGGAGGCCCGAGAGAAACATCATTGGCCACCTGGGCGGAAAGATTATATTGTGCCCAGCCGGTATAAAATAATGGAGGGACCAGAGGAAGCTGGAAATTGGGAGTGGGTCCATCCCCCATATGCTAGGTGGCAGTGGTCCTTGTGTAAGAGCCCATTTGGGACACCTGCAGGGGTGCTAAGGAAATGGAGTCTGGAAGTGCAGCCCTGTAGGGGTCCATTTTGATCAGTAGAGGGCACTGTCAGGGGAGGTCTACTCTACTTTCTCTATGACCCGGATGTGCTTCCTAGAGGGGCTGGATTGATACAGGAAGCATTCACTGGTCCGACATAAAATGGGAGCCCGATTCTACAGATGGGGGAGTTGGAGTCACTAGGCAATACTCAGTGGAGGCGAAGAAGGAGGAAGGATAAAAATTCCCAAAAGATCATTTATTGGATAATTGGTGGCTTGTTATTATTATTATTACTGTAATTAGACAAGATGATTGTGAGAAGGTGCCTGAAAAAAAGGAATAAAAGTATATTGCTTGGACTGTGGTTTAGGGTTGTGGTTTTGTAGTGCATGTAGTAATTAATTTGAATTGCATTTGTCATTTCAACAGATGACACATCACAAACATTTGTAGTAATAAAATGCATTACTATAAATGTTTGTGATGCACCATCTGTTGGAGTGACAAATGTAATACATTTTATTACTACAAATGTTTGTGATGCACCATCCTTTGGAATGATACAGATATAGCAACCGGACAGACACACAGATACACAGACTCCAAAGCAACTCCATGAAACTCCATGAAAGTGTGACTGAAAATCTCAGGTCTACAGATAAAGACAAGAAAATGCCTAAGTCACTGAATATCTCTTAGGCAATTAGGTTTTATGGTCTGATGACACCAAAATTGAGCTTTGTGACATCAGACTAAATGCCATGTTTGTCATAAACCAAACACTGCACATGATCAAAAATACGTCATCTTTGCCATGAAGCATGGTAGTGACAGCATCATGCTGCAGGATTCTAATTCTAATCTGTAGTAGTCCCTTAAAGGCTTAGGAGGGTAGTTGGTAAAATGAATGCTGCAAAATACGGGGAAAGCCTGGTGCTGTCAATAAGAACACTTGTGAGGAGATTTGTTTTCCAGCAAGATAGTGGAAAGTCAAAGTTATAAATGGATGGCCTAAAATCTAAATGTTTATGTCAGTTTGCTCTTATATTTACATCCACTGTACAAAAACTATTTTGGGTCTGGTTTGGATCTGTTTATGAGGTAAATGGATAACTGCCTACTGCTTTAATAATCAAGGATGAAGGCTTTCAAGAGATAAATAACTGAGAGACAAGAAAGTAGAGTGATACTTAAATGGGGAGCCACTTCCAGGCTAACACTAATATGACCACTTCTTTAAATTCTAGGGTCTCTTTACTGTCTTACTTGTGCCGCCTTTGAATTAAATAATGTAGGAAGTTTAACTCATTGTCATATTTTAGTCTGGTTAGGAGATGACAATTAAATGACAGCAGGTGTATCCAACTAACCAAGCTCATTTCCATCTTCTCTGTTTTAGTCCCTCTCCGATACAACACCATGACAATTATCTGGATTTGTCTGGCACTTATTATGGGGTTGGGGACCTTCCTGATGGTGCTGATTTGTCGTAAGAGGTAAGAAAAAAATCAAAACTGATACATAGTCATGTCTCACCTCTCACAAGTAGCATATCCATCAGCCCACCATGCATTTCAAACCTACTTTTTAGGTGTTTTTGCTAACATTGAAAAAATTAAAATTCGTTGGAGAGTTTAAACTATATGAAGATTCAAAATTTTTGTCCATTCCAGTAGCCCGGCCAAGAATTGCCCTGATAGTTGCCAGTCATAGGCTTAAAATACTTTGCTTCTTGTGCACTTCTTCACAGTCTTTGATTAATGTTTCTACATCAATTTGTCCTTCAAGCTTTTTGTCTGACAAAGACATTTTCTTTTTGTTTCAAATTCTTGGCTGCTTGACATTCTGATCATTGTTTATTGAAGATGTCATTCAGGTCACTTTTTCATTACTTGATGTTCACCACAGTAAGATTAATGGATAGTCCTACCTTTTGGTGGCCGAAGCTTACAGTGCTGTAGCGGGTAAGGGTGTAAAAGATGAGCTTGGACAAACTGCAATCCTGGCTCACTTTGTGACTCTGAGTGAAAAGCATAACCTGATATGGATGTGGAATGCTATAGAAATTAAAGCTAGCTAGACAGTCAGTGATTGAAGGAAGAATGCATCAGTGAAGACCCTCAGGAACTGCATGTTACCCGCACATACCAGACTAGTCAGAAACTACAAGTCAGATCAGTGCTTCAAAATGCCTAGGAAGTTGCATCAGAGTTGTAAAAGTAAAGGTCAATTACCTTTGAAGGGACATACAGAGATATTTCTGACTGGCAGATGTACCACCCACTGGCGTGTTTCACCAATTCCAGCCAGCATGTTGGTGTTGTGCTGAGAGCATAAGGGACTGCATAAAGACTCCTTTAGTTTAATGTTCTACTGAATTTATAAGCGGGCGGCACGGTGGCGCAGTGGTAGCGCTGCTGCCTCGCAGTAAGGAGACCTGCGCTCCGGTTTCTTTCCACAGTCCAAAGACTTGCAGGTTAGGTGCTTTCCTAAAAATTGTCCTTGGTGTGTGGGTGTGCGTGTGCGTGTGCGTGTGCCCTGCGGTGTGCTGGCACCCTGCCCGGGGTTTGTCCCTGCCTTGTGCCCTGTGCTGGCTGGGATTGTCTCCAGCAGACCCCCGTGATCCTGTGTTAGGATATAGTGGGTTGCAAAATGACTGACTGACTGAAGAGTTGAAGAGGTATCTTAACAAAAGCCCACTAACAAAACTATATTGCTAAAAGTGCAAGGTGACACTTGTGTACACCAAGAAATGAACTCAATAATGTTTATAAAATTTAAAATAAGCTAACCCCCCATTGGTAATAATTTCTGCATTACATATACAATAGATATATAATGATAGTGGATAAGGTGCTGTGAATAAATCTGTAGGAGTACATCTGAAATTTTGAAGGGACAGTGATATTTCAGTCAAAATGGAGACATTGCAAATACCCAAGTAAAAGTTTAATCTTACTTTTAGTCCCATAAAGTAAAACAACAACAGTGAAAAATCACTGGTAAAATTATTCTTATAGATAAGCATTAATATTTATTTAAAGAATTCTGTATTAATAACCTCCCCTCAAAGAAAACAAAAAAATACGATTGTATCTTTGACATTCTCCAACATCCACCTTCTTTAACAGATTCATAGATATTGAAGACATACATATTTATAACAGCACTAGACATAGAATATCACAACTATTGTAATTACCGTAACAAGCTCAATTCATTTACTAAACAAACAATATGGGCTCAAAACAAAAGTAAAATTACACTTTATTCCATCACTATTTCACAAACATGGTTAAATTAGCAGAAAAAACTTTGAAAACTACAAAATCTGCTATTTTTATTCCTGATTGCATTTATATATGAAATAAAGATGGAGTTGGCATGGATTACATGGAAGAATGTGTATGCTGTGCTGATGTGTTGCTTTCGGTGTAAATTAAGTATTAGTGGTTAGTGTAGTCATCTGACCATGAACAAAGGATGCAATTTAAATAAGCGAAAGAGCTCTAAAATCCTTACATCCAAATTTCAAAGGGTCAGAAGTTCATTTGAGAGAGTGGTGCCCCATTTTGACATCCTCAACCCCCCGTGGTACTGGACTTGTTATGATACATACCGTATATACTCGCGGATAAGTTCTCCCGCGGATAAGTCGGGGCTTGATTTTACTGTATAGTTTTTGGAATTTTATAATGTTGGTCGTACAAGTCGAATGCGGAAAACTCACGCTATTGGTCTTAGAGATTATGATATGCTAACACCCACCTGAGAGAGTAACCACAGAGCACACTACCTTTTTTATTTTTAAATATTGTGCCTACATGACCACATGGTAATACCCGAACTATTCCGAAGCGACAATTGCACTGTTTTGTGTTTTTTGTATATCACACCTTCAGACACCTTTATCGTAAGAGCATCCCTTATCTACGATGGAGCGTTCGATCAGAAGAAAATATGAAGCTGGTTTAAAATTAAAAGTCGTTGAAATGGTGAAAGAAATTGATAACTGCGCTGCTGCAACAAAATTCGATACGTCTGAGAAACTGATGCGAGATTGGAGGAAGTAAGAAGATTTGAACGATTATAAGTCGGGGTCTGATTTTATGATCGATTTTTTGGGTTTCAAGATTAACTTAATTTACTTATAAGACATTATTATAAAAATGAAAATGTTGCAAAACAAAACATACCATTAGGAGAAGCACTACACAGAAATGGAAAGAAAACAAAAACAGTAAATAAAAGGTTAAGTGTACTGAATAAATATAGCACCATATTATGTGTATTCCCTAACAAAAGTCAAAAAGTAGCATCCGTCCATATATTACTATTAAATGTTGCATAATACCTCTAGCTCTGGAGTAGGAATATCCACAAGCTCTTCAAAATTAGCAGGCACATCGTCACATGGCACAAAAGTTAACAAAACTTAACATGTACAAGAATCTTCTTGTTGTTTTTATAATTGTCACTAAATTAAATTCCTCCACAGCAACTGTCCAAGGTGGAAAAAGCAATCCGCCAGCTCAGTCCACAGAAAGACAATTTTCAGCACATTCAGAATTGTGAATACCTGGCAGAAAAGGCAAGGTGATATCTTAAATATGATCCAGCAATAATAATCAGCATAACCGCTACTCAAACTGCTCTTCACATAATAAATGTTTCTCCTCACATAGTAAACATATATATATATATATACAAATCATCATATTCAAAAGATGCGTATAACAAACAAAGATTAAAGTGAATCAGTCAGCATTCTGTTTGACAGTAGAAAAGAATGAAATGCAGATAGATAAAAATTTGCAAAAGATCACTAAAACTTAAAAGGAAAAGTCTTTACAAGGTAAGTAACAAAAAAGTAAATTCTCAGTTCTATGATATGTGGATCATTGGTTTGCTGTGACAATGGTAAACTCCAAGTATGTTCTGGGTGGCTACTTTATTGCATGCTATCTCCTCTAACAGGAACATGTGAGACTCTGGGATAATCCTTGGCTGTGAAAGCTGTTTTCTTATGTCTCTTCCTTTAAACCTTTAAAAGGCAGTTATTAATCTATTTCAGAGTATTGAAAGCACATACCATAAGTTCTCCCTTGAGTTTGACTGGACCATTGTTTTTATTTTTGTTTGTTTTTTTGACCAAGAAGCAGGTGATGAAAGGAAACCAGAAGTTCTATCTGCTGCCAACAACATTTTACTGTCCTCTGTATAGATTAGGGAAAACCTTTCATACATGAAGAACACATAAAAACTGCACATAACCTTCTCACCCAGTTAATGCTAGCAATATTTTAACATGTAGAAGAAGAGTTCCCATGGGCCAGAGCCTACCTCAGCAACAGTGGGTTCAAGGTTGAAGACAACTCTAAACAGGGTGCTACTCTATTGTAGGGCCTACTCACACTCACAAAATTTCAGTCTGGAATTGTGAAGTGGCCTAACCAGAACATCTTTGGAGATGTGGTAGGAACACTGTAGCACCTAGATAAAAACCCACATGGACAATCATTGAGGGTGGAATTCAAACTCAGATTCAGCCACCATATCTGGCAACATCATCCACATTATACAGCATGAGCGACTAGTCATGTGATTAGTCACCATGAATTTTGCATCACACCTTTTTTATGGTGTCTATAGTGAAAACACATTTCACTTTTCGTGAATCTTGTGCTAGATATTAAAAAAAATACAAAATTTAAATCCTGATACGTATATGAAATGTGGCCACTTAATAATGTGGGGTATAGACATTTGTTCTAGTGTTATGATGGACTGTGAAACTTGGGACCTTTATCGGGATGTACTGCTCTCTGTTCCATATTTTGCTGTCTTGTGAGTCTGGATTTGAACCACCTGAACATTTGATAAAGAATAAAGAAATCATATCTTCTTCTTAGCAAGTCTAGAAAAAAACATCCCATTACCATCTAACTGTGAGGGTGTGGTAGGTTTGGGCCAAAGTGTTTTCTATCACCAGATTCCCAAGGGGTCCAATTTGCCAATCTTGGAAATAAGAGAACCAGTGATGAAATGCTTCCGCAGCATCATAGGTAGACCTGAAATTAAATATCAACCAAAATCCAATGTGGAGATAGCACTTTTTCTCTTATTCTTATGGGTTGTTTTTCAGGGCTTTTAAGTTAGATTGGTGATGGTGATGGTGATAATAAATGGACTTTATAAGTGTAAATGCACCCTTTTTACACTGGAGATTCATTCTGTGTTACTTCTTACCTTGCAGAACTTGTTAGCAGGATAGACTATGGAATTCCAAACCTTATAATGAAAGTGGTTTTACAGAATGAAGTGATTGATACTGACCTCTCAGTACACAAAGGCATTAACACTAGAATTACCAGAGCCTACGAAAAAACTCGTAGATCCGGCCCACCTTAAATCGCTTCTTAAAACCATTCTCACCTCTCCGCCAGTGTCTTTTGTCATCTAAATGTACCGATAAAGACAAGCTGCCAGCAGCCGGCTATTCCATCCCCCCAATGACTTAGAACGTAAACGAGCTTTTCCCAGCTCATGCCTTGATTGATTATTTGGGAGTGAAGTGGAGTTTTAGAGTAGAAATAATAGATTGTTATTTGAAACACACGCATTTCATATGTGTTGCATTTCTACAGTAATCTGTGTAAACAAATTGTTAAAACAAAAACGTTTTATATATTCTAGTAGCAAATGACAAAATGTAGGCATAAACTATATAATGTATGAAGCCTGAAGTCCAAATATCAAAGAAACACTTTCACAAAAAGTACAAAAAAAAAGCCACCGCCAAAAAAAGCCACCTTAGTGTGAGACATTGACATGAATTAAGTATCACTGCTTCCGTGGTGCAACAGTATCAGTCGCTGACTGGAAATCAGAAGGTCATGAGTTCAATCCTGCACAACTCCCTTTTGAGAAGTGTTCTTATTTTCACTATTTTAGAATAAAAAGATACATTTGATTTCAGTCTGTAACAGCCGGTGTAATTTATGATATTTGTAAAGGTTAGCTTTATTTTTTTAAAATTCACTTTTCATTGTCTCAGTCGCGTTCAGGATCCATCCCTACCGCCCCCAATCTGACACTGCTGTTTTCACATAAAGACGTGCTATAGTTCTGCAGTGTATCACGATACATACGACCGCGTGTTTTTTTCCCCCAGTATTGCCAGTCCCCACGTGTTGCTGTATGCTGTTTCTTTTGTACTCCAGGACATGCAGAGGAAAGCATAGTAAAGAGCAGTAACTTCAGCGCTATATGCAATCATCAGACACTCCCCATCTGACACTGCTGTTTTCACATAAAGACGCGCTAAAGCTCTGCAGTGTACTTGTGACTGCATTGTCGTACCAATGCTTGCGAACTGAAGTGTCTGCATGCACTTTTCGTGCATTATACGTGTATTTTTTGAGCATGCCCATGTAGCTCAAACACAGGAACATATGTTGATGTAAAAGTATAACAAAACAAATGCACTTTTATTCAAGACTATAACCGAAGAAAAAAGAAAGCAAGTTACAGTAGGCGGTTGATATGACAGCTTGCGTGGTGGAATGCTAAGAACTGCTGATTTCCATTCTGTGCTATATAACTGTTAACATTTGAATCTGATGATTGCATATAGCGCTGTCTTATTTAGTGTGCGCAAGAACATGCAGGTGGCCAGTTGCTGATTGCTACAACGCACATTTTAAAAAAAGAAAGAGACAAATATATGTGACGTTTTGAAGAAATCATTTTATGACGCGAATAGTACCAATCAGAAAACATCGTCGAAGTAATGCGATATTATTTGAAAACGAACAGCGTCAGATCAGGTGTGAAGTTATACTGGCGCTGTTTGAGTCAGATCAGAAGCTGAATAAGCTGAAAAAGCTCCTGTTCTGACTCTAAGTAAAAAAGCATGAATTAATCAACAGAAATAACCGCGATTGACATTTTAAAGTTAACGATTTACAGTGCATACCAATTTATAAATTCAATGTCCGTTTGAGGAAAAAAAAAACACTTTCTTCAAAGGTGAGAATTGAACTCATGTCTCTGTGGCACAGTAAGGCAGTGGTGCTCCAAGTCAGCAAACCGTAGCGTTAAGCCACGGAAGCTGTTGTATCATCCTTGAACCTTTTGTAAAAGTGTTTATTTGATGTTTGGACTTCAGGCTTCACAGATTCTATAGTTTATGCCTACATTTTGTAACATTTATTACTAAAATATGAAAAAGTTTCTGTTTTAGCAATGTGTTTACACAGATTACTGTAGAAACGGAACACGCATGAAATGCATGTATTCCAAATAGCGATCTATTATTTCTATTCTAAAACTCCAGCAGTTCAGTCACTCCCAGATAATCAAACAAGGCATGAGCTGGGAAAACTTAGTGAACATTCAGCGGCGGTGGGGGATGGAATAGCCGGCTGCTCGCTGCTCCTCTTAATCGGCACATTTAGAAGACAAAAGAGAGGTGAGAACGGTTTTAAGGTGGGCCGGATCTACGAGTTTTTTCGTAGACTCTGGTAATTCTAGTGTTAAGAAGCACAAGATGAGGCTCTTCCAGGCCATCACACATCCACTCCAGTGTTCACCAGTACTCCAGAGTTTCTTCACCACTTCAGAACCATGCCCTCACAATAACCATCATGCCACTTATAGTATATCAGGCAGATGGCGCCACACCTCCCAGCCAAATAACAAACACCTCCCATTTTTTTTCAAGCCAAATGACTCCAGAAAGCAAACCTTCGTTTGACTGGCCCTCCAAGCTTGCCTCTGCGGACTCCTTGGCTGATTCTTCATCTGAAAACCTGGTGCCACGAAGGTGAGATTTGACAGCCATATCAGGTGTTAATCACTGCTGCCTTACCCTGCACTTCAGCTCTGCCTATTTGTGCTCCTCCATCTTACCCATGGGTCAACGGTACAAGATAATGGCAGTTGCAGAAAGTCCACTGCTTGGGAATTACATCCCCAGGAAAAGAAATTCTAAACTACTCCCTCCACCAGCATGTTAGACAATAATGCAAGGATGGGCGCTGTCCGTCCCATTGAGTAAGTCATTTAAGTGGCCAAAAATTGCAAAAGACAGCCTGGTGACTTCCTTGACAATGAGGGTTATGTCATGTAAATAATACAACATGACTTACAGTCAACCAATACGTAGGATTGCAGAGTTTGGGAAAGCTGACTATCTTGGATGGTGCTATATGAGTAGTAGGATTTGTATTTTGCTGCCATTCATCATTGTATATGAAATGACAAACACATCAATGCCATGACCAGCTAGGGCTCCATGTGCCGCACAGCCAATCAAGCACAACCTATTTAGAATCCACTTAATGGCAGGGTTAGGAAGCAGTGCTACCTGCTGGGCATTCATGGTATTGCAATGTTACCTGCATTTTCTTGCAGCATATACACGTATCTCAGCAGTGACTTAAAGAAATGGTGTGGCTGTGCCACAAGTTGATGTCCTCAAAGTCTGTCCTGCAGGCTCATACAAGAGCTACCAGTTGACCCCACAAAGTGTTCCAAAGAAACACTTTCCTGGACTTAACCAAGCGTCTTGATTTCTCTCTGCTTATGTATTTTTTTCTGTTATTCTGCAGACATTGCGGTTACAGCAAAGCCTTCCAGGATCCAGAAGAGGAGAAGATGCACTATGAAAACGGACACAGTGGGTAGCATTGCATTTCACCCAAATGCCTATTACCTCAGCCTCCTTAGTTCCCTTCATGATGTATCTTTATCAGACTTGTGCTAGTCACTTGTCTTCCTTTACTTATAGTCCTGTTTAAAAATGTGGTTTCATTATAATAAGCTATTGAATTCAATTGTTTCATTCCAGCTTTGCAAGTTTGCATGTGCAATTCAGAATTATCAAAAGAAATTAAATGCCCTGTAAAATATATAATAGAACTATTTTTCTTCCTGGAAATTATCTAGAAAAATATGAGGTAGTTGCCCACTGAGCCCTGTTATTCAACTTTAGGCTAAAGGATTGTTCTGATAGAAGGAAATAAGAGCAAAATTACAACAATAGAATCCAACAAAATTACAACAAGTTAGAAATTCAAAGAAAAGTGCAATAAAATCCAAATAGTATTGCCAATAATGATTCTCATCCTACAACACTTAATGACCCATTGGATGATCTCAGCCCTCAGCCAGAAAAAAATAGGCTAAGGCCTGCCCTTCAGCAATGATGTCACTGATGATGTCAATGATGACCCGCCTCTTTCATTCACTGAACACAAGAGATGTATCAAAGAAACAGTGGATGCAAAAAGTATACAGACTCCTTCACTTTCTGCACACTGCAATATGTTATAGATTTAATTGTAAATTGATATATAAGCCATGTTTGCCTATCAGTCTACACTCAATAACACATAAAGACAAATTTAAAAACATGTTTTCAGAAAGATTTTCAAATGTATTAAACATCAAAAACTGACATCTCTCATTCATATACTGTAAGTCTTCAGACCATTAATTCATTACTTTAGCAGCAATTACAGCTTCAACTCTTCTTGGGTATGTTTCTGCAAGTTTTGCGCACCTGGATTTGACCTGTTTGTTTATCTTTTTCTTCCTCATAAGCTCCATTAAATTAGATAGAAAGCATCTGTAAACTGCCATCGTCAGGTCTCTCCTCAGATGTTTTACGGGGTTTAAGTCTAGACTTTGGCTGAGCCACTCAGATGCAGTCAGAGACTTCTCCTGAAGCCGCGCCAATTTTTTCATGGCCGTGTGCTTCAGGTAATTGTCATGCTGAAAGGTGAACCATCACCATGAGGTCACATGCACCCAAGGATTTTTCTGTATTTTGCTGCATTCGTTCTTCATTTATGACTAGTCTTCCTAGTCACTGTGAAGCACCCCACAGCATGATGCTGCCACTGTTATGCTTCACCAAAGGGATGGTATTAGATGGGTGATGAGTAGTACCTTGTCTTCTCCAGACATAGGGCTTGGAGTTCTGCACAAATATTTCAGTTTTTGTCTCATCAGCCAAGAGAGTCTTTTTCCTCATCCTCTCAGAGTCCTCAAATTGCAGTGTATTAAGTGTGGCTTCCATTTAGCCACTCTACCATAAATGCCTAATTAATGGAGTGCTTTTGAGAGGGTCATCCTTCTGACAGACCATCGCTGAAGCTCTGTTAGTGTGGCCATTGAGTTCTTAGTCATCTCACTCAACAAGGCCCTTACTAAGTTTGGCCAATTCTAGAAAAGAGTCCTGGTGGTTCTAAACGTCTTCCATTTCATTATCATTGAAGCCACTGTGCTCCTGGAGAAGCTCAAAGCTTTAGACATGGTTTTATCCCCTTGCCCTGATCAGTCCCTCACCACATTTTGATCATAGAGGTCTACAGAGAGTTCCTTGGACTTCATGGCTTGTTTTTTATGCAGACATGCAGTGTGAAGTGGACCTTATTTACACAAGTGTGTGACTTTCTAAACTGTCGAGTCAATTCATTTTGGCAGAGGTAGACTGCAATCAAGTTCTGGACACATCTCAAGGAGAAATAAAGCAAACAAGATGGACCAGACCATAATTTGGAATGCCACAGCAAAGGGCCTGAATACTTACATAAATGAGAGATTTTGGTTTTGATTTTTGTAATAAATTTGCAAAACATATTTTCACTTTTTATGGGTTACTGAGTGTAACCTGATGGATATCAATATTAAACCTACAACCCAATAAAGTGTGCAAACGTGAAGAGGTCTAAATACTTTCTGAATCCACTGTATATACAATACACAAATATGAAAAAATACTTAAAATAGTACTGAACAAAAAATAGAAATTGTCAAAACCAAATCTAAAATAATAACAGAAATGACCAAAAAGAGGAAACATAATTAAGTAATGGATCAGATGCTGGATAAAACACAACAGGGATAGGCTCTGGTCCCTTCCTATGTAATTTTTAGTGGTAATATAAGGACCACAAAATGGATGAATGTAAACTTAAAAAGGAAAAATAGATCATAAGAAGTACTAGTAATACAGTTTTGGTTCCTTCCTTGCACCCAGTCCTGCCAAGATCGACTGCAGTGAACTGGTTAAGTGACACAGAAAATGAATGGATCAAATATTTTAGGGATTGTTATTTTTAAAGTCAAGTCTGCAGCTCGCTGGCCATTGCTTGGAAGCTTTACCATTTAATTCTGTATCTTGACTTTCACTGCCCCACGTTTAAATGTGTTGTAATTTTTTTCATACGTTTTGATGAGCTGCCTGCTGCTTCTTGGCATTTGCAGAAAAGAATGCTAAATCTCACCGAGACTAAATCTCTTTCTTCTGCGTTATTTCTGCGGCTCAGCGTGCACTTCAGGAAATTCAATAAATTCTTATTTTTTCTGCTAAACTTTCAGTGTAAATCCATTATTTTTCTCGGAATAAGAACATCTCTCCTCTTTCTCGGATTAGCCAGTTGCCCAGAGCAAAACACTAAAAACAAATATTCAAAAAAAGTAAAAGCAGAGAGGCAAGCATGGACTGCTAGGAGAATTCATGTGTAGCAGAAGATTAAAGTTCTAAACAATGAAAGGCGCCCAGGTATTGAGTGAGTTTGTCTGCTCTGCTGGGTCTACATTTGAAATAACCGTTTGGTTGAAAGCAAGCAGTGAGCACTTTAGAGGTGACGGTGTGGGACATTCCTTATCGGCATTAATCTCTGACTGCTGTTTCCTTTTGATATCGGACTAATAAACAAACGTAATAATCCAAAAGGATTATGTAAAATAAAACACAAGTAAACTAACAAAGAGTTGGGGTCCCTTGTGGGAAAACCATGTTTAATAGCAGAAACGTGAGAGTACTTAGCAAAGAATAGCCTCAGGACAAGAGCTTTTCATAGTAATCTCTTTGGGAAAAATGTATATTTGGTTGCAAGATGGCAAAATAAGTGTCAACTTTTATAGCCTGGGGGCGGAAAAGTTGGATTAATGGGCGGAGCTCTTCCTGTTTGGCTACTCCCTTATTTTTAAAAGGATACCACTTAACTCTTTTTGGCTCATACAAATTTCTGCATTAGGAGTTTGTCATGTTCTGCATACCCCACAAAGACACAGAGCGACAGAAGCTTGGGAGGAGTGTGCATGGTCAGCTATCTGTACAGCGTCCCTTAAGCAATTAGGTTAAGGAGGTTAAGGACCCCTCTCAAGGGCTCAGCAGAGTAGCATTCTTCTGGCATTGGCAGTTTTTGAATGGGCAACCTTCCATTTACCAGCACAGATCCTATTGCCAAAGAGTCACCACTCCTCCAAAGGTAGTGTGTGACTCTCTTGTACACACACCAGCACTGTCCTCTCTAATTCACTCGCCACAAAACCAGTAGAACAATCACATATTGGACAAGTAATGGAGTCTAAAACATCGACATAGTGGGCATTGATAACAAAGTGGATATATGAGAAAGGTGGACATTGCTACTACCCCTTTTCTGATCCTAGTGTTTCCAATAGAGGTAAAAATTGATCAGTCCTACAAAGGTCAAGCATGACAGTGAAAAAGATTTTAATTATAGGATCAGGAGATCCCATAATTTCTTTGCTACTGTAGTTAATATGGTGATTATGTTTTTAAACTAAGGAAATCTCCAAATAATCTGTGGAACTGGTGAGTTTAATACAAAAACGTTTAGAATGTGATACCCAGGTTTGAAGTGGAAGAGTTGGTAAAATGTGTTTAAGAACTCCTCCCCAATAGACTTACCAGCTACAGAGAGAAATTGTGGTCAATATTGGAGGCATTCGAGGAGCTTATAAAATTCTCTACAGCTCTGGGATCGATTAGAGCAGTCATATTTAAATTATTCACTACTAATGGTACTGAGAAGAGATTCTTAAATAAAGACTGAGTGCCTACAGTTAATCTCGAAATACTTAAAAATGGTTTCAAGTCCACATTGCTTTCTCCATTGCTGTCCCCACAACCCGGTGCTTCTTTATGTTCCTCACTAAAGATACCATTGTATCAAGTAAATTACCATAGAGACCTAATGCCATTTCAGATGTTAATTTTCATGAGGTTTGTTGTTCTGACTTTAACTCAAACTTTGCAAAATACTTCTCTATCTCATGACCCCTAACTGGTGATCTGTGCAACAAGAGATAGTGACAAGTATTTAATTACAGGATCAGTGATGACGCACGGTGAAAGATTACGAGTTAATATCAAAATGACAAACCAAGCCAGGAATGTAAGACAAGAATCAAGAACTTTTGACAAAAAGAAAGTCTGGAAACCAAGATCAGAAAGACATAGAGAATCACATCTAAAGTATTTTTTATTCAAATGAAAGTTAAATTTGCCAGGATTTATAGGCCGCACATATGACAACACATGCTGTGCATGCCGGTTTAACTCTGGGAGAGTAGTCTAAGCAATGGCTGACGCTCCTACCACAAAATAGCGGCACTGGTGAGCAATCCAAAATGGCAGACAATAAAAATTTTTACATTTTAAGGAAGAGAAAAACATGTCAAAATAAGATACCTACTGTATGAAAGCATCAGTTTAGCTGCATAGATCTCCAAAAAATAAAAAAAGGGAAAGGCACAAAGATATTAAAAAAAAAAGTACCAATCATAACAGAGAGGAGGTACTTTTCAAAGGGTAACCTAAAGATGTTGTGCCATAGAGACAATGAAAGAGAGAGAGAGGTTAGGAGCTGATACAGCGCATTGTCGTACAAAGCACATGACAAACCAACTCAGGCTCCCACATTAGGACCCGAGTGCAGCCGGCCTCAGCACCACACTAGTTCAGTTGGAATGGAACAGTGTGAGGTTTTTTTTTTTTATGGTGGCTGGAGTGCCAATCCTGCCACCAACCCCCAAGTTTTCCCTGAAAGTTGGAGGTCCTACTTGCAGGTCTGGATGCAGATTAACTTAATACCCAGGACGGAGCAATTGCAGGTTAAGGGCCTTACTCAAGGGCCCAACTAAGTAGAGTCACTTTTGGCGTTTACCTTCCGATTGCCAGTGCAGATCCCAATGACAATGAAAGGACTGGGAGTTGAGTACTAAAGCATTAGTCAATGCCACAAGACCAAAACACTGAACATTAAAGCCCAAAACAGCATTTCTCCTAAATCTACACCTGGAAATGCATTTGAGTGGAATGTAGCAGAAGCTTGTGACAAGACCAGCGGTAACTCTGAAAATTCATATAGCACATGAATGAGGAGAGACTTTCCAAGAAAGAAATTGGTATGTAAATTTAGAGAACATGAAATATTAGGTAGTATGTTAACAAATTACAAAAGTGCTGAATGTGCCTGATACAGTGAGACAAAGGGTTTTACAAGATTTTGAAAGGACAAATCTTGCTATGTTAGTGATACTGTAGTTCTGCTTCAATCTGTCACATTTAAATATTGTTAGTCCTTGAAATTCAACACTTGTTTTTATTAGTTCAAATAAGTGAATCCAACTGAAAATCCTGCCAAGGTTTAACCTGCTGATGTACAGGTTCTACTAGATGATTTCTGCCAAATCTGATCCACTCCTATGTAGAATATTAGAAGACAATTGAACACCTCATAATGGACAGTCTGCATGATGCAAAGGAGAAGCAGATCTAAAGTATAAGCTTTGACCAATATATCTATCACCTTGCTCATAAAAATGTAAATGCAAACAAATCTCCCAAAAAAATAAAATAAATAAATAAATAAAGGCTGCCATTTGTCTTGGGCTGGGATACCAGGTATGCTGCAGTAGATCCTTGACAGCTTTCTGCTTTATCCACATTAAATTGAGAGCTGCACAATTTGATTATCTTTGCACACAAGGCATCTGGTATAAAAAAAGAAAAGCTGATGTTTATTGCCGTGGGTTTTTATCAGTGCTTAATATAAATATTGTTTTCCCTTTGCAGTAAAGTTCCCAGAATCCAAGTTTTATATTGATCCTCATACCTATGAGGACCCCTGCCAGGCCATCCATGAGTTTGCCCGTGAAATTGAGGCATCCAGGATCAAAATTGAGAAGATCATTGGCTCAGGTGATGGCAATTTCATTTTTCTTTCAATTTTTTGTCTGATAATAAGCTTTCCATGCAGAATGTTTGCCTTTCAGATTTACTTCCTACCTCCATCTTTTCTCAGCTGATTTAAGTCAACACTATATTTTTCACTTATAGCGCCTTTTGTCTTCTAATAATGTTATTTTTCTCCCTAGTAATTCCACACTGGCTTTGTGTGAATGTGAATTTGGGGTTACATTGTGATGGACTAGTATCATGTTTGGTTCTACCATGATAGGCTGTAGCCCAACCCCCAGACTTCTGAATTGCATTGTGAGGGTCTGAGAATGTTATGTTACAATATTAATTAGAAGGAGACAAAGAGTACAGATTAGAGGAGAGTGCTCCATGTGGAATGAGATCATCAGTGGAGTCCCTCATATGTCTGTCCTTAAACCAAAATTGTTTTGACTTATTTTAATTACATAGGCTTTGGTATTGTTAAAATAAGACTTTAGACAAGTGCTTCCTGTCTTGCTATATGGTTGCGAGACATGGACGTTAACCAGTGACCTGAGATGAAGACTGGACTCCTTTGGTACTGTGTCTCTCCGGAAAATCCTTGGGTACCGTTGGTTTGACTTTGTGTGCTCATGAATCCAGAATGAGGCACATTACCTGCATTGTGAGGGAGCGTCAGTTACGGCACTACGGCCATGTGGCATGTTTCGCCGAATGTGATCCGGCTCATAAGATCCTCATTGTTGGGGACCAAAGTGGCTGGACCAGGCCAAGGGGTCGCCCATGTAACACCTGGCTACGGCAGATAGAGGGTCATCTCCGGAGGGTAGGACTGGATCACGTGTCTGCCTGGGGGCTTGCCAACCTGGATCCCGAGCTGTTTTGACGTGTAGTGGGTGCGGCAACGCACTGTACCTGTGCATGCTCCCCAGCTTGACTTGACTTGGTATTGTTAGAAAAGTGTGAAATTTGCTGACGACACTAAAATTGTAGGAATGGCAGACACTGAGAAGTCAGCAAAAACAACCCTAAAAACTTGGACAAGTTATTCACCTGGGTGAACACTTGGAAAATGCAATTTAACACAGAAAGTGCAAAGTGCTACACACGGAGAAGAGCAACACCAATTATATAAACAAAATGGGAGACACTAACCTACAGGAAGCAATGACTTAAAAAATGTAGGGGTTTGTGTTGGCACAGCATTTTCATCATCTACAGTAAGCAATTGTAGCTCTCCAAAACTGGCAGCTACACCACCAAGATCTGAGGCCTGGGAAGTTGAGGACTTTAGACCCAACAAGCTGTACTTCTTCCATTAAAACTTCCCCCAAAATCGATCAAAATAAGCCAAAAAAAACAAACAGTATGTAAAATAATAAAGTGAGTATACATTGATAAAAAAAAATGAATAAACTCAAAACAATATATACTAGCCGATGCCCACCATAGCATATGGCGGTGTAAGAATAGGAACGGAAAATGGTGAGAAAGGAATTCAGAAATCAAGAAGAAATAAATACTTCTTGAAAGATGCAGTGTGCATGTAGAATTTCCGGCTAAGCAGGATTACATGTGAAAGTGATAAATAAATCAGGCTTTCCAAATTTACATACTATGGCCATGGCATCCTGATAGTTTTGTTGCATGTATCTTGGACTTCCTGGAAATGTGGACGGTAATATGATCATTTTGCCTACACGTACGTTGTTATTTTCAGTGTTTGCTTGCAGTGCGTCTAATAGTTCCACGCGCAGATCTTGTTGATGTAATCTGAGATAGCTAGACGCCCGCCCTCTGTTTTAACATACGCATCTACGACATACTGTTGGAATAGATTGCCGCTGGAGTGCAAAATACTAAATGTATTCCTCATTGCTAATCTGTACGCGTAAAATTGGCATTGAGTAAGCCTTATTTGCTTGGCGGTTCTTTTATCGGGATCATGTTGTAAATCTTTGTGCCACCCAATGTCTTCGTAAGGGAATAAAAGTGGGTAAACCATAGGATCGCAATTCATATTAAGCGTGGAAATCTGTTTACAGGAGTTGCCTATGGGATAGATGCAAATGTCCTTTTTGGCAGGCATTTCACCATCTTCTCCGACAAAAATCGCTGCAACATCGATGTGACGTGTCGGGGCATTGTATCGTTGTAAATCCTGCCTAGGGTTTTCCTTGAATGCTGTTGGATTGGAGTGAGCAATTTCATGCATGTGTTTGTATGATTTAGTGAAGCGGTTGACAGTTCTGAGCATGGAATCTAGCTGGAGAAGTACATTTTCGCTGCATGCAGAGTTCGCTTTATTTTGTAAGCGTACTTCAATAACTTGCGCTATTTCAAAAACATACAACTGTCCATATCCTGTAGAGGTAGAAGTGTTAGCATATAGTGGAGAGATTTGGTGATAAATTTGCCCGTGTATTTTAAAACAGTATGGTCCGTGGCCAGGAGGTTGAGTTATCTGTGCACCCATGGAAGCAAACGCTAGAGAAGAGTTGTATTCTCAAATGTGTTCATGATAATTTTTAGCTTCTGATGTTTGCTGTGTAAGAAGCTGTTGTAAAGACAGGTGGCTCCCGTAAAAGTGGTAAAGCTACTTTACTGTTGTGGCAGCACCTTGAGTATTTGTTGGATGTATTACACTCAGCAGGCCAGTATAGTGCATGACATGGAAGAGGACGAATAGGAATCAAGAAATGCCATGTTGGCTGCATGTGGGCGGGACCGGTTTTGAAGTGGAAGCAGGATGAACCAGAAGAGAAATATATATAAGAGATATCATACCCCAACCAACCCCAACATAACATTCAACCCCAAAAATATCTGGTGGAAAGTAATAATAAAAAGAAAAGGTGCAGCACAAAGTTAATATACAATACAAATCCTTCCCTTGACCCCACACTGAACACGAACTCAATAAGACACACAGAAAACATGAAACGCACATAAAAGTCCAGAAGATTTAATGGAGAATTAATAATGTTTGTGAACCTGGTTCAGCTGGAAAAATTGTCCTTTGGAAATCACACGGATCGAAAATGATGGCTTGCTCCTCTCCCCAAACAACAAGAAACAGTCTCACCGTGCTTATCCTCGGTACGTGGCGTAATCCAAGTTCAGGGTTTTGCGGTGCAAAAATGTTGTTGTCGGGCACTGAAAGTGCCAGGTAGACAAAGGTGTGAATGATCTGGATCCGTACTTTCTCCTGTCTCTGTAGTGAATTGGCGGTCTAGTAGAACGGGATGTTTTTTTTTTTTCTTTCTGTCCTTCTGTTTAAATAGTGAATGACCGGATACAGGTGATGAGATGGACAGGACCATTTATCAGGAGGGACCACGGTTGCACAGTGTTATCCTTCCCCTTTTTTTTCCAGGGGAGCATATTTACATACACACAGACCATGTAAACAGGACAACATGACGAAAGATGGAACTCAGCAAAAAAATACATTTATGATGACATTAATCATGTAGCACCACTACACAATAAGCAGAAGCTATTAAAAAGGCAAATGAAATGTTAGGTGAAATTGGAAAAGATGTTGAATATAAATCAAGTGATGCTATGTTCAGACAATATAATGCACTAGTTAGGCCGCATCTGGACTATTGTGTACAGTTCTGTGCACAGCTCTGAATTACTCCTAGCAATTGCACTAAAAGTCTGACTAGGATAAGAATTTGTAATACCATAGAGTGGGATGTGAAAAGTATTTCTGAAGCATCCTACACTTACTTCAACCTTGGAGCTGGAGTTCACATTTGAAAATGAATGATGTTATGTTTCAACAGCACTCTGAGCTGAAAAGTGGGTATTCATGATGATGTTTTGTAATTTCCTTAGTGTCAAAAGAATAGATAAAATGCCACGAAAAAGTTTGGGGTAGCCACCCTATATAATGTAATTTGGATTCAAAGAAAGATTTGAGAAATCGTTTTTCACACTGAGTTCAAGACAGAACTGATTTACAGGATACAAAACAGCGGTTTTAAGGTCGGGCAGAGGAAGTGAAGTCAGCAGGGTTGGAACTGGAAATGACGTGATCGGGGCCAGGTGCAATTTCCCACAACTGGTCTGCAGAAGAAAGAGAAAAAAGGGTTAGTGCACTCCACCACCCCTTGGTCTGGAGTGTAATTACCCTCATTCAAGCCCTTTAGCTGCTACCCATGCACACGTTTCTGACATTAGAAATAATGATAATGCTTTGTAGTGAACTGATACTGCTAAGGGTTCACCACAAACATAATGGCAAAAATGATAATAATATTTAAAGTAGAAGAAGGAAATGCTAATAGGGTAGGATACTTGGCTACGCTGCAAGTAATTGTTGATAATTTGTAACAACACTCACCTTAACTCTTTCAGGGTTGATGTCAACTTTTGTCAAAAAGAGGAGTTGACAATGGTAATCTGTTAAACTGTGACAAAACCAACCATTATGTTTCAGTTGGAGTCTCATTGCTTGAAGGAAAGTTAGCTTTGTTAGTTTTGACTGAGATTTCCTGCGCTTCCATGACTAGCGAGGCACAAACAATGGCAAAAATGGCCCTGACAACTGGAGAGAGATCAAAGCGGATGCATAAAGCAGAATACTCCTAAGATGACGTTTTGCCTATTCTATCTATGAACTGGGCTATGACTTGTCAGACTCCGATTTTGATACAAGCGATCGAAGACGATTGTGAGGTTCTGGCTTCAGCTGATTGGTCCCCAGGTATTTGTGGTGCTGAACAGGTTCAAGTAGCTTGACACACCTATGACACTATTTGCCTGGGAGGACTGCCACTTAAAAATGATAAGAGGTAGAAACCAGATTGAATTGCACTGTGACACTGCTGCCCCAGTCACGTGAAGACAGCCTGGCAGCAAGCCTGCCACACATTCTTGCCAAAGTGGCAACCACAGCATGCAGCAACAGATGTTTTATATTGATTTCTGTGTGAAGCCATTGCTTTTCAGAAAACTATGTTTTTTGGAAAAAAATATTCAGCCCTCAAAGAGTTAATAAAATGTCAAGTGTCTGTGTATCCATCTGGTTGCTATGTCTCTGCTATCCAACAGGTGGTGCATCATAAACATTATTACTGCTTTTACAAATTCAACAGATGTTGCATCAAAAAATTAGCATTGCTTTTACAAATCCTGAACTAAATAATATGTAACAGACACATAGCAAATGGGCTGCAAACAGTAACAGTCAATACTTAGATTTGAACACGTCTTAGATGGGCAGCAGAGCTAGTCTAGAGTACTACTGCAACAAACACTGAGATGGAAAGACCAAGATACGCACACTGAATGAGAGTAATGCACAGTAACGGGCATGTTTATTTAACAATGAATGATCTACAGCGCTCCTTTCTGCTGTTATGGCCACAGGAAACATCTCATAATGTAACATTGTTCTACTGCAACTTGCCATGATGCTATTTCTGAAGTTGCGTTCACTCATCCGGTTCTCCCAATCATCTTCTGCAGTGTCAAACCTCTCTCCGTGATGTCCCTTATCTTCTGCAAGGTTCTTTTTACCCAGCACCCTGGGAGTCTATGCTTACATTTTTTGAAAATTCCCAGGCTTGTAAACTATAATGCATATGATTAAGGGGTTCATACAATGAAAAGCTCAGTGTACTCTTGTGACAATTCTCTTTTATCAGCCGTCCAGCCCTGCAGGGTAATATGCTGGCTACTATAACACAGATTGCATCCATGACCACCACTGTTAAATCTCTTGTGATTCACATATGAATACTCATCCACAATTGGGACAATGATCTTTATGAGTGTGCTGATTTGCATAAATGCAGGTCGCTTTAACATTACTTTGCATGGAGTGGTGGGAAATATTGGAATCTCCATATTACCTCATTGTACAGGTTTCAAAATTTGGTTCAAAATTGAAGAAATGATATCCTCGCTATTGCAAAGCTGCATTTTACACATAATGTTACCAACATATTCATCTTGGAAAACAGGGCATGACTTTGGTGTGTAGATGGAGTAATCACGTAACATTCAAGATCTCTTTCAGATCGATATCTTGTTATGAGTTCATTGTTGTCCAGCATTTCCAAAAAAGTGTATTCCATGACTTAAGGACATGTCATACCCTGACAGACTTGAAGGATGAAACCTGTTCTACATTAAAGGAACGCAGTCTCCTAAGGAAAAAGAGTCTGCTCTGCACTTTCTTATATAGTCCCTCTGTGTTACAAGACCAGTCCAACCTGTCATTATTGTGGCCCCCCAAATACTTGTAGTAGTGCACCACCCTAAAGAGTGACCGGATATAAAGGCTCTGAAGAAGCCTGTTAATAATATTTTTCAGTATAAAAAAATTATTTATTTCGACTGTGTATTGTAGTTGTATCAATGGTTTGGGGCTTTAAGATGCCCCCATAGTGAACACAAAGAGTTTAAAGTAAACTGGAGTGTGTGCATGCATTTTATTAGATTTCATTTCACTGACCCATACAGTAATAGTGTGAGAAAGGAATTACTTCACTGCTACTACTCCTCATTCTTGGTCTCCATTCTGTTTAGCAGCCAGCAGCAATGGTAGTTAGAGTTCAGAAGATAATGACAAAAGAAATCATAGGAGTTCCATTAGGATGTGAGCATGCAGATCAAGGAGACCAGAGTACACTGTGGATATAGGGATGTTTGTGTATACCCATTCATTTGTCTATACTGTCTCTGCTACCGTTTCACATTATGCTTTACCTTACTACAACACTAACATGGAAAAAAAAATATATTGTAATGTCCCAGCCAGGTTGAAGGCCTTTTGCAAGGACTATTGGGTCCGAGTGATGGAGGGCCGAGTACAGCGCGGAGGACTGACAGCGGGGGTATGATTGACGTGGAAAGGGGGGATAGGAGGGTGGAAAGAGGGTTGGGGTTTGAAGGAGAAGGGGCTAGAAGGAAGGTGTTGTGGGACTACAAGACGTCTCTCAGGACCACGAATATGAGAATAATACACTGCCTGGCCAAAAAAAAAGTCGCCACCTGGATTTAACTAAGCAAATAGGTATGAGCCTCCTATTGGATAATTACTGCATGGGCCATTATCTTTCAGCTGGCAACAAGTTATTTAACCCCAACTGGTGCAATGAGTTGCTTCTCATTTCTTAAGCAACCACGTCGAAAGACACATCACGTGGGCGTGGAAAAGATGTTTAGTCTGTTTGAGAAGGGTCAAATCATTGGCATGCATCAAGCAGAGAAAACATCTAAGGAGATTGCAGAAACTACTAAAATTGGGTTAAGAACTGCCAAACGCATTATTAAAAACTGGAAGGATAGTGGGGACCCATCGTCTTCGAGGAAGAAATGTGGCAGGAAAAAAAATCCTGAATGATCGTGATCGGCGATCACTTAAACGTTTGGTAAAATCAAATCGAAGAAAAACAACAGTAGAACTCAGGTCTATGTTTAATAGTGAAAGTAAGAGCATTTCCACACGCACAATGCGAAGGGAACTTAAGGGATTGGGACTGAACAGCTGTGTAGCCGTAAGAAAACCACTAATCAGTGAGGGAAACCGGAAAAAAGGCTTCAATTTGCTAGGGAGCATAAAGATTGGACTCTGGAGCAATGGAAGAAGGTCATGTGGTCTGATGAGTCCAGATTTACCCTGTTCCAGAGTGATGGACGCATCAGGGTAAGAAGAGAGGCAGATGAAGTGATGCACCCATCATGCAAAATCTTGGTGAAAAATGAATGCAACACTGGATGGAACTAAATCTTGTGACATTACAGAAGCTTATCGAAACAATGCCACAGCGAATGCGTGCCGTAATCAAAGCTAAAGGCGGTCCAACGAAATATTAGAGTGTGTGACCTTTTTTTTGGTGTCGACTTTTTTTTGGACAGGCAGTGTATATACAGAAGATTATAAATAGTTCAAAATCAAAGACGTTCATTTTTTATGCTGTGTTACAACTCTGTTTTGTTTTTTTTACTGTTTCAGTAAACTGTTCTGTCATAGCCTACATACTTCGTCCGTCTGTATTTTCCCCCTTCTTTTCGAGCCTGACGCGGAGGTCGCTACAATATTCACAAGGAGATGGATTGAAGTTTTTCAATTACTGTCAAGAGAACAGGCACGTCGTAACTGTGTATGTAGTAAAATCTATTGGAACATCAGTTTATCTCTCACAAATAGATCGGAGACTGTAACACAGCACGGTAAGGTGAATGCGTACACCCATTCATCTTTACCATTCTGCCAGGATATCTTCCTTTGTTTTTTGGTTACCTTTTAGAAACGTTTTCCAATCATCGCTTGCAAATCTTACAATATCTGGAACTGTGTACTTTAAGAGATGCAGACATAAATCAGTGTGTAATTCAAGCACCTGTACCTCTTATTCCCCCTTGCCCAATTCTGCAAAGCCGGTGGAGGCTGTGGCTGCACGTTTGGAAGTGCGTTACGCTAAAATCCTGCCTTTTATTTCAATACGGATATTGAAATCTCACTTTACGCTTTAAGTAGTACTTGTCAAAATAAGTGGAACTGTTTTACTTCACGGCTTTTGTGTGAAGATGCGTTCTGGCTGGCGTGCCTGAAACTGAATCACGGAAGCATCGGCAGCTGCACGTCTGTGAGGATTAACTGTGGAGAATACATTAGCGCTTCGTGTTAATAGGCATCGCAGGCAGCGGCAGCTCTTCGGCGACTGAAGCACTTGACGGTCTCTCACTGGATAAACATCGATTGATTGGGATGAGCTTTGAATGTGCCATCTGGGCGGCTGATTTAGTTCCTTCACCTTTCTCCGTCTCCGTAATGCGAAGACGCAGCCTAACCGGTTCGTTTCACTTTGCGCGACTGCCACAGCAGCCTAAACACAGTGAGAAATGAAAGTACTCGTGGAGCTGGGAAGTAAAGAGTCTTGTTCTTGCTCCATTCAAGTCCACATTTAAAGAATTCCGTGAAGGTCAAGGTCATCGTTCCTCCAAAAATGCAAGGTCTCAACTCAGCTTTCATGACCTCCAAACCTCAGCTCCAAACTCCCAGGAGCTTTAACAGCAAGCGAAGTGAAGTGCGGTGCAGTGACAGGCCAAAAGAGGTCAGACCTGGAGTCTGTACTCCTCCTTGCTTTTTAAAGGTTAGTTTTAGATGTGATCAGCCTACTCTCCTTTTGTGTGGTTTTAGAAATATAAGAGCTTATTGAAGAAGATCAGGTACTCTATAAAATAAGTGAGATAATTCAGGTAAGGAAGATAGAGGTTTTGAGGCAATGTAGACTAGATCATGGAACCAGAGAGTGGAGACTATTGGATGTTGATTAGCACAGGCAAGTATGAATTGCACTGTACTCTGTACACAAGACGATAAGGACCCTACAAACCAAAAAGACTGTGTTTTTGTAGTAAATGGTTATGACTTTATTAAAGGAATATCCATCCATCCATTTTCCAACCCGCTGAATCCGAACACAGGGTCACGGGGGTCTGCTGGAGCCAATCCCAGCCAACACAGGGCACAAGGCAGGAACCAATCCTGGGCAGGGTGCCAACCCACCGCAGGACACACACACAAACACACCCACACACCAAGCACACACTAGGGCCAATTTAGAATCGCCAATCCACCTAACCTGCATGTCTTTGGAATGTGGGAGGAAACCGGAGCGCCCGGAGGAAACCCACGCAGACATGGGGAGAACATGCAAACTCCACGCAGGGAGGACCCGGGAATCGAACCCAGGTCCCCAGGTGTCCCAACTGCGAGGCAGCAGCGCTACCCACTGCGCCACCGTGCCGCCTATTAAAGGAATATTCCACCCAAAAATGAATTTTTCATGTTACTTATCCCAGGGCCATCTTAACGCATGGGCAAGCTGGGCAGTTGCCCTGGGGCCCCATGCTAATCTATGTATGTTGTGACTTGCTGAGTGGTTGTGTAAGCAGGGGCCCCAGTGCAATGCTTTGCCCGGGGGCCTATAATGCTGTTAAGACAGCCTTGACTTACCCCTTGTACTTTGTAATAGTGGGGGAGAAAAAAAATAAGCTCATGTTTTCATGCATAAGGGAGTGAAAACACTTTATGATATATCAGAAGCCAATAATGACCAATCTTCTTATATCATACGCTACCATGGCTGTCCGTTTGTCTGTCCAGGATTTGGTACACATATACTACATGACCTCTACTGTCCGCTTTCGGGGAGATGATTTTTATTACTCTTTTTATTTTTATTTTATTGTAGAATCAACTCTTGGCAGCAGCCAGCAGGGAGGCCGTGTGGTGCACGCGTACAGGTGCAGTTCTCATCCCCACCACCTTCGCTGTCACTTCCCCTACCTCTTCATATGTAAAATCATTCTTGAGGCAGATTGAAGACTTAAGTGCCAGCTTAAGTGAGAAATTAAGAAAAACGTACTAAGTAATCGCAACACAAACGCGAAAAGATGCTGACGGAAGAAGAGAAGAAGCAGGCCGCTATAGAGTGGAAAAAACGAGCTGCTCATGAAGCAGCAAGAACATCAACCTCTGAACAAACAAATGTTAAACGTACAGGGAAAGAGGATGAAAACTATAAGTCAAGTGTATTCACTGCACGTTATTGTGCAGTACGCCGTTACTGGTGTTGTATAATGGCAAATAATATGACAAATAGCCATGAATAATAAAAATCTCACGTTACTGGTATTGTATAATTCACATTTCAGTTAGCCAGTCGTCTGCTCATAGCGTGCAAGATGTATGCCTTTTTTGCTAAAATATTGTTAAATTGTTACTTCCAGAATTCTCAGCGGATATCTTAAACAGGAAATCTAAAAGTCTTAACATTCAAGAAAAAATGAACTATGGAGGATGTTCAATTTATGTATTTAATTTAAGTTATGTTAACTTAAAATAGATATGTTTGCTGGCGTTACTTAACTATTTCTAGTTACATTGAGTTAAATTTGTTAGATGTCACACTAACGGAATTAATTTGTGTTTAAGTAAAGCAATCAGAATATTTTCTTTCAAAAGAAGCATAATCCGTCACAGGGACTGTTGTCATTACTCGCTTATTTTATACAAAACTTACTCAAAATTAATACTTTACTACTCCTTGAAATGTGTTATTCCCATTTTCTACCTGCACAATTAAATTAGGTTGATTTAACTTAAAATAATCAGGCTTTATATATGCATAACTCTCCCAGATTTACATAAAGTCTGACATTTTGCATAAAGAACTGCCCCCTTTGTTGACAACATGTTCAAAGGACCCCCACACCTTTGTATACTTGGAAAGGAAGTTAAAGACTTTTAATAAATGGACTTTTTCTCCAAATGCCATGGGGTTTATGGGTGTGTAGAAGTTGATTTATGATACACATTAGCCACCCTCCATCAGAAAAGCATCATTTTCTTTGACAATTAAATTAATGTTAGAATTACATGAAAAAGGCAATTGACAAAAACAGAATTATTTACCTTCTGCAGTAAGAAGTGAAACACTAGACTTTTACCAACTTTTTATGTTCTATGCATTTATTCAATTGCACTGCTGTTCTCAATTTTTATTTATATGCAGTAAAATACGATTTAGTTGGATTGACTTAAGAAACATATACATATAACTGCTGCCTCGCAGTTAGGAGACCCAGGTTCGCTTCCCAGGTCCTTCCTCTGTGGAGTTTGCATGTTCTCCCTGTGTTTGTGTGGGTTTCCTCCGAGTTCCTCCCACAGTCCAAAGACATGCAGGTTAGGTGCACTGGCGATTTTAAATTGTCCCTAGTGTGTGCTTGGTGTGTGTGCGTGCCCTGAAGTGGGCTGGCGTGCTGCCCGGGGTTTGTTTCCTGCCTTGCGCCCTGTGTTGGCTGGGATTGGCTCCAGCAGATCCCAGTGACCCTGTAGTTAGGGTATAGCGGGCTGGAAAATGGATGGATATGTAATTTAACCTTAATGAGAGTGATTCAGTTACTTTAATTCTACAGAAAGACATTCATTTAATTTACTATAACTATGTTATGTTTTCTGAACACTAAGTGAATGTACCAACTTAAAACAAATATTTCATTTTAAAACTCCTCAATCTAAATGTGTGAGACCACTCTCCATACTTGAATTAAGTTCATGTAACAAATCATTTTTTGGATGCACGAGAGTGACTTTCTGAACTGCAGACAGGACCTTTGACCAATAAATGATGGGCAAGGCAGGCATTCAATTCAAAAAGTCACTCTTGTAAAACTTTAGTTTTTCTGTTTATTTAACTAAATTTTAGCAAAAACGTGTGCATTTTGCATTTACGTATGTGATTGACACCTTTATCCAAGGACGTTGAAATAGAATTGGCTACATTTCTTTGTTTTTCCAATTGGAGCACAGACAGGTGAAGTGACCTGCTCATGTCACACAGTGTCAGTAACAGGATTTGCACTCACAACCACAGCATTTGAAGTCCAAAGCCTGAACCTTCTTCCTCACTTAGATACCAATCTCTCTTCAGTTAAGGGCATTTACATGTGCTTTAGTTATTCATGGAAATCCAGTTTCAAAAATGCAGTTCATACCCGTATTCCGGGTAGAGGAACTGCGATATTGGTCTCATAGAAACCGGGTTAACACACACTGATTGTTCTGTGAGTAACCATGTTACAGCTAAGGATTTCATCTTTAGCGCATTTCTCCACCTCATACAAACATCCAGCATGGAGAAAATGGTGTAATTGTCTACAAAGGCTAATTTCCAGAGGCACATGTTCTGGTTATCACTTTATTTCTTCTACTGGCTGATATTATCTGTCACAATATTTCAGAATTTGCTGCATTTATGTAGATCTGCTAAACATACAGTGCTAAGCTAAGCTGCACAATCTCAGGAGCAGTGTTGGGAGTAACCTGTTAAAAGTAATGTGTGTAAAGTAGGCCAAGTAGGCTAATTACTTTTTAAGGTAATGAGAAAACAAATGCAATACTTATTTTATTTAAGTAAAAAATACCAGGGTTGTTATCACCTCAGCAGCACTGGGTGTAAGGCCAGAAGCAAATAAACGTACCGGTATGCCGCTCCTTTGCGGGGCTCAGTTGCACAGCCAAGGTGAGGAGTGTGCTGCATGCAATCCGATTACAGGAAAATATTATTAAAGTGTCAGTTTACTGTTATTCCAGGTTGTTGCTATAGATATGTTGGCACCGTATGACTGGGTTGTTCATAAAAAGGAGATAAATGTGATTTACTTCACAGCACATGAAGGACTAAACATATTTATAAAACACCAGAAAATAATCATGTTTGGCTTTGTTTCTAATCAGTTTCATGATGAATCATATATGGGCTTTGGATTTAATAACAAGTGCTGACCAAATATGCAGTTTTTCAAACAAAAGAAGAAGTAATGCAAAAGTAATGCATTACATTTTATAATAAGTAACTATTGTAAAAGACAGGGGCAGCCACTGAGCCCCAAAACCCCAGACACACCACACTAAACAGTCCCAGGAGCAAAATAAACAGTTTGGTCACAAAATACCTCAAACACAGGCCAATCCACAATCTTCCCTTTCCTCCTCCAGGTGAGAATTACCTTCTGCTTTCAGACTCTGACTCACTGGAGGAGGCTGGATGGCTCACTTATATTTCAGACCCGGAACTACTTCCTGCACTGGGACATAGCCTGTCGGGAAGCACTTCCAGGTCAGATGGAAGTCTCCTGAAGCAGGGAATCCTTCTCCTTACAGCACCCAAGAACTCTGACAGGGTTGTCCCTCAGGACTACGAATCCCATAAATCCCTGCGGGTGTCCTTACTGAGTCCATACCAGGGGAGCACTGCCATCTATCGTACTGGGGGAGGAACTGCCCTGGATGCACCAACTCCTCCTCCATATCTATTAAATTATCCCTTTGGAAGGTATGTTGCTTCAGTTCCATCTCAGCTGGGTTATGCCTCCTTCCATATTGTCCTTCCATTACGGCGTCCCGGCCAGGAAAGTCTCCAGCACAACATTCACAATATATAAAATATTTAGTTACTTTATTTTGTAAGTAATGAGTAATTTAACTAATTTACTTAGTTAAAAGTAACATTCGTCACACTACTTAGGAGACACATGCTCCATGGTTTTATTTCAGATTCAAGGTGATTGCTGATGATAATTTAATCTTTTTTTCATGTAACTCTGTGACGGCAGAGCATTTTGTCAAAGACAAACTCCATAAGGGGATTCATGTATGTAAGTGGAGGTTATAAAACAGGATTCTACCTTAACGGGATTACTCAGCTTATGCACTGATTGCTAAGATTTTTATTTGTATAAGATTGTTATCTCTTAATTGATTCTATAAAGAATCCATGGAAAGATGTGAGGCTGATATTTATGATATTTTGCATATGGTTAAACAGATATTTTAAATATTAGTTTTATAGGCCATCTGTGGTTCTCCTTCCATGTTATATATAAAGAGTTAATATACTTAATGTACTGAAGCTGCTTGTCTGTTTTTCTTTGCACATTAACTATAATAATTAAAATCCTGACTCCTTCTCAAGGCCTTCATGCCCAGCTTAATGTCAACATTTTTAATTACATCTTGAGAAAGTAAAAGTCAAGGAATTGTTTTTGTAAGAATAAAATAAGATAGGTGGTTCTCTTGTTAGAACCATTCCTATTTAACTGTAAGTGTGCCTGTGTACAACTGAATCTTTAGAATAGCTTCTGTGCCCATACTGGTGTCTGGTTAAAAAAAAATCACAATTTTGTTACTAATCTTAGGATTAGGCGTAAAAGCATATTATCAATGTCCCTAATTTAGTAAACTACACTGCTCAAAAAGATTAAAGGAACACTTTGAAAACACATCAGATCTCAATGGGAAGAAAAATCCTGTTGGATATCTATACTGATATGGACTGGATAATGTGTTAGGAACGAAAGGATGCCACATCGTCTGATGGAAATGAAAATTATCAACCTACAAAGAGGGCTGCATTAAAAAACACCCCAAAAATCAAAGTGAAAAAATGATGCGGCAGGCAGGCTAGTCCATTTTGCCGAAATGTCATTGCAGAAACTCAGAATCATACTCAGTAGTTTGTATGGCCCCCACATGCTTGTATGCCTGCCTGACAACATCGGGTTATGCTCCTAATGATGGTGTCCTGAGGGGTCTCCTCCCAGATCTGGACCAGGGCATAGATGAGCTCCTGGACAATCTGAGGTGCAACCTGCCGTCGTCAGATGGAGGTGTTCTATTGGACTTAGGTCAGGCGAGTCAGCGTGGAGACCAATCAATGGTATCAATTCCTTCATCCTCCAGGAACTGCCTGCATACTCTCACCACATGAGACTGGGCATTGTCGTGCACCAGGAGGAACCCAGGACCCACTGCACCAGCATAGGGTCTGAGAATGGGTCCAAGGATTTCATCCCGATACCTAATGGCAGTCAAGGTGCCCTTGTCTAGCCTGTAGAGGTCTGTGCGTCCCTCCATGAATATGCCTCCCCAGACCATCATGACCAAACCGGTCATGCTGAACGATGTTACAGGCAGCATATCATTCTCCACAGCTTCTCCAGACCCTTTCACATCTGTCACATGTTGTGAGCTGTACTAACTTGCTAGGAGCTGCCAGAAGATGGCGTTCAGACAGAGATTGGCACACATATTCGAGGAAAGGCTGACTGTTTTGGAAACAATGGACAACAGTGAACTCATAAAAAAGATGTTTATCTGACAGAGATTAAACAGTATTCATCATAAATTTACTATGTTACGTGATTGTTCCATCTGCGCAGAGAAGCCTAGTACTGTCAGCTGGCATGAAACTGTAAAGTTACATGTAAATGCAGCTCTGAAATAGCGATGATTTGTGTATGTCAAAACCAAGCATTTCTTGAATTCTGAACCAAACTTTAAATGCACTTATAATGCTTGAGCTAATACCAGGATTTAAACATTTTCTCCATGATTCCACATCAGGTAATGTTAAAGCAAGTTGCATTCATACAAACTGGCATGCACATAAAGATAATTCTCCAAGTGTGGATGTTCATGCACGTCTGAATCACAAGCAATATCACAGTATCAACACACAGGTGGTCATGGGTGCAAACTGCACTGTAAAAGCCTGCATATTACCATTAAGATAAGCAGGGTTGATGAGTGATTGCACTGAAATGCCACACAGGTACGCTGATCTTTGCATTCCGTGAACCCCTTTTAATATTCTTGTTACATTTTACAAAACTAGGGAGGTTCAAGAAGGTAGGTGGAGACTCCTCCAGCACTGGATAAATAGAGCCTTGTAGAAGATAAGGGGAGATCACAGAGAGACACACGGTACAGCACAGTGGAAGACGATCAGGGCACTGGAACAGTGAATGAAACTTCAGAAATAGTGCATGAATAGCTGTGGCTAGTTTCAGTAAAAATGTTACATTATGCAGCATTTTCTAGTGCCATAACAGAGGGGAGGTGATTCTTCTGAAAGTTTGGTTGCTGATCAACCATCCATCCATCCCTTTTCTAAACCAGCTTTATCCTGAGCAGGGTTGTAGGGAGGATGAAGCCCATCCCAGAAAGCATAGAGAGCAAAACAGGAACAATTCCAATAATTCCCATTGAATTTAGGCATTCATTTTTAAATAAGTCTGTAGGGATGGGAATTGATAAGATTTTCACGATTCCGATTCCATTTTCGATTCTATTTAACAGTTCAATTCTTTATCGATTCTCCTATCGATTCTTATTTTTAATAAAGGAGAACACACAGGTCGATTAGCTTAGAACTTTGTTTTATATCTTATCTTTGAACAAGAGAAATTTAGGAGTAGCATGACCTTACAAACCCAACAGCGAGATCTTAAGAGATCCACAGCTTATGGCTCCTCGATGGGGTGCCACGGGGTCCCCAGAAAAAAATTTGTAAATGTAAAATAATAATAAATATTCTTCTGTAGCAATAACACAGTATAACATAAATTATTCTGTGGCAATTACACAAGAATGTCCAGTAACATTTACACTCTCCTTTTTAAAAGTATATATGAGCTGAGCACTCAAAAATAAAACTACATCAGCCAGCAACAAATACAGTCAACTCAAGTCCAATGGAACTGTGCACAGTGCAATTCTGCAACCATCAACTATTTTGACAGCTACATCCATGTTGGCCGCATTATCAACAGTGGCTGCCACAACCTTGTCTTTGATACCATACTCCTCCAATATCTCATCAATCTCCTCTGCTACAGCTGTCCCTGTCTGTGCCTGGTACACTGGTTTGGTTTTGAGGACTTTTTCTTGAGCCTGGCCATTCCTGACATAATGCAGCGTTACTGTGAGGTAATGATCTTGACTAAAACTTGTCCATCCATCTGCAGTGACGGCTGCCTTCAACACGTTTCAGTTCAGAAATGGAAACGGATGAAACATCTGGTAAGAGGAGAACATGCAACTTTGACATTCCCTGACTTAGCCTACAATTAAACACATTCACTTACCGAAAATCGGGGGCATCTACTATGGCAAATGGGTGCAAGCCTTTTACCACAAACTTAGTCACTGCTCGGTGACATTCGTCTATCCTGGCCTGTGTCATTTTACTTTTCCCCGCCTCTGTGAAAGAAGAAGCTACCGGTAGACTGCAGCGAGAACTGCCAGCATCTGAGACAGCCAGACTCTGTCTGTCTCTCTCGTCATGGTCATCTAAATGCAATGCACAGTAATAGCGCGATTTGCCTTATTGCAAAACCTGCTAACATAATATGCAATATTAGTTGATTAGTTACCTGCCGTATTAACGGGAGAGGACGTGCAAACGTTTCCTCTGCTGCTGGGTTGAGATTCACTAGTCCGGAGCGGATCAAAAACACGACATTCATTTAAGGTTATCGCGTGGTTTGTGAGCAAATGCTTTTGCATATTCGTAGTGTTTCCCCCCTTTGAAGTTGCCCTGTTGTCATCCTTTCTCGTAAAGTATAACCAAACTTTTGAGCATTTGTGCCGCTTAGGCGCCATGTTTCCTGCTGGGTAAATGACGCTACGCAACGTGGTGACGTCATTCGAGGCGACTGGAATCGATAGGGGAATCGTTTGCAAAAATGGCAAACAATTCCAAGGAATTGAAACAGTGGGAACCGGTTCTCAACAAGAACCGGTTTTCGATTCCCATCCCTATAAGTCTGCCCATTATGTGTCTAATATGGTGTGTGTGTCTCGGCCTTTTCATCTCCATGCTACAATTCCGTGCTGCTTACTGCAATATTCTACATTATGTTTTCCTTCTATTTCTTCTTCTGCTATTATTATTATTATTATTATTATTATTATTATTATTATTATTATTATTATTATTATCTTTGTGTTGAAGCCTTAGCATTAATATCAGAAAGCTACAAAACGTCATCATGAATTAGCAAATTATGGCAAGTGGTGCTGTAAAATTGTGACATCATTCATATTCACAAGAGAATTCTTACTCTTAGCAGGATCTGGGACTGGGATGCTTCATAAATACTTCTTATTTCCTACTCTGAGGTTGGACTAATTCTTATCCTATTGTGACTTTTAGTGCAATTCTTATAGTAATTCTGATACTCTCGATTAATATGGGTCCAGGTCAATATATTGTTGATGAACTACAGTCATGAAGTTTGACTAGAAGTTTAGTAATGAAACATCAGCTTAAGCTGAGGACCAAGATGAAGTACCACAGATCACAAATGGAGATGTAGCTATTCTTTATCTGCATCATTGTTTTTCTTCTAAATCTTTTTCTTTGCTTTTTCTATCTCTTGACAATTGATAGCTACGCAATCTGGTATATCTTCTGAACAGCTTTGTTTCCATGCAGGAGAGTTTGGTGAGGTTTGCTACGGTCGAATGAAGCTGCCTGGCAAAAGAGAAATTCCCGTGGCCCTGAAGACGCTGAAGTCCGGCTACACAGAGAAGCAGAGGCGAGACTTCCTCAGTGAGGCCAGCATTATGGCACAATTTGACCACCCTAATGTCATTCGTCTGGAGGGAGTTGTCACTAGAAGTAAGTGGTGTAGGGGAGTGAGTGAGAAGGCAGAGCGACTCCCAAAATAGTCGGGGTGCCAACTGCAAATAATTTACATTAAAAAATAAACAGGCGCTCAATGGTGCTTTCAAAGAAACAGGTTTTTGTGGCAGAAACATGCTGCTCAATGAAGGCACACAAAGTTTCAGGACGATAGCAGAAAATTTTAGTTTTATTGCGTGATGCATACACGGACTCAAATCAAGTGAGATGAGCCATTAGCAAATTCAGTGAGCTTACATTTATTACAATTCTTATCACTTATTCAAAATACTCTCCTGATTTTGGTTCTTCCCATCATTACCTAATGTCCAAACCCACCATTACTTAATGTCCATCACTTGACCGAAACTGGCATCATTACTTCATACCCTATGCAGGTGTCCGAAACTAATTGATTGATCAAGAGCACATCTTCAGTCAAAACCAGAAAGACCCACATATGAGACACTGTGCTGTTCAAATGAAAGTTACTTGATGTCCAAGCATCTCTCAAGGTTGAAGTTTTGAGCAACTGCATTTCTAAAACAATGATCTGCCTAACCCTCTCAGAGTTAACAGTGTTGTTGACTAAAGGTTTTAAGCTTAGCTGCAAGATGTTGGCGGTTTGCAGCTGCAAAGAGGAAAATAATAAAATATACAGACAAGGGCTTTTTTATGGTTTAACCCTTACTGTACTAGCGTGCATTAGGATAGAATACTTATTTTCATATACGTATGCTTATGATTCTCTCTGAATATATGCAAATCATCAGTTTTAAGAATGTTTTCATCGACATAGGCTGCAGTCTCTTATTGCCCTCTAGCGGCATTTGGTCAGGCTTTGGAGTGGTTCCTGGCAATCGGGCACTCAGGTCCAAAATGTGATGCCACCTTCTAGAGATGTCTCCCTTTAAATCGTTCAGACCAGAGGGGCAGTGCTTCTCAGGTTCTGCTGTCCTTAACAGGTGGTTTCTATGCACTGTAAGGGAAAAAGGAGGCAAGAGTGTTAGTGACAACGCCCCCTCTCTTTCCAGGGTGGTACCACATATCTTTGGCTCATGGGTGACAGTGGTTTGTTTGATATAAAGCATTCATGCCCCTTGGGAAACCATGCACATTCTGGTACGATGCTGTATCTGCAGTCACTGTGCAGTAATAATCCCAAAGTAAAATACTCACCTGTCAACATGCTCTGTGAATTCTTATTGGGTTTGCTTGCATGTTTATGATTTGTGGGCTCAACACAGAGTGAAGTGATAAATGCAGCAGCCTCTTCGAATCCCAGTCCTTAAAAAAATGCTTTAAGACTGCTGCTGGAAGCAAAAGACAATGCACTTCTGAGCTCTGGATGTAAATGAGGGTTCAGATTATTATCAAGACACCTTAATTAATCTGCCACCTCCTTATGCTCAACTTGTCTGAGAGCACAGATGAAGCCTCGGATAAATCAACTTTTAAGGAGTCAGTGGGGTCAGCAGCTAGGAATGGGCTGTGCTTAAGCCATCTTGTATGTTTTGCGAAGGATTTGCCTTTTTGGAGCTGGGATGAGATAAATGGTGCGATAAAGGCGCTATATAGTGCCCGACCTGGCACAGTCTGATGCAGAGGCACATGTAAAAACAACAAGGCTTTATATTTTCTCTTCAGCCATGGGGCACGCTTTCCCCGTGTCCCACAGGCCTAACACTGTCCAAAAAGCACTTAACTACAACCAAACCAATCATTCCTCTGGCACCACCACTCCTCCCAGGCAACCTCGTCCTCTTCCTCCCGATTCTGGCTTCTGAGTGGTGGATGCTGGCCCTTTTTATAGTCCACCCGGCTGTAGAGGTGTCCAGGCAGGCTCTGGGATCCATGCAGCACCCCCTGGCAGCCACCCCAGATCCCCACAGGGTTGCGGAGAACTCCATCTCCCATGGAGGCCTGCGGGAAACTGAGGCACCCACGTCACCCAGGGAGGCTGCCACCAAGCATCCCAGGGGAGGTACTGAGGAGCCCATGGCTGCTCCCCCGGAACATATGCAGCAGGGGCGTCCCGGCCGGGCATTGGCTATGACAAACCACTTTGGC
Source organism: Erpetoichthys calabaricus (assembly GCF_900747795.2). Lineage (NCBI taxonomy): Eukaryota > Metazoa > Chordata > Cladistia > Polypteriformes > Polypteridae > Erpetoichthys > Erpetoichthys calabaricus. The sequence continues at coordinate 163,985,224 of NC_041401.2, read as the reverse complement.
ACCCACCACTCCATTGGTCTTAACCCTTTCGACCCTGGATTTTCTGTTTTTGTGGGAAAAATTATTTTGTGAGATATTCTACCTTTGGGGTGTCTAGGAACCTCACAAATGAAACAGTACACTCATTCACATTTAGATGCGTGAGTACTCATAGAAAGCCACACACACTCCTTTTCACTCTCATATCCATGGCTATTTCTAAGAAGTGTCTCATTAATTTAATTTTTGAGTGACCCCTCTCAGACTGCACCAAGCAGCAATTCAGAAAAGCAGCAGAAAGATTGAACAGGAGCCAAGGCCAGAAAGATCACTGAAGTAAAATGGAAACTGATGGTTTTGTCTACAGAGCAGAATTGATGTCAGATGTTCTGAATACGTAGTGTTTGCCAAAAGAAGAAAGAAGGGTGCAGCAGCAAGCAAGGGCCAGATATTATGGGGTTAAACAAACTATCAAGCAAAAAGCAGGCTGAAGACATAAATCAAAACCAAAGTAAAAAATGGTGCTAGCCCAAAACCACAAACAAAAATAACTTTAAAAAAAAACAAACCCATAAGTACTTAGCATAACCATCTACGATGTGCTAGCTGTATCTTACATGTGACATCATCAGGAAATATTTTAAAGCCGTGCCCTCTGTCAATGAAACACCTGGTGATAGTAACCACAGTCCAAAAAGGCGGTACCCACCAAAATGCTACAAGATGTAACAGAAAAATCCAAAACTAAAGAAAAACATTTTCTTAAAGACTTACTTATTTTAAAATAATATTAAATATAATTATTTAATAATTCCAATAATTATGAAAAATAACAAAGACCATAGGAAACATTTTTAAGCACAGCATAATTTTAAATAACAAACATCCTCAGTGGTATTGTAATAGAATGAAAAACACTCTGAAACTCCAAGAAGAGTTGGGGAATTTCCCCGTATAATGTCCTTCGGACTAAGTGAAAAATGATGAAAAAAATCGATCAAAAACCAAAGCATTTGACAAATTGTAGCTGTTACATGTGGTATATATATACAAAATGGTGGCAGGAAATGATTTAATACAGGAAGTGACACCAAAACAGACAGATGGAAGTGATGTTATCAGGGTGGAACCGGATTGAGATCATCTATTGTAACCGGAAGTGACGTCATTACGGAGGGCCAGAAGTGACATCATCTTTAGGAGTCAGAAGTGACCTCATTACAGAGGGGCCGGAAGTGACGTCATTGATGATATTCGGAGATGGGGTTGCTATGTAGTAGCCATTTTGAGAAACCAGTAGTAGTGTAGGTACGTGGATGTTAAGATTATTTTTCTTCTTTGGTGCTGTTGAAAGAGAGAGAGAAGGCATTAGTATGCACAATCAATCCTTTATCTCGTGTAATATCACTCACCTTAGAGCTTGTTTGCTTCCTCTGAAGTGCACATGTGTGACCGCATATTATAACATCAGACAAAATTTACTAAAACAATACAAAACCTGATGAATCCAAAAGCATGCAGTGGAGAAACACTGGGGGTGTACTAAGGTCATGGACTGAGCAGAACAGGCCCAGACAGGGTTTGCGCTATTTTAATAGGCACACATCACTCCCAGTCATGTGACTACATTATTATATAAATACGTTTCTTATCAACAGTACTTGACAGACAGGGCTGAGGGTGTGGTTAGCAGAAAGCAGCATATGAAAGGTGGGGTCAAGAGTGGCATTAAGTGGCACTATTAGTAAGCTGTAGTGATAATGATGCACAATATGGTCAGTTGGGGAGCATACCTAAAAATACTTGAAAAGGGGCCATACCAGGACCTCACTAATCTGCCCCAAAACAAAATTCACCCCAGACAGTCAGACCCCAAACTCAAGAGGCAGATTTTCAGGTCTGAATAAACTGAAAATTGGGAATTTCAAAGTACTTTTAAATTTCCCAAATACACAAAATATATTTTCAAGGGGGAGGAAACTATTAAACTACTGGCATAACAGGACAAAGAAAAATACAAATAGAATCTTTATGGATGAAGAATGTATTCACTACAATCCAAGATAAAAAAAGAAAGCAAAAAAGGCCAGAAATAAGCAAAAAAGGGCAAGCCTAAGGCAAACAAGTTTGAAATACAACGAAAGGCAAAATCCAACAACAGAAGCAAAAATTCACAAAACTATAAAAAGCTAAGTAATACTTTTACAGAAAACAATATTTACAAAAAACAAAACAAAAAAACATGAAAAATAAATCAAAAACAACAAAAATAACAATAAAAAGAAAAATCACAGGACACAGGCAAGTGATTTAGTTAAACCCACAGCATGACTGCACAGTGACAGAACATTTTTGATCCTTCTGGATCCCAGTAGATGTTAATTCTAATATTTGTGTTCCTCGCTTTTATACAAGTGCTGAATGATTTTATTTTCTTTCTTGAGTTAGATTGTTATTGTTGCTTATGATATGGTTAATTCCTTTATCCAAGGTGAGTTACATTTGAGATATACATTAAGTTACATTCCCTTTTTCCTTTAATTGGAGTTCAGGCAGGTAAAGTGACTTAGGATCACAAAGTGTTAGTAGTGGGATTTGAACCCACATACTCAGGGTTTAAAGTCCAAAGCATTCAATACTATGTCACACTGCCTACATGAATAAGTGTACTGCTGTTATAATAAAATACATAATGTGGAAATGAAGCTGAGCACTCAGTGTGGTACATACCTAAAAAAAGGGGACCGTGGTCCACTTTATTCATTTAGATATGTTTAGCTAATTAGTGATGATCTATATCAAAACTAGATTTTATGTGTATGACATAAGTTAAAAAGATGTGAAGTAGGTTTTTAAACAGTGGTGCCCTGACCCTGGGGAAGGGGATCTTGGAATGTGTGCACTTCCTCTTCCAGACTGACTAAAAGGCTGACTGTTTTGTCTTTTTTCAGGTAAACCTGTCATGATTATTACTGAGTACATGGAAAATGGTTCTTTGGACTCCTTCCTTCGGGTAAGTGCTGAACCAAACCCACCCCTTCCCCCGGATTCACATCATCTAATTGGTTGTGTTAAAAGGATGAAATGTAAAGCAAATGGCTGCAGTGTCAATTTCTGTGTTAGTGGATTCTTCCACCTGCCTGTACTCTACTTGTTGGTGCGCATTGCCGTTTGTTCATTAGGAAGCACGCTAAATAAAATGCGGGTTGCTCGCTGTTTGTTTATAGCCCTATAATGACAGGTCTGTGTTTAGCATTGCTTCTGTCTCAGACCTTCAGAGACTTGGATTTCATTTGCTGCAGTTGCTTTCTACTTCTACAAGCATACTTTAGATTGTCCATAAAGAATCCAGTTCCATCCTGCATTCTAAAGACACACATTTTAGGAAACTAGCATCTTTAGACTAGTCTGGTATAAATAAGTGTGGTTGAGTCCATCCATCCATCCATTGTCTCCCGCTTATCCGAGGTCGGGTCGCGGGGGCAGCAGCTTGAGCAGAGATGCCCAGACTTCCCTCTCCCCGGCCACTTCTTCTAGCTCTTCCGGGAGAATCCCAAGGCGTTCCCTGGCCAGTCGAGAGACATAGTCCCTCCAGCGTGTCCTGGGTCTTCCCCGGGGCCTCCTCCCGGTTGGACGTGCCTGGAACACCTCACCAGGGAGGCGTCCAGGAGGCATCCTGATCAGATGCCCGAGCCACCTCATCTGACTCCTCTCGATGCGGAGGAGCAGCGGCTCTACTCTGAGCCCCTCCCGGATGACTGAGCTTCTCACCCTATCTTTAAGGGAAAGCCCAGACACCCTGTGGAGGAAACTCATTTCAGCCGCTTGTATTCGCGATCTCGTTCTTTCGGTCACTACCCATAGCTCATGACCATAGGTGAGGGTAGGAACATAGATCGACTGGTAAATTGAGAGCTTCGCCTTGCGGCTCAGCTCCTTTTTCACCACGACAGACCGATGCAACGCCCGCATTACTGCGGATGCCGCACCGATCCGCCTGTCGATCTCACGCTCCATTCTTCCCTCACTCGTGAACAAGACCCCGAGATACTTGAACTCCTCCACTTGGGGCAGGATCTCGCTACCAACCCTGAGAGGGCACTCCACCCTTTTCCGGTTGAGGACCATGGTCTCGGATTTGGAGGTGCTGATTCTCATCCCAGCCGCTTCACACTCGGCTGCGAACCGATCCAGAGAGAGCTGAAGATCACGGCCTGATGAAGCAAACAGGACAACATCATCTGCAAAAAGCAGTGACCCAATCCTGAGCCCACCAAACCGGACCCCCTCAACACCCTGGCTGCGCCTAGAAATTCTGTCCATAAAAGTTATGAACAGAATCGGTGACAAAGGGCAGCCCTGGCGGAGTCCAACTCTCACTGGAAACGGGTTCGACTTACTGCCGGCAATGCGGACCAAGCTCTGGCACTGATCGTACAGGGACTGAACAGACCTTATCAGGGGGGCCGGTACCCCATACTCTCGGAGTACCCCCCACAGGATTCCCTGAGGGACACGGTCGAATGCCTTTTCTAAGTCCACAAAACACATGTAGACTGGTTGGGCAAACTCCCATGCACCCTCCAGGACCCTGCTAAGGGTATAGAGCTGGTCCACTGTTCCGCGACCAGGACGAAAACCACACAGTTCCTCCTGAATCCGAGGCTCGACTATCCGACGGACCCTCCTCTCCAGGACCCCTGAATAGACTTTTCCAGGGAGGCTGAGGAGTGTGATCCCTCTGTAGTTGGAACACACCCTCCGATCCCCCTTCTTAAAGAGGGGGACCACCACCCCGGTCTGCCAATCCAGAGGCACTGTCCCTGATGTCCATGCGATGTTGCAGAGGCGTGTCAGCCAAGACAGTCCTACAACATCCAGAGCCTTGAGGAACTCCGGGCGTATCTCATCCACCCCCGGGGCCCTGCCACCAAGGAGTTTTTTGACCACCTCGGTGACCTCAGTCCCAGAGATGGGGGAGCCCACCTCTGAGTCCCCAGGCTCTGCTTCCTCATTGGAAGGCATGTTAATGGGATTGAGGAGGTCTTCGAAGTATTCCCCCCACCGACCCACAACGTCCCGAGTCGAGGTCAGCAGCGCACCATCCCCACCATATACAGTGTTGACACTGCACTGCTTCCCCTTCCTGAGACGCCGGATGGTGGACCAGAATCTCCTTGAAGCCATCTGAAAGTCATTCTCCATGGCCTCCCCAAACTCCTCTCACGCCCGAGTTTTTGCCTCAGTAACCACCAAAGCCGCATTCTGCTTGGCCTGCCGGTACCTATCAGCTGCCTCCGGGGTCCCACAGGACAAAAGGGTCCTGTAGGACTCCTTCTTCAGCTTGATGGCATCCTTAACCGCCGGTGTCCACCAGCGGGTTCGGGGATTGCCGCCACGACAGGCACCGACCACCTTACAGCCACAGCTCCGGTCAGCTGCCTCAACAATAGAGGCACGGAACATGGCCCATTCGGACTCAATGTCCCCCACCTCCCTCGGGATGTGGTCGAAGTTCTGCCGGAGGTGGGAGTTGAAGCTACTTCTGACAGGGGGCTCTGCCAGACGTTCCCAGCAGACCCTCACAACACGTTTGGGCCTACCACGCCTGACCGGCATCCTCCCCCACCATCGAAGCCAACTCACCACCAGGTGGTGATCAGTTGACAGCTCCGCCCCTCTCTTCACCCGAGTGTCCAAGACATGTGGCCGCAAGTCCGACGACATGACCACAAAGTCGATCATCGAACTGAGGCCTAGGGTGTCCTGGTGCCAAGTGCACATATGAACACCCCTATGCTTGAACATGGTGTTCGTTATGGACAATCCGTGACGAGCACAGAAGTCCAATAACAAAACACCGCTCGGGTTCAGATCAGGGGGGCCATTCCTCCCAATCACGCCCTTCCAGGTCTCACTGTCATTGCCCACGTGAGCATTGAAGTCTCCCAGCAGAACGAGGGAGTCCCCAGAAGGTATGCCCTCTAGCACCCCCTCCAGGGACTCCAAAAAGGGTGGGTACTCCGAACTGCTGTTCGGTGCATACGCACAAACAACAGTTAGGACCCGTCCCCCCACCCGAAGGCGAAGGGAGGCTACCCTCTCGTCCACCGGGGTAAACCCCAATGTACAGGCTCCAAGTTGGGGGGCAATAAGTATACCCACACCTGCTCGGCGCCTCTCACCGGGGGCAACTCCAGAGTGGTAGAGAGTCCAGCCCCTCTCAAGGAGATTGGTTCCAGAGTCCAAGCTGTGCGTCGAGGTGAGCCCGACTATATCTAGCCGGAACCTCTCAACTTCGCGCACTAGCTCAGGCTCCTTCCCCTTCAGAGAGGTGACATTCCATGTCCCAAGAGCCAGTTTCTGTAGCCGAGGATCGGACCGCCAAGGTCCCCGCCTTCGGCCATCACCCAACTCACACTGCACCCGACCTCCTTGGCCCCTCCCATAGGTGGTGAGCCCATGGGAAGGGGGACCCACGTTGCCTCTTCGGGCTGTGCCCGGCCGAGCCCCATGGGTGCAGGCCCGGCCACCAGGCACTCGCCATCGAGCCCCACCTCCAGGCCTGGCTCCAGAGTGGGGCCCCGGTGACCCGCGTCCGGGCAAGGGAAAACGCCGTCCAAAATGTTTTTTCTTCATAGGAGGTTTGTTTAACCGCTCTTTGTCTCATCCCTCACCTAGGACCAGTTTGCCTTGGGTGGCCCTACCAGGGGCATAAAGCCCCGGACAACAGAGCTCCTAGGATCATTGGGACACGCAAACCCCTCCACCACGATAAGGTGACGGTTAAAGGAGGGGCGGTTGAGTCCATGAATGGACAAAATGATGGACTGGCATTCCTTTCAGGGCACACTGCCATAATAACTTCCCGTGACACTATAATGGAAATAAGGCATTCAAAAACTAATAGATGTTGTGTGTTTGTTATTACTTATTGCCAAGCCTCTTATTCTGCATGATTTCCAGTTATTCCCTTAAGACTTGTAAGAACAGCATTCTCAAACTGCACTTTTATTCATTTCTTCATAATATGTCATACCAGTTAATCCTGCACCTCAGATAATATGTGGTGTTTCTAAAATCATGTATTGCAAAGATGTCAAGCTAATTGCAAGTCATTTCCTAGAGCAGGGAATGTGGACCTCTCTCTGCATGCTGCCCTACAGGCCTCTGATTTAGAAGGTACTGGCGGTGCGTTTATCTAATCCACCGTTGGCGTTTAGTTTCGGGATTAACAAATACTTCGCAATAAAGTGCATTCTGAGTAAAAACTTTGCCTGACTTTCTGCTAATTTCCCTTTTAACAGTGTCTAAATGAATGAGAACTTGGTAACCTTTAATGCAAAACCACCAACAAAAACAATCACACATGTACTACTGCCTATCAGTAAATGAAATTGTAAATGCTGAAATAAAAAAAAAATGGCTGGTGTACAAAGCAAGCAATGGGATGTACTGTACCATATGTGTCACATTAAATTAATGAAACTAAAAAATGAATGGAATTACAAATAATTAATCAATCTTATTGCAGGCTTTGGAATAGCAGAGCTGTTATTTTGGAAAGCTATTGCTTCTTCCAGAATTTATTGTGTGATTACTACTGACTACTAACTTCTGACTTACTGTTGTAAACGGTGCTGTGCTGTAATTTAATATAATTTATTTTTTTTGCACAGACATTCATTTCTGTTCACAGACATGTATAATGCATTCAAAGAATGTCCTTCTTGAATACATATGTTGAGCCAATATGCATCACAAATAATGTACGCCAACCAGTAAAACAGTATATAAAATGTTTATAGAATCTGACTTGGATAAACTTACCTACCCACTAAAACTCATGTGTTGATACATATATACCTGCTGTGTTATCATTGAAGGGTCCTAGGGTGACCCTATTCCCACTTTCAGACTCTTTATTATGTATATCTGAACAGTGATTCCCAAATTCTCACTATAGCTCTCATATGCTTACACTTACCATCATGAAGACAAAGCTGCAATTTGAAGCTCCACTTATGGTCACCATCAGGTTTGACTGCTATTATGTTTAATTGCTTCCCCCTTTCTCTGTTTCTATAACTTGGTGATGACAGAAAACCAAAACAAGCAGGAGAGAAGGTTTACACTGTTACACATGCATTATAGATTAGCATCCTCTAATTCAAAGTTCCTAATGTGTCCAAAGCAGATGCAAAGCAAAATGAGTGTGACACATTGCACCTGTACAACCTGGATGGATAGCAGCTCCTCCTGCTGTGAGTCTAGGCATCTAATGTACCTAGATTGCCTGATGGCTTTTACATCTTGGTTATGTTATAAGCTGTTTACTCCCTGTTGTGGCATGGTCTCTACATGGAACTGATGGCATGAGAGAGACATTGAGCTTCTGAATACTGTAGCTCTGAAGCTTCTCTGCTGCAATTCTTGGACCAACGGGATGTCATAGTGTAGGAATTAAGTCCCCTTTCATGTTCAGGCCTTGTGCCCCTTGACCAGTCCTGGCTACATATGACTTGCAGTATGTCCTTGAATCTTCTACCAACTCAGTGTTTCACTCATACCCCTGGTCTAGGACAAACTTGTTTTTAGTCCTTGCATACTCAAGTGGGCAATAGATTAAGTTAATAGATTATACTGGTTCTGATCTAGTATTCTCTAAGTAGAACAGGCATAGTAAATTCTTATTTATTCTCTGGTACATGGATGGATACAAGAAAACTTTTTCTGTTGTCTAGTACAAGTTTTTTCTAAATACATGTGTAAAAGGCACTATATAGGCGCCTGACCCGACACAGACTCATACCTGGAGGCATGTATATTTATATATTTATTTTCTTCACCTGTGGGTCATGTCTTCCCCGTGACCCCCACAGGCACAACACAGTCACCAATACACAAATAAAGCACTCAAAACACACTCTTCTCTGGCACCACTACACCTCCTCCAAGCTTCGTCCTCCTCCTCCCGACTCTGGCCATTGAGTGGTGGTTGCTGGGCCCTTTTATAGTTCACCCGAAAGTGCTCCAAGTGATTGATTGCCAAGTTCTGGCTGCAATTCCGGGTGTGGTGAATACGCTGCCCATACAGGCTCAGGAGTCCCAGCTGCAGCACCCCTTGGCGGCACCTGTGGGACCCAACAGGGCTGCACCCAACTCCAATTCCGATGGAACCCTTTGGTAAACCGAGGCACTGCTCCAACCCAGTGTGGCGGACATCTAGCGTCCAGGGGGAGGTATTGCACAGTCCATGGCTGCTCCCCCTAAACATATAGCAAAGGGGCGTCCAGACCGGGTATGTACCCCAGTTGTCCGCCACGCATGATTTATCATTACAAAAATACATGTCTAAATATCCATCCATTCATCCATTTTCCAACCCGCTGAATCCAAACACAGGGCCACAGGGGTCCGCTGGAGCCAATCCCAGCCAACACAGGGCACAAGGCAGGGACCAATCCCGGGCAGGGTGCCAACCCACCGCAGATGTCTAAATATTATATGCAAAATATGAAAGCAAATCACATAAAAGTCCATCTGCATGACTCTTACCAGTAAAGCTTTCATGTTGATTGATACAGAGAGAATGGACATACTTACTTTCCCACCCAGTAAAACTCTTGCATACACATATGGAAGGTATGCCTTTCCACAGTACGTCAGTATAGGTGTCCCCTAACCCTACTGGTAGTGGAGAATTGACAAGAGAGTCTGAAGACATTAAATGAAGTGCCTGACTATTTTTGAACTGCCGTGTTGACAGTCAAATACCTGGGACTAAATATTCTACCAATGGATAATGTGTATAAAAAAATCCACACATATGGAATATGGTGGTCATTCATCAAAAATGACGTAGATGATAAATGTTTCCAGTCTTCACAAAATGTCCTTTTATTTTTTTTATTTTATTGATTTTATTAAAATCAAATAACATTCCATACCAATAACTATCCATCCATCCATCCATCCATCCATCCATCCATCCATCCATCCATCCATCCATCCATCCATCCATCCTCTTCCGCTTATCCAAGGTCGGGTCGTGTGGGTAGCAGCTTGAGCAGAGATACCCAGACTTCCCTCTCCCCGGCCACTTCTTGTAGCTCTTCTGAGAGAATCCCGAGACGTTCCCAGGCCAGCCGGGAGACATAGTCCCTCCAGCGTGTCCTGGGTCTTCCCCGGGGCCTCCTCCCGGTTAGACGTGCCCGGAACACCTCACCAGGCAGGCGTCCAGGAGGCATCCTGATCAGATGCCCGAGCCACCTCATCTGACTCCTCTCTATGCAGAGGAGCAGCGGCTCTACTCTGAGTCCCTCCCGGATGACCAATAACTCAAGTTTTATAAAAATTGGTTTGAAACAAATCAACCCCCACCCCTGAGAAAAGAGAGCTAGGCCAGCAGAGTAAAAATTTAAGTTTGTAAAAATAACTAAATAGATAAATTAATAAATCAATAACGATAAATGGAGTAAATGAGGGGACAGGACCTTCTTCCTCAATTTAAATGCTTATTCTAAAATGTTATTGATGTTATTGAAAAAATTTTGTACAGATCCTCTTAAGTACGAATTAGATTTTTTCCAGTTTCAATAACTATAAAACATCAGTTACCCACTGACTTAGAATAGGTGAGTTAGGATTCTTCCAATTGAGCAAGATAAGTCTACGTGCCAATAGTTTAGTAAAGGTAATTACAGTTTGCTTGTCCCTCTCCACTTTAAGCCCATCTGGAAGTCCACCAAACACAGCTGTTAGTGGATTAGGAGAGATTGTGACACCAAGGCTGTCTGATAGCCATTTAAAGATTTTGGTCCAGAATGATATTAACTTGGTGCAGGCCCAAAACATGTGACCTAGTGATGCTGGAACTTGATTGCAGCGTTCACAGGTTGGATCTTGCCCTGGAAACATTTTGGACAATTTTAAACGAGACAGATGTGCTCGATATATAATTTTGAGTTGAATAATTGTATACTTTGCGCATATGGAGCTCGAGTACAAAATGTCTTTTTAAATGAGATAACCCATCAGCTAGCATCAGCCTTAAATAGAACTCCACTCTATAACACAATTCTCATAAATGTTGGGACAATTAAAGAGCTACCAGTGCTCCTGGCTGTAGGAGTTTGGGGGTCTGTATGGGGCACCCTATGAAACTAGCACTGGAGAACGGAGAGATAGTGGGATTGTCTACTGCTCTTCTGTGCTCTATGAAATAAATAAAGGAAAAGGCAAAAGTTGTAATCCAAATCAGTTTGCACTTGGCACACACACAGCTCTAGAAGATGGCATGTTTGGTGTAAACTCCTGCAGCTCATAGTCCCTTAAGAAAAATATGCCAACAGCACTGGCACTGGCTCCTATGAAAACTACTGAAATAGTCATCAACATTGGAGAGTTTCCATTCACCATATCAGACATCTGCATACCTCCTTCAATGTGTTATTTTGTGTCTTAACAGAATATTGATGTTATGCTCTGGCAAGGATACTAAGTGAGTGTTCAGAGGCAGGGTAAAAAATAATTACAGTGGCAAGAAAAAGTATGTGAATGGGAATAACCAGGTTTTCTGCATTAATTGATCATAAAATGTGATCTGATCATCATCTAAGTCACAAATATAGACATACACAATATGATTAAGCACACAACACCCAAACATTTATGATCGTTTATGTCTTTATATCTGCAGTGGGCTGGCACCCTGCCCAGGATTTGTTCCTGCCTTGTGCCCTGTGTTGGCTGGGATTGGCTCCAGCAGACCCCCGTGACCCTGTGTTAGGATATAGTGGGTTGGATAATGACTGACTGACTGACTGACTGTATCTTTATATTGAACACACTCATCAAACATTCACAGTGTACTGTGGAAAAAGTAGGTATACCCTACTGGTCAACCTCCTTCAGCAGCAGTCGATAAACCAGGTAACAATAAATCATGTGACTGAAAAAAATGGAGCTTTACCATCAACAGTGATGAGTGAAAACTGCATTCTCAGTTCAGGTAGAGTGTCACATTTCAGAAAAATTCGCAAATAAATTGCATCTCACTTCCAGCCAAATTTGTTCCGTTCACACAGGAAGCATCTTTATGGATTAATTCGCATGCACCTGCTTGTAATGTAATATTTAAATAAAGACCACCAATAAAAAGAAAAAATTGGGGGGGGGGGGGGTTTTGCATTTCGCAATTACAAAATTGCCTGGAAAATGAATTTTACTGTCAATTCCACAAACCCACATGCCTGCTTGGCTTGTCATTAGCTGTTAAAAAAGTGGCTGTGAGTAAACGACAATAAGGTAACACCTTGACAGTGTCACTATCGTAGCAATAAATCTTAACAAGTGTTAGAAAAATAGAAAATAGAAATATGATTCCAAAATAGAATAACATATTGACCCTAACATAAAAACAGACATTATGACAATCACTACAAAAGGCTGTGGTCGGGTGCAGGAATGAAAGGTCGCAGCATCAAGGAAAAGTTGGGACACCAATGGGGTTGTCTCATTTAAAAACTATGGTCCAAAAGAAAATCACACCTCTTGGCGATAAAGTAAATTGCCTCTTGGGCACAATAATAAAGTATCCATCTCTTGGCTGTTGAAATAAGGCTCATTCACTGGAGTTCCATCTAGCGGGTCACTCTTAGTGGAAATGACGCCTCCTTTTGGCCAGTCAAGCTTCTTAACAGGAAGGGGCGGGGCTAAGTGCCATCACAGGTGCTGTGGGGAGAGATGGAGAAAAGAATGTTAATGACGGCTCCCTCTCTCGCCCCGGTGGGTTATCACATACCTCTATCGAGCCCAAGAGGAAATTCTCCAATGTGCAGGCATATTATACCACCAGGAAAAATTTATGAAGTTAAAACCAAGGTGTTACATGAGCAACATGTAGTTTTGTACATCTTGGGTGAATGTCCATCAGGACAGATGTGACACAAACAGAATTTTCAGTGTTCAGTATTTACAACTTTGGTACTTCTGTTTGTGTAAGCTGCTTATTCATACTGACTATGTATTTACAACATAGTGGTGTCCTTGACTACTGACCCTCCATCTTCATCTTGTACATTGTGGATGTGAAGTAATTTCCTCATTTTATTCAGTTTTCTGAGTGTCAGTACATCCATTCATCTTCACTTCATTCTTGTCTTCTGTAACTATTTTCCAAATGCTCGTGACATTTTTCATTATTTTCTTCCTACCACAGAAACACGATGGTCAGTTCAGTATCATCCAGCTGGTGGGAATTCTACGGGGGATTGCGGCCGGCATGAAGTACCTGTCCGACCTGGGATACATTCACCGTGACCTGGCAGCTCGTAATATTCTTGTCAACAGTAATCTGGTATGCAAAGTGTCTGATTTTGGCCTCTCACGTGTCCTGGAAGATGACCCTGATGGTGCCTACACAACCAGTGTAAGTGTTTCTCCAGTAGTCAGCCACTGAGCAATTTTTTGTGGCCAGAAATATTTAAACAATGTGAGGATCAGAGAAAAATTGAATGTCTTTTTCATTATTTGTACTGTATGTGATTTTATTCAGCATTATAAAAATTATAGTTATTTTTGTTGCCTATTTATAATTTGCTTGTAGGCTCTGAGTAGTAAAGACATCAATAAAATTACACATTGTGTAATATGGAGTTGATGTCATAGCTGTGTGTGACTAAGTGCATCAATTTAGTACAACCCCAATTCCAATGAAGTTGGGACAGAATACAATGATTTGCAAATCCTTTTCAACCTATATTCAATTGAATACACTACAAAGACAAGATATCGAATGTTCAAACTGATAAACTTTATTGTTGTTTTGCAAATCTTCACTCATTTTGAATTTGATGCCTGCAACACGTTCCAAAAAAGCTGGGACAGGGGCATGTTTACCATTGTGTTATATCACCTTTCCTTTTAACAACACTCAATAAGCGTTTGGGAACTGAGGACACTAATTGTTGAAGCTCTGTAGGTGGAATTCTTTCCCATTCTTGCTTGATGTACAACTTCAGTTGCTCAACAGTTCGGGGTCTCCGTTGTCGTATTTTGTGCTTCATATTGCGCCACACATTTTCAATGGGAGACAGGTCTGGATTGCAGGCAGGCCAGTCTAGTACCCGTACTCTTTTACTACGAAGCCACGCTGTTGTAACACATGCAGAATGTGGCTTCGCATTGTCCTGCTGAAATAAGAAGGGACGTCCCTGAAAAACACGTCGCTTGGATGGCAGCATATATTGCTCCAAAACCTGTATCTACCTTTCAGCGTTAATGGTGCCTTCACAGATGTGCAAGTTACCCATGCCATGGGCACTAACACACCCCCATACCATCACAGATGCTGGCTTTTGAACTTTGCACTGATAACAATCCGGATGGTGCTTTTCCTCTTTGGCCTGGAGGACACGACATCCATGATTTCCAAAAACAATTTGAAATGTGGACTCGTCAGACCACAGCACACTTTTCCACTTTGCGTCAGTCCATCTCAGATGAGCTCGGGCCCAGAGAAGCTGGCGGTGTTTCTGGGTGTTGTTGATATATGGCTTTCGCTTTGCATGGTAGAGTTTTAACTTGCACTTGTAGATGTAGCGATGAACTGTGTTAACTGACAATGGTTTCCTGAAGTATTCCTGAGCCCACGTGGTAATATCCTTTATAGAATGATATTGGTTTTTAATGCAGTGCCGCCTGAGGGATCGAAGGTCATGGGCATCCAGTCTTGGTATTCGGCCTTGCTGCTTATGTGCAGAGATTTCTCCAGATTCTCTGAATCTTTTGATGATATTATGGACAGTAGATGATGAAATCCCCAGATTCCTTGCAATTGTACGTTGAGAAACGTTGTTCTTAAACTGCTGGACTATTTGCCCACGCAGCTGTTCACAAAGTGGTGAAACTCGCCCCATCCTTGCTTGTAAACGACTGAGCCTTTTGGGGATGCTCCTTTTATACCCAATCATGACAAACACCTGTTTCCAGTTAACCTGTTCACCTGGTTACACCTGTTTTGAACATTCCTCAACTTTCCCAGTCTTTTGCTGCCCCTGTCCCAGCTTTTTTGGAATGTGTTGCAGGCATCAAATTCAAAATGAGTGAAGATTTGCAAAACAACAATAAAGTTTATCAGTTTGAACATTCGATATCTTGTCTTCATAGTGTATTCAATTGAATATAGGTTGAAAAGGATTTGCAAATCATTGTATTCTGTTTTTATTTACATTTTACACAACATCCCAACTTCATTGGAATTGGGGTTGTATTTAAAGCAGGGGTTACCAACCTCGGGTGCCCATACCTAAAGGGGATGCGAGATGACATTTCAGGGGGTGTGACAAGAAGGAAGGCTGTGTCACGATTCGCCACAATTGAGTGAGGTGCATTGTTCAGCGTTATTGTGGTGCAATCAGTGTTTTGCAGTGTGCTTTAATATATAGACCATTTATTAGTTAGTGTTCCTGTTTTGTGATATGAAAGAATCAAGCATTGCACGAGCAATTGTCACCTGTGAATGAGCCACAGAAATGCACGTTCTCATCAGTTTCTTGTTGCAGCTGGAAATTTGTAAAGGCAAATAACTTTTAATAAGAGAATGAAATTTGGACCTTCCAATGATCCATAGAGAGCGTTGAGGTCTAGTATTAATTTCTATGCCCTAATTGTGAAATGTCATTGATTTTGAGGTTTGTCAGAGGTAGGGAAAGGGACTAAACTGGATGCAACAGTGTTGGTGGTCCTGGCAGTAGGGAAGCAGTTTTAAATGCAGCACAGTTGTTTTTGAATTGCAGTGCAAGTGTTATCAGGGGACAAAGCTTGTCGATTGTGTTTCATTTCTTAGCAGTGGGCCAGCGCCCATTGCTTCACTGGGGTCTCCAATCCCCCAAACCCCTCTGTCGTTGATCATGTGTCATTTTCTCGTGGTCCTTGATGCTTTGCAGGATACTCCAACCCCCCGATCATCAATTAAGATTTATAAAGGTATAAAGGTTTTAATTTTACAGATGATACCAAGATAGGTAGATTGGCAGATAATTTGGAATCTGTTATATCATTACAGAAAAACTTGGACAGCATACAGGCTTGGGCAGATTTGTGGCAGATTAAATTTAATGCCAGTAAATGTAATATATTACACGTAGGACAATAAAATGTAGGTTTGAATACAAAATATGAGGTCTAAAAATTAAAAGTACAGCTTATGAGAAGGATTTAGGAGTCATAGTGGACTCTACGCTATCAACTTCCCGACAGTGTTCAGAAGTCATTAAGAAGGCAAACAAAATGTGAGGTTATGTAGCACCCTCATGTGTGGAGTACAAGTCCAAGGAGGTTCTGCTCAAGCTTTATTTCACACTGGTGAGGCCTAATCTGGAGTACTGTGTGCAGTTTTGGTCTCCAGGCTACATAAAGGGCAAAACAGCACTAGAAAAGGTCCAGAGAAGAGCAACTAGGCTGATTCCAGGGCTACAGAGGATGATTTATGAAGAAACATTAAAAGAAATGAGCCTTTAAGTTTAAGCAAAAGGAGATTAAGAGATGACATAACTGAAATATTTAAAATTATGAAGGGAATTAGTCCAGTGGATCGAGGCTGTTATTTTAAAATGAGTTGGAAACTTGTTAAGGGTAAATTTCACACAAACATTAGGAAGTTTTTCTTTACACAAAGAAACATAGACATTTGGAATAAGCTACATAGTAGTGTGGTAGACAGTAGGGACTTTCAAAACTAGAATTGTTGTTTTTTTAAAAGAATTAAGTGGACAGGACTGACAAGCTTTGTGGGGCTGAATGGACTGTTCTAGTCTAGATTGTTCTAATGTTATTAAAAAATTGCTCAACTTATATTGAAATTGTATACACTGAGTTAAAAGCTTATGTTTTGGAGTTCAATTCGTACTGTATGGGGTTCGATTTGTGGCTCAAAAAATAGAAATTTAACTTCTCCATATTCAAACATGATATTACTTTTGTAGGAGGTGCTGGGACACAGAAAAGGTTGTGAACCACTGATATAAAGGATAAGTTTGGCATTTTTGAAATCAGTTATTTTTTTCATAGTTGAGCAAAAAACAATACAAAAACCTGGCAAATGTGTCCACTTCAAAGCAGTTCTGAGTTTAGAAATGCACTTTGCTCACTTCTGAGATAAGTTGGTGAAAATAATATAAAGCTGGAAGTAATGTATTTCTATCAGAAATGAATGGCTAAACCTTTCCTGAGGGAAGGATACATATACCACATTGCTCTGTATGAAACATTTATGATTAAAGTTCTAGATTTGTAAGTAAAAAAGATTAAAGCTGAATTACAGTTTACCATACTTTGTAGGAAATCTTGCAACAAAAAGCAGACCATTGTGAAGTCACAAAATGCCAGTGTTCTCGCTTTGGAAAACGGAATCATTTCTGTGTCTCCAAATGTCACTTGGAGCTTTGCAGCATCAGTGCAAATGTGGTGCTGCAACTGATAAGATCAACAGACTTCTACTAACAAAAGCTGCTCATTTAAAAGTTCTGAAGTTGGTCACTTCCTACACTTTCATTTTGGAAAAATGTCTCCAGAACCTCAAGATGGATAATGGCTAGAAAATTATCCTCATCAGTAACATAAATGGCTGCCTATCAGGACAAAGTGTGCTGATTCATGGATATGTTTATCTGTTTTAGCAACCATACTAGTAAGGTCCACTCTCTACAGCAAAAGAATTTGTACTCGGTAGTCATCTTCTTATATAATACGCTACCGTGGCTGTTGGTTTATCTGTCCAGGATTTTAAATCACTGTAGCTCACAAACCGTTTGACCTATTGACCTGAAATTTGGTACACATATACTACGTGATGTCTACTATCTGCTTTCGGAGTGATGATGACCTCCAAGGTTATACCTCTTTTTATTTTGTTTTACAGTAATCCCTCGCTATATCGCGCTTCGCCTTTCGCGGCTTCACTCCATCGCGAATTTTATATGAAAGCATATTTAAATATATATCGCGGATTTTTCGCTGCTTCGCGGGTTTCTGCGGACAATGGGTCTTTTAATTTCTAGTACATGCTTCCTCAGTTGGTTTGCCCAGTTGATTTCATACAAGGGACGCTATTGGCAGATGGCTGAGAAGCTACCCGGCTTACTTTTCTCTTTCTTTTGCGCGGACTTTCTCTGATCCTGACGTAGGGGGATTGAGCAGGGGGCTGTTTGCACACCTAGACGATACGGACACTCGTCTAAAAATGCTGAAAGATTATCTTCACGTTGTGATCTTTTGTGCAGCTGCTTCCTGAAACGACATGCTGCACAGAGCTTCGCATACTTAAAAGCTCGAAGGGCACGTATTGATTTTTGATTGAAAAACAAACTCTGTCTCACTTTGTCTGCTCCTGACGGAGGGGGTGTGAGCTGCCGCCTTCAACAGCTTTGTGCCACGGTGCTTCACATACTTAAAAGAAAAACAGCCCTATTGATCTGTTTGCTTTTCTCTATCTCCGTGACATGATCTGCTCCTGACAAGCACTCCTTTAAAGAGGAAGATATGTTTGCATTCTTTTAATTGTGAGACGGAACTGTCATCTCTGTCTTGTTATGGAGCACAGTTTAAACTTTTGAAAAAGAGACAAATGTTTGTTTGCAGTGTTTGAATAACGTTTCTGTCTCTCTACAACCTCCTGTGTTTCTGCGCCAATCTGTGACCCAAGCATGACAATATAAAAATAACCATATAAACATATGGTTTCTACTTCGCGGATTTTCTTATTTCGCGGGTGGCTCTGGAACGCAACCCCCGCGATGGAGGAGGGATTACTGTATTGTAGAATCAGTTCTCGGCAGCGTGCGGCGCATGCGTACTGGTGCCGTTCTCATCCCTACCACCTTTGCAGTCAATTCCCCTACTTTTTCATATCTTAAATAATTTTTGAGGCAGATTGAAGACTTAAGTGCCAGTTTATGTGAAAAATTAAAGAAAATGTACTAAGTAATTGTAACACAAACACTGACTTAATCAGTTTTAATGTGAAAAGATGCCGACGAAAGAAGAGCAAGTGCATCAACCTCTGAGCAAACGAAAGCTAAACGTACAGAGAAAGATGATGAAAACTAGGAATGCTCACGTCAAGGGTATTCACTACACGTTATCGTGCAGTGCGCCGTTACTGGTTATTTTATTTTTTCCACATGTACACAGCCTACTACCGATTGTGTTGAGCCTTGCTGTAGTTTAAGACTCCTCATTTTTCTCCTTTCTCTGATTGTCTCTCATCTTTCATCTTTAATCTGTTGAATTTCTGCTTCTTCATAATTGGACGTATTAACTGTATAAAAAGTGAGTTTATTTGTCTAAATCCATAGAGTAAATAAAATTTTACCAGAAAAAAATGTAGCATGATTACTCTAATCTCTATCAATGCAGGACAGCAACATTCAGTAAGATACAATGGCGTTCAGTGACACAGCCATCAATGTTGTGTAGAGAGACTGGTAAAGAAATGAGGAGGGTGGTGAAATTATTTAAATCCGCTGGAGTCTCAGAAAAACAAGTGAAGTCTTTGTCAAAAGGAAATGGATATGCATCGTAAGATGTGAATTAATTCTCAGGATTAACCATAGATGACCATTGCAAGCCACTTGGAGAGATGCTTTTTTATGAATTTTAAAATAATGATTTATTTAACAACAAAGATTTTGGGGCAAATTAATTACCTGAAGTATCAGTGCTTCTTGGATATAAACTATGAGAGAAAGAGACAAAAGCTGTAATCCAGTGAGACAATTAAATTATTATCCAAATTAGTTGAGAAGAAAACTCTGTATATACCTCTTGCTTTTAATGAGATTGCACTTAGGTTGCTACAAAATTTTGTGCGGGCTATAGGTGTCTTCACTTCAGCCCCCGTGCACTTCTGCTGACTGATGGAAATTGTAGTCCCTTTGTCTGCACAGGTTTTTGGGTTGTCCCCTCTTTCATTATAATCTCTCTCCCTGATTTGACATGTAGCCTATATTTTAAGTTGGACCAATGGCAACACACCTGTAAAATTTTGTGAAAGCAGTTCAGCCATTTTTGCATCAGTAGTGAACAAACACACCGATAAACAGACAAAGAAAACACACATCCAAACTTATGCTCCTTTTAAGCTGTGCAGGTGCACAAGTTGCACACCTATTTTTTTTTTTTTTTGGTGTTGTGCAGGGCTTTTGAGCTGTCTGGCACCTGTTATTGTGCCTTTCTCCCTTTGTAAACACCACTATGGATGACTCTTACCCACAAGGGACCACTACTTCATCCCTCTTGATCATTCTTGTGTTGGCACTTTTCAGCGCTCATCAATTCAGGGGAAATTGAAGAAATCAGTCAGAAATAGTAAATACCAGCTCCTGTATTATTCACATCTACTCATCAATAAAAGAAAAAATTAGAGGGTACATTGATTCAAACAGCGTACAATATTATTTATATAGACTTTGAAGTAATAACTGACTTCAAACATACCAAACTTATCCAGAATTTTTGTATGTATTCTTTTTTTGCTTATTGTTTTCATAAACGGGGGCAATATGTTGTCTTGAAACTAAGATAATTTTCATCAAAAAAGCAGTTTAAATCTGAAAGTTAATGCCATGTGCCGCATGAGCTCACTGTCCAGTCTTTATTTATACAATAGGAATGTGAGCTCCTTTTTGAGAGAATTAGGGATGCACAAACCAGTGTGTTTCATTGTGCCAGTCCCAAGCCCAGATTAATGGGGAGGGTTACATCAGGAGGGGCATCTGGTGTAAAATTTTGCCAAATCAATATGCGGACAACTATAGAGATGATCCGCTGTGGCAACGCCTAACGGGAGCAGCCGAAAGAAGAAGAAGAAGAAGAAATCTAATTAAAGTAAGGAATTCAATTTTAGATCTAGTGTTCAGTGAATTGGTTGTAATGTGCACAGCAGTGACAGACCCCCTCTTTGATATGTACTGTAATGTTACTTTGGTCATTTGTTCTTTAATGTAATTCTTGTGTTCATTCACAATTTGAACCTTAATGTGGAAAGAGAGATTTTTGCAAGGTTCCATAATAAAAGACATTTACATAATTAGAGATGGAGTGTGTTAAGACACAGTTTTGTTTAGTCACTTGTTTATGTTATTCACGTTTAGGAAGACAATTTATGGAATTGACTACAGCTAGGAAAAGGAAAACAATTTAGTTCAGCATTTAGTTTGTTCTCAGAGCTAAAAGACTACATCAGTGTGATATTGAGAACTACATTGATTCTGCATCCTGTCACTCATAACTGTTGTGATTTTATTCTAATAGGAACACCAAAACCATACAATATTTCAAATACAAATTTACTATGTGTTAAATAAACTGACAAAAATTTCAGAACTAACTTTAACAAAAGAACAAAGAACAGAAGTTGATAATAATTCAATTAAATTTAAAGGAAAATATAAGACAGAAGGAGGAATAATTCAAAATGAAAAACCATTACCTGGCAAAGAACTGAAAGATCTGGAGCAAACAAAGGATATAAATAAGTCAAAGAAACACTCTTAAAAATAAATCCAGAAGGGAATCCTCATAGCATAAACCTAAAGACAAAAAGAAAGGTAAAAGCCAAGATATGGTTTAGTGCTTTATGCAAACCATTTCAGATTTGTGACAATGTAAAACTAGTCCAAGGGAGCGACTATTACACTTACCAAGTATACTGGTGAGTTGGTAGACTGACAGGTCGTAAACCTAAGGAAAACCTAAGGAAAAGACCAGTAGATGAAGTTTAGCAAGTGCGCAAGAATAATCAGAAAATAGGCAGGAATCTGAAACCTAAACTATCTAATACGTAACACGTTTGAAAACCAAACCAAAATTCCAAAAGTCAGAGTCGAAGAAAACGTTGCAAAAGAAGGCCCTAACTGTAAATAACTGATCCTTTTCCTAACTATAATAATTTGTACAGAATTCCAAGATCTTAGCATATGCAAAAGCTTGAGTTTTTGTCCTAAATAGTTTTTGCATGCTGACATCACATATGAAGTGAATGTCAGATCACTTACTAGCAAAGGTCGCCATTGGTATAGCAACATAGCAATGTCATTAAAAACGCGTGTCACCAAACATACAAAAAAATAAACAAATACCACTGTGAAATGAAAATAAAATAAAAATAATTTAAATAAAAATAAAAATATGCAAAATGTCATTCTTATACTTACTCGTAAAACCAAGAAGCAAAAGTCAAAACTGAGAAGCCTAAACGAAACCCACTAAAAGAGCAACTTAGGAAGGTGAGAGGCCGGTACCGTGTCAAATCCCTTTTTTATTACCATCAAGTGACTGCAGTTTTAGTAGCTGCAACATCTGAGGGCCATAGACCAAATGAAGGCCTCAACCTATTTAACTCTGAACTAATTTTTAAACATTAAGTAGTGAGAAGTCAAGCAAAATCACACCTTTTATTGGCTAACTCAGCAGTTCTCAAACTGTGGGGCACGAATAACAAAAAAGGGGACACGAATGTTGCCATATGTGGCGTAATTTCACTATTCGTAGGAAAATTTTAAACTTGTAGCGGTGTATCAACAGCAAAAAATATAGGAATACATTTTATTAGGGTTTCAAAAAAACGTTAAGGGGGCGCGATTAAAACTGTTATGAAAACTTGGGTCGCAAATACTTCAAGGTTCAGAAACGCTGGGCTAACTAAAGAGATTACAAAATGCAGGATTTCGAGGCAACTCAAACCCCTTCTTCAGGCAAGGTAACCTTCCATGAAGAAGGGGCCCAAGCTGCCTCGAAAGCTTGCATATTGTAATCTCTTTAGTTAGCTAATGAAAGGTTTGCTTCGAAAGCTTGCATATTGTAATTTGTTTAGATAGCCAATAAAAGGTATCATTTTGCTTGAGTTCTCACTACATTCATATGACTAACATGGTAAAACACCCCAGTACTATAAATATTAAGTAGAAATTGAACAGGAATGTAACAAAAAAGTGACAAAAAGAATGGAAACCGGACAAGACCATGGAGACCACTTCATTTGAAAATTTCAAAGGCTGCTGCTAGAAGTTAAAAAAAACAAATTAAAAGAAATGATCATTGGCTTAACAATTTGCTTATTTCATGCACATTTTGTTCCAATAACTTAGCCATTCTTATTGAAAGAAAGTTAAGACACAAAACTAAGTGGGATGGTGACCATGATGCCACATATGCATTAAGGTGCGCAGCAATGATTTCCGTGTCTTGGCAAAGCTGTAGCTAGTTAAGAAGGCTAGTGACATCAGCAGCTCACAACACTCAAATTAAACATAAAGGACATGATAATTAAGGTAAATTTAATGAGACTTTTGCTGATGTTGGTGGCTGTAGGACTATGATTATAGGTATGTCCCTAAAAAAATGTTAACCCAGCCATGGCTGTCTCTCTTGCTTCATCACAGGGTGGAAAGATCCCCATTCGCTGGACTGCTCCAGAAGCAATTGCTTTCCGCAAATTCTCTTCAGCCAGCGATGTGTGGAGCTATGGCGTTGTCATGTGGGAGGTGATGTCTTATGGGGAAAGGCCCTACTGGAATTTGACTAACAGAGATGTAAGTGGCATCTGGTCTTTTAGGTATAATAAATGCACAGCTAGCCCCATTGACCTTTTTAAAGATATTTTTTTTGGGTGTGGCAGCTTTTCATAGAACTTCGTAGATCTTTTCAAATTTTTATACAAGATATAGCATATTACCTTTGAGATTACTTGCATGGTGACAGTGCTGAGGAAGCGGGAAGACACTCAGTCTGCAGGCCATCCTTTAACTTTCAGTAGTCCTCCACAGCTTCAGCCATTGGCCCAGGCTACTGCAGGGTGCTCTTTAGTTGTATAAACTACCCATCAGTGTTGAAGACTTTTTGAACATCTACTCCTTTTTTTCCCCCTGTAGGTTATCAAGTCAGTGGAGGAAGGATATCGTCTACCCACCCCCATGGGCTGTCCAGCTACTCTTCATCAGCTCATGCTGGATTGTTGGCAGAAAGACCGCAATGAGAGGCCCAGGTTCTGCCAGATTGTGACTGTTTTTGACAAGCTTATGCGCACTCCAGAACATCTGAAAGGTGCAGAGACTCTTGGCCGGTAAGATATTCAGCTTAGTTTGTGCCCTGCTAGTAATAAAGCTAAGTATTCATGGCTCAGATTTAAACTTTTGAGATGTAATGGATTTGAACCTCAAACAGAGCACCAGTCCTTTCCTTTTTCTACCCCAGTTGGAAATGAAAATAAGTAAGTTTTAAATATGGCAGGCAACCAAAACCAATCCAATCTAGCAAACACGTGAAACATTTCTCATGCCAGCTGGGTGTGCCCTGTGCCTTGCTGTTTATTTTAATTGTTTCTGGCAGGTGGGTTTAAAACAAATGCATTTTTGGGGGGTAGGGGGTCCAGTCTTCACTATTGCGGTGGGAGGCACACATTTTCCATTACACCAATGTCTGACATTGGATCAGAGTGTCAGATGTGTAGGAAGCGAGACCAGAGGGCCTCTAATGGGTTGCTATTCTCTTGTTTCGAGCGGAGAATCTGAAAGCATGTAAGTCCCGAACAGTTCTAAAAATGCCCACTTGATTGGAGTAAACCTCCAAACCCTCGTTAGATATAAGGAAAAGCACAGCATCTTTAGAAAATAATGCTCTGTTGCATAAAATAAGCTCTGTGGAGCAAAAAAGACAAAAAGGAGTTGCCTAAATAGTAAAGGAATCCAGAGCAGATACGGTCCCAAAACAGAATCCAATAATAAATACACACAGGAGTAGAAGGTCAGAAGTCATGAAATTCTCAAAAGTAGTAAGCACAACAAAACTTACCAACTCCAGGGAGCATTCACAACAAACCACCAGGAACTGTGGCAGACCCTCTGAATTTATTGGGTGGAGAGAAGTTCTTGGCAGCGATTGAGATGTGGCCCCACCTCTTATGTTTCAAAACACATGAAACATAACACCGGCAGTTTACATATATAGACAAAAAAACAAAGGATAATGGACATAATCAATAAAAGTAATGTTAACATAAATAAAACATGAATCTGAACCCCAGCCTTGGGACAGGGCGGGTCCTTGATGAAATATCACAGCTGTAACACCAGTAACATGGCCTGTGTATCTTGCTGCCCTGCCACCATTGCAGGTGTTGTGACTGAAGGTGGTTTCTGCAGCAGTATGGGTGGCAGATCTGACATAATCACTCAGATGGACCACACTGATGTCAGTCCATCTTTGTTGTGGACACTTAAGGGTTACCAGATCTCAGATCGCAATCTACTTTGCTGAAGCCTTGCCTGTTGTTTGGACATGTCCTCTAATGGCATTTGAGACATTCTGGACAACTGACAACTAAGTGTGTCCCCAATCTTGGATAGTAATGTAGTTTGCCAGTTTGCTGAAGCTTTGCCTGCTGTTTGAACACAGCGGAGTATCTTAATTCATAGCAGCAGTCCATGCTGACACACAATGTGCTTGTCAACAACATGCCAACATTCTCTAATGGCATTTGAGACATTCTAGACCAGGGGTAGGCAACGTCGGTCCTGGAGTGCCACAGTATGTGCAGGTTTTTGTTCCAACCCAGTTCCTTAACGAGAACTCAATTATTGCTGATGAAGCACATATTGCTTAAGTGACATTTTAATGCTTCATTTTAGTGGTCTCGATTGTTAAGGTTCTCCAACCTTAATTGCTTATTTCAATCTTAAACTGCTGCATTCAGTGTTTTAATTGCTCCTTATTAGCAATAAGATGTAAAAGACAAAGCAGCCAGCAGTTCTCCAGCTAGCTTTTTTCCAATTACATCTGTGTGTGTTCATCATACACGGTTTGATTTAATAAAACACTTAATAGAAAAATGTGACAGACTGAAAATGATCTGTTTTAGGCTTCAAATCATTTGGATGATATCCTTGGAAAGGAAAAAAATCTACGATATAAGAGCCTTACATTGCACAGACTAACAAGCCATAAAATTAAATAAGGTCTGAGATTGGCAATGATTGGTTTCTAATTAAGCAATTGGGTTGAATGAAAACCTGTAGCCACTGCGGCTCACCAGGACCGACATTGCCTACCCCTGTTTTACATCTTATTGCTAATAAGGAGCAATTAAAACACTGAATGCAGCAGTTTAAGATTGAAATAAGCAATTAAGGTTGGAGAACCTTAACAAGCGAGACCACTAAAATGAAGCATTAAAATGTCACTTAAGCAATATGTGCTTCATCAGCAATAATTGAGTTCTCGTTAAGGAACTGGGTTGGAACAAAAACCTGCACATACTGTGGCACTCCAGGACTGACGTTGCCTACCCCTGTTCTAGACAACTAAGTATGTCCTTTGTCTTGCTGGCACATAAATTTTGAATTAACACCTTTTATTATTTTACTTTATAGTTTTAAAGAACAGAATGCATTAACAATACACAATAATGTCAAAACAAATACATACAATATGTTCCCCAATATTTAGTAGACTCAGAGAACTTGGCGCCAAAAGAGCCACATCAAAAATGTCTTTTTTTGCATAAAATAAAATGGCAAATTGAGTTAAAAGGTTAAACGCAGCCCATCCAGATTATGTTACAATTACATTAAGAAATTTGTACCAACTTCTAAAAATATTTTCAAAATGATTTTTCTAAAGAATTACGTTTTTGTCCAATTTCAGATACTTTCCCACTGAGTTATAGGTGGTGGATTGCAATTCTTCTAGATAGATAGATAGATAGATAGATAGATAGATAGATAGATAGATAGATAGATAGATAGATAGATAGATAGATAGATAGATAGATAGATAGATAGATAGATACTTTATTAATCCCAAGGGGAAATCCACATACTCCAGCAGCAGCATACTGATACAAAAACAATATTTAATTAAAGAGT
Organism: Erpetoichthys calabaricus; assembly: GCF_900747795.2. Lineage (NCBI taxonomy): Eukaryota > Metazoa > Chordata > Cladistia > Polypteriformes > Polypteridae > Erpetoichthys > Erpetoichthys calabaricus. The sequence goes on along the minus strand of NC_041401.2, from coordinate 163,958,321 downwards.
AATAAACATAATAACAGACAATAACTTTGAATAATGTTAACGTAATCTAAAATAATAAATTCTTCATCTGTCTTTTGAATGTTTCAGCTTCGTTTGATGTTATTTATCTGTTCTGCACACCAAGGACCTTATTTCAACCCTCAGATTGCATCTTGCCTGTTTGTTTGTTTGTTGGTTTGTTTGCCAATCATGCAAAAACAGTTGATTGAAATTTTGCATTTAGGTTGCTGTTGGTCAACTTAAAACTTGGACTATATGGCATTTTAAAGATTTCATCTGGTAAAGAGGTTGCAATGGGTAGCCCAAATCAAAAACTGTATATTATTTCAAAATAGGTAAGTTTACTTTAATGCATGTATAATAAAGTTGAAGCAACTTAAAATTCAGGCTACATGGTATTTACAAAAAATGAATCAGGAATTCTTGTTGTAATGGGGCTGCAGGGCAAAGAAAAGCATCACTCCAAACACCTTGAGTTGAATTTCTTAACAGTTTGCATGCAAATCACTGTTGATGTAACTTAAAATTTAGACTTTAAGGCTCCTCATAATTTACAAATCTGCATTATCAGACCAAAACGGTTCAGCCAGTAGTAATTCATTTGGCATACTATTTATGCATGTGAATGCATGTTTGAGGACAACCTGCTAAAAAGTGTGTGGTGAATGCCAGAGAAATCTGTGAAGTTTAGAAGGAAAGCGCAAAAGAATCAGAACAAAATATTTCACACAGACAGAAAATAAAAAGCTTAAATCACTGTTATCAATTTAGAAACTCAAGTAGCACAAACTAACTGAAGCTTAATAATTAATTTGTACATTGGAATGAGCGTGACGACAAAGGAGACAGACAGGAACACATGGAGACCACCACAGCAACTTGAGTTTACAAGTTTGAGATGTGCTTCTGTCTGCTGGGATATCTTTCTGTCATTTTTGAGTACGCCACTATATGGGAGAACAACAGCAAACAGAGTTTAGAAAAGCTTCGTGGTCTATAGATATGCAACACGTTGAAATGCCATAACTATGTTCTCATGACATGTTTGCATTCATAATTAGATAGTAATGTTAACCTTCTTTAGTTATTAAAAATATTAGTTTAGCTATTCATTTAGGTACTGTATGCAGTCAGCTTTACTAGAGTCATAAGGCCGACCTGTTGATTTGTGTGTTTTGAGTACTGCATCTCCTGTGTCTCTTCTTACTCAGCTCTCTTAACGGCAGTCCAACTGATGGAGTGTGTCACATTGTTTACTTCCAATGCATATTTTGCTCTTCATATTTTCATGAAAGTGCTGCCAATTCTTTCGACCTTACATCGACTCCAACAGTATCGTTGTAACTGAACAACAGAGAGCAGACACAACACCTGTGACAAAGTATCATTCATAATTACCAATCGTCCATTGATGTCTTCAAGCGCCAATGTATAATCTGATGCAACAGAAAGGTTTTTCTCTTCCAGAAGGTTATGTTTATTTCTAAAAAGTGTAATGTGCTCTTTGCCCACAAGACACACATTATATGTGTAATAAGGTTTTTTTAGGAGACTGTAGACAATTCATGGTAATGAGAAGTTTTCTGTCTGTTGGACCAGGTTAACGAGAGCAGCTCTGATCTTTTCAGTTCAAAATCACCTTCCCTTTTTTTCAGCACCACCTTCTTTAGGTGTTGGATTGGTTTAGAAATGTGACACTCAGAGAAGTGTCTAATTGTTCCTCCCCAGTTTTAAGCAACATTCACTCATACATACATTATACATCTGGCTTCAGCAAGACTAGGTTTGGCCCTACTTACAGTGAAGGTTACATTCACTCAGTGATTTAATGGATATGATGGCTTATGGACTGCGTGTTGTGTGGTATGGTGTGATGGGGGACCAACATAAAGATCATGCATCATTCAAAAAGGCCATGTCTACTGTCACAAAATGGTAATGCAATTTAAAATCTAGACTGCACGGAGTTTCCAGAATTCCACTAGGGGAGTTGTAAAGCGGGAGAACCAACACCACAAGAAACATGCATTACTCCAAAACAGATGAGTAGATGTTCATGAAATTGTTCATTTGTATTATAGTTAACACAACTTGACATACAGAGTGTGTATGGAGTTTCAACAGTGTCATCATTAATAGGGGTTCAATATAGGAAACGACACAAAAATGCTAGTTTTACCACACTTAAATGCCATTTTATAAAATTCAATTGCACCACAAATCATCCATTTGCTAATATGAAATTAACATCTATTCATGAGACCATAGTAAACCAGCAAATACACAGAAGCAGCGTTCAAGGAGTTCCTGCAGTTATGGAATCCAATCATGTAGAAAAATAACAAATTCTTAATGCATGAGAGCAAAAATTGATAGGTAGTGGAGATGATGGATGGGACACTAACTTTTCTGCCAGCAGCATTTAAAAAAAACACATAAATACCAGCTTTCTTATTTTAGCCTATTATACGAGTATACCTGGGCAATACTTGGTACTCTGGCTAGTTAACAAATCAAGGAAGAATGAGGGAACATAACCAGAACAAGGAGAAAAGTTGAGAGCGGCACTCCAGTTAAACAGTGACAAAGGAAGGGGAAGGTAAAAGGAACAAAGCAAATCTTGAATTTTACAATTTAAATAGAAAATCAGAAACATCTAGTAGTTTTATTTTGCTCTAGCAACATAACAAACAGTGAACAGAAGAAGAAGGCAGCCCTTTTAACCTCTCCACTTCACCCCTTTCGTGGTGAGCAGAAGACAGCCAAGTGGTTCAAATGGAGTAGAACAGTGTGACTGGGTATAGTGAAGTGCGTGATTGAATAAGGAACTTTTTTAGACTATTGAGATAGGAACAGACCCCAGCTAGTTTGAAATATCTTTAATTATACATAGTTGGATCGCTGTAGCCCTTTTTCTGCTGGCTTTGCTTAGTTCTCAATGGGGAAGTCCCTGTCAGTGCTGCCAGTCTGCCTGATAAGCATCCGGCATGCAATAAGAATTAAGAAGCCCGACCTTCTGAGCAAACTTCAGAGTTTACAAGCTGTAGACATTATCTATTCTGTGCACTCCGACTGGCAGTACTGCGTCTGCTGATAACTTCGCTGTCTTGTTCAGAACAGCATAAGCAGATTACCACCAAAAAAGGGCCAGTTGGCCCGCCTGAGCTCCTTCTGTTCGATGCAAGTTTGATCTTCTGGAAGCCAGAAAAGAGGAAGATGGAAGGGAAAGACAAATAGGAATGCAGAGCTTAGGACATGACCAGCATGTTAGGGGGGTAGTGTGTCAAACGATATTACGTTCTTTTGGCCGATAGAAGGCAGAAGTAAGGAAATATAGCAGGCGTACCTGCTGCTTATCTTAGCTGTTAAAAGGTATAAAAAAACTAACCCATCGGAGGCCAGCTTTTTCACTCAGCAGGTCTACTTTTGCCTTTGTGAATATTGGGAAAATGTTATACAATGAATAATTAGTATTAGCAAAGTTTATGTTTGCCACTATTCCAAATACCAAATCCTTTATTTTACTATATAAATAGATGGCCAGTTTCAATTGTACTGCCGTTCCTTCCATGTGTTCTGTTTTTCTTCCACCTATGCTATTAATAATTGGACGGCTGAGGAAAGGACAAGGATATTTAGGTTATAACCTGTACGGTCAGACATGTGATTCAGAGCTTATGTCACTCTCAGACATTTGAGTCATTTCTGCTACCAGTGCATGAGATTACATTTATATTAAAACTGAAACCTCTTGAGTGAATCTCAATATGCGGTGCAACCGTGACCTTTTTTATGTGGGGTATTTCATTTCAGACACTGATGCCACTGTTTGATTTTTGTCTTTTAGACTAAAGTTTGTTTACCTTTCAGAAATCGTGTTGATCCTTTCCCTTAATGAATTGCTTTATTACTCACTTTCATTGCACTTGTACAACATTAATCACCTGTAGAGATTACATCTAACTGACTGAAGGTGCTGTGACTTCCCTGTAGGTTAAACTACCCGTTAACAAACAAGCACGTCCCCGACTTCACCTCCTGTCGCACAGTGGATGACTTTTTGGATGGCATTAAAATGGGTCGCTACAAAGAAAACTTTGCCGCTGCTGGATACCTGTCACTGGGGCACGTAATGAAAATGAATCTCGAGTAAGTAGCCACCGGTGATTTATTCCTTAAACGGACTTTATGCTCTGTTGCAAGAGAGGTTTTAAATCTCACACTGTAGACCTGGGCACATAAATCTCCTGTTTTTGTTATGTATAGGAGAGACTGGCCATATATCAAGGGTTAGTAAAGCAAAAATATATAAAATGACTGAAAATACACAGGGAAAAAAAGGTCATCCAGGAAAGTGCAGACTTAACAGATGGATGCAGCACTTTCCTGAACTTAAGATCATTTCTTTTTAACCTCATTCAATGCTTTAATGGATTAAATGCCAACTTTGCCGTATAAATTTGTGTCACATTATTTTTACTTTATGCACTTAATCCAGTCTTGGACCACAGAAAGCATCTGTAGTGGAGGTATGGTGTGGAGGTCCAGGGAATACTGGATGGACAGAGACAGAGGATCTGAGCTCTTTAATGTTATTAAGATGATTCAAAGGTGGCTCATTCAAAGTTAATTTACATTTTTTACAAATCAACACGCCACATTTGCATCAAGCATTAAAATTAGATCTGTCTCATCATAAAATGGATTTGAAAAAATGTCTAACGACAAGAAACAGTAAAAGTTTCCATTTGTTTTTAACCACTCAAACACAGCATCCTCGGTTACTCTCCTTCTACTATCTTCTGCGAAAATATACAGCATACAATATAAATAAAATTGTGCTTCATTCTGTTTTATTGTGGTTTGGCGATATCCCATATTTTGTGTGCGTGTTTATTTTTTACTTTCCTCAGTAATTTTCTTATAATGCATGCAATGCAATGAGATGCCATAAATAGCACATAATGCTGAGTGTTGATTGGTATTGAGAACTTGCAATGCTTGTGTTTAATGGCCCTGACTTTTGAAAAATTGAAGGCATTGCTTTAATAAACATAGGATGGCATCAGTTTGTTGTAAATGTATGAGCTTGTACACCGGACAATGACAATCCTATTTGCCGAAACCAACAAGCATCATGCCACCATGGCCATTGTCCAGCTAAATCTGGTTCAGTTATTTTAAAATATCTCGCCTAAATTGCTTTTCCTGATTAGGGTCATGGTGTATGTAAAATATAACATCACAAAACATAACAGGGAGTGTTGAGCAAAAGATCTATGTTTCCCTTCATATAGAATTTTTTGGAGTTTCTAAAGGCTTTTTGGGGAGTGGAAAGAAAGGACTACTCCTCCTTAAGGGTTTATCAATATTGTACACCCATTTTAGTCCTGTGTGCTTTTGTTGTTTATGGTGTAAGACTGGACGCTGTATTGCGCCCAATCTGACACAGACTCACACTGAGGCACTTGTGAAATACAAAGAACTTTTATTTTTCTTCAGCTGGAGGGCACATCTTCCCCGTAATCCCTCCAGCCACAACACAGTCCCAAGCACTAGCACACACATAAATAAAAGCACTTTCTTCTCCTTGGCACCACCACTTCCCCCAAGCAACCTTGTCCTCCTCCACTCGACTCTGGCCGCTGCATGGTGGTCGCTGGCTCCCTTTTATTGGGGACCCAGAAGTGCTTCAGATAGTTGATTGCCAACATCCGTCTGCACTTCCACGTAAGGTGAAATCAGTGCCCAAAAACAGGCCAGCTGCTCCTGTTGCAGCACCCCCTGGCGGCATCTTGGGAACCCCACAGAGCTGCACAGAACTTTAACCCCCATGCAGCCCTGGGGGAGTCCGAGGCACTGCTGCAACCCAGGGAGGCTGCCATCTAGCGTCCAGGGGGAGATACTGGGCTTCCCACTCTTATCCCCCTGGCAGGTGTGGTGAAGGGGCATCCCGGCCAAGCGTGGGCCCCAGCCATCTGTCACAATGGAAACTAAGGGGCTTTGCCCCCTGGTCTCTTTGTGAAGAGGGGGGCTGAACGCACCCCAAGGAGACGTGGTCACTCTTCCGAAAGCCATCTTAAATGGTGATTCAACGAGAAACAAATTCAGTTTTTTTTTACCTCCTCTTTGCTCGATCAGCTGCTGACTTGCTGCTGCTGCCATGCCACATGATCTGCATCTCGTGAGCTGCTTCGAACGTTTAAAAGCCTGTATAGCAGCTGTCCTTTTGTCTCACTGCCTTGTCTCTCTTCTCCCCCAAACATCCTCAAACATTATTCAATCTCTTTTTGCTGTTCCGTTATTTCACTGAGTAATATTTTCTGTTCAATACTATAATTTTTTTGAGACTTTCGAATTTTCCTACTTCCATTATCTCTAACCTGCTCTGCATGTGTATCATATTCAATTCAAACTCCCCATTTCAGACACCGTGTCTTGAGCTTGCAGGAAGGCACACGAGAGGCTCTGAAGTCAGATGGAAGAAGGTTGTATGGTCTCATTTGTCTAATATTTAGCTTTTTGAGCATCACACTAAATGTTTGAACACTGTATGTTATAAAACTAAAAAGATCAACATTCCTACTGTAAAACATGGTGGTCACAGTGTCATGCTGTGGGGATCCTTCTCTGCAGCAGGCCCTGGAAGACTTGTGTGGGTAAAATGAATGCAGCAAAATATGAAGACATGCTGGAAGAAAACCTAATGCAGTCCACAAGAGACCTGGGCAAGACAAAGCTAATAGGGACCTGTGTACACAGACTCAAGGCTGTCATGGCTGCCAAAAGTGCATCTACAAAATACTGACTTGAAAAATGTGAATATGTATTCCATCAGTTATGTTGTGTTTTATATTTGTAATTAATTTAGTCCACTTTGCAGAGATCTGTTTTCATTTAGTCTTTTTCCATTGATCAGTTTAAAGAAAAATCCAAGTTAATTCACTGTGATTGAATGTTGTGTAACAATAAAATGTGAAAACTTTTAAGGGGATGAATACTTTTAAGAGGCACTGTAGATAGATAGGTAAGGAGCTATATAATAGATAAATTGATGTATAGACTGTATTTTGCAGACATTATAATTATGCCTTTTTCATGAAATAAAATGACCCTCTCTATCAATGAAAATGAGAGCTTACTTTAGCACATATACTATATAAATGCTCATATATACAGGTATACATACTCTTAATACTGATTTTAGACTGAATTAGTTAATTAAATGTCATTACGTATTATGGTAAAAATTTTCAGTACAAAATGTTTCAATATTATGTGAGCCCAATTCCATAACAAATACATTTTTCAATATTTTTTGTCATTCACTTCAAAGACTATGTCATAATTGTAAACATTAATCATTATTTGAATTTTGTTATCATTTTATGATTTAATTATAACATATAATATTTAAGAAACAGACACGCATTTCAGCACTATGAAGCAATACCTTGGCTCACGTGTTGCATTTCAGCTGGTCCTAACATTTATAGCTTTCAAAAAATCAATGTTGCGGTGCAGAAGGTGATCACATTAACACTAGGATTTAGATTATTGTCATATTTGACTTGTGTAAGTTGTAATTAAGACATGACACCTCTTAATAAAGAAATATTAATATAACAATAATAATAACTTCTTTCATGAGTTTGATATGATGGCAATCAAATATTTCTGTCTGAATTTGTCATCATTTTCTTAACAGCAAAATAGGGTGATGTTTCAAATAGTGGCATGTATTCTAGCTCATAGATCGAAGACTTATTTCAAAAACAAAAAATTGTGAAATAATTATGAAATAATATTCTCAAGAATGTGAAACTATTTCATAATACTGAGATACTACCTCATAATAATGAGATAATTATCTCAATAACAACATTCTTTTTCATAAAGGCAAGATTTTAATACTTTCAACCCCACAATGAGTTTTTTTCCTTAATAACAGGACAGTTTGTTTTTACAATGAGATATATTTGTCACTGTGATAAAATACAGTGATAATAAAGATGCAGTTACAAAATTATAATAATATATTTACCTCAAGAATAAGAAATATACTGATGAAAAATGATACATATCTCAAAATGAGATCATGTTTCCTTCTTACCCATTCTATATGTTATAAGATACAATGCCAGGTCATAATTATGACATTGCACATTGTAAAGTCACAAAGAGAGCAGAAAAAGGTTAAGGGAACTGCCCCCCTATATTGTACAGCATACAATGCAACAAAAATCACAATTTCAAGAAGTAGCTCCAGAATAATGTCTGGTTCTGCGTCCAAAAAAGGGACAACTAAAGAGGAAAGGTGCTGGGCTTTTATAGTAGCCATGAAGGAAGAGATGGGGTCCAGTAATTGAGGCTGGAAGTGACCTTGGTAGGAGGCGTGGTTAGGAAAGGGAAGCAGGAAGTGGAGGAATTTTATGCTGGTTTCTCTTCAGGAGATCTGTAGGAGTGGGAGAGGAAAGGTTAGTGCACTTCAAAAAAACCTGCTCTTGTGTTCCACCCTCAGTTAAACCCTTAGCCTGCCTTCCAAGCGCACAGGTGTGACAACATACACGAGGCTTGTGCCATGGTTGGAGATGAGGTCCCCTGACTCCATGAGAATGGCTTGCCCAGACACTGATTACATATTCTTGCTATGTTTAGCATTATTTTTTTTCCAAGTTCACCACTTTCCTCCCAATTATATAGAGGTTAGTTGCATTTAGTGAGTATACACAGTGATGCACTGGCATCCCATTCAGCACTGGTGCACACCTTGTGACAATTGTTACCAGGATAAGCACTGGCTCTTATGACCTTGAATTGAATTATGCGTGTATGAGAAAGTTATGTTAAACTCATAAATTGTAACGTCTCTCAGGTGTAGAATGATTTAAGGCTTCTTGTATGAACTTGACTGATGTGTCTTGTTTGGAGTTCACATTTCTTTTATAACATTTGTTTAGACCAAAAACATGTGGGCAATGGTCAAAGACCTAAGCAGTGAAATGAATCTTGATGGACTTCCCAGATGTTTAGGGCAGACAATGAAGTTATTTTTTATGCAGATAGAAACCACATGCAATCATAGAAGAAGACTACTGCCAGTGAGGGCGAGGAACATTAAACATTGCTGTAGGCACATAGTTTAGAGGTTCTGTAAATGTTTACTGTGATTTAAACAATGTATACCATTAATATAGTGGCCAAGTTTCGATTTGTATACAGTTTCGTAAAACTGACATTAAAATTTGTTTTGCTGATGATTTGCAATTTGGCAAATGCAAAACTTACTAAAAATAGTTTTAGGGTGTTTAAAAGTTTTTTGGGGGTAGTAAACAAGGACTACTGCTCCCTAAAGTCTTGTTTAGTGACTTTTTACTTTAACATATATGAAGTGTAGGGAGAGTATTGTAATCGTCCAAAGATTCAATATCAATATTTTGATGAATCTCAACGTTTTAGACCTCCCTGACTTTCTCATATATGAAGTGCAGGGAAAGTATTGGAATCCTCCAAAAATTCAATTTCGAGATTTTGATGAATCTCGACATTTTAGACCTCCCTGAATCCGAAAATACCATTTTTGGAATTATGTGTGTTTGTCTGTCTGTGTGTATGTGTATGTAAACACGATAACTTGAGTACGCTTTCAGTTAGGTCAACCAAATTTTGCATACAAGTATTAGGTACCAAACGTGGATTTCTATCAACTTTTGGACTATTTCCATTAACTGGAAGTGGTACTTTACCTTTTAATGTTCACCTGTTTGTGTCTGCAGCTGCATAATGCCACTCAAGAATGAAAAAATCCAAAAAGAAAACTTCTTATTATCTATTTGGTTTTTCCTACATAACAATTGAGATCAGAAAGATATAAAATGCAGACGTTTTCTGTTGTCTCCATCTTCTCAGATTTTTCTCATGAGACAAAATACCCCGGTATCCTCACAAGTGTGTGCTCTTCAGTTTCAGCAGCAAAGTCACACAATGGGCTTGGATTTTCCAAGTAGTTCCTTGATATTATATATACAATACTGATATTATATTTTTATTATATCGATTTATAATTTTTTTTTTTTTGTAATTTGAAAATTTTTGCATTGTGTGCTCAGTAATATATAGTGAAATATATGACCAATAGTTTGTGGTAAAAGAGCACTTTCCTATGATTACAAAACTGTAGTCCTTGCTTCTGAATACTACCATTAGTTGCCCTGATTTATATTGCTGTGCTCGAATTAGATCAGACTCACTCTAGAAAAGAAGACAGGCAGTATGGCATTGTGCTTAAGGCTTTAGACTCCAAGCTCTGATGTTGTGGGCTCAAATCCCACTACTGACACTATGTGACGACACTACAAGAAATTCACTTAACCTGCCAATTTACTTTGGTTGTACCCTATGTCTCCTTTTACTGTACAGTTATTTCTCCTAAGGAATTTTAGGAGAAACATCTGTGACAAAGTTGATTCCTAAATGAAGTATACATTAAAATCTCTTTTAAGTCTCATGAGTCATCAAATATCAACCTTTGAGCAGCAAAATTTTCCTATGGGACAGGTAAACTGTTATATTAAAATTATACAATATACCAAATTTTCAAATTCAGATTATACGATTTCCTCATCTGTCAGTGGCCATAATAAGCCACTGGTTCAGGTTTGTCTTTCATGTATATTGTTGAGGGTTCCCATTTCTATAATGACATTTGTTAATGCCAAATAACTAATCAGTTAATTTAATCTTGACAGTCTTTCAACATGGATGGGCCAGACGCTGATATTATTTTTTATGTAGAAATCATATGCAGTTGTTGGAGAAGGCAACTGTCATGCACTGAGGAAGAGGAGCATTATAAATTACAGGGATACACTGTTACTGTATTTCAAAGAGACTATAACAGTAAAGTTTTGATTAGCATATAGTTTCATGGAACTAACACAAAAATTCTTTTTTCTGTCAATTTGTGAAACATGAAATTCACTAAAAGAATTTTGGGGGTTTTAAAAAATATTTTTGGGGTACAAAACAAGAAACATTGCTCTCTAAAGTGTATTTTTCTGCATCTGTGTAATGCAAGTATCAGCTGCCCACCAGTAAAAACAGTTTTATTTATGCCAATCATTCACATCTCCACTTAATCGAGGTAATGGTTCAATAAAGCCTTCATCTCACCTGCCTTCACTGGATGAATGTATGACTTTCATGACAGGATGTTCACAGTCACTTATAATGTAGTCCACTCATTGGAATCAGCACGCTTTTTACTGTAACTCTTGCATCTGAAGAAAAGGTGTGGCATCATATACCCACCCAATGAGTCCACCTAGCGGGATGCCCTTTAGAGCACTGCATCATATTTGCCTGGGTATCATTGAACACATAAGCACGGTCCATTGGCTGCTCTAGATTTCTCACTACTACCTTCCACTTTCGCTCTTCATTCCACCATTTGCATTTTCTTCACCATCCTTTTCACCCAGCACATGCAACTAAGTTGGTGAAGATAGAGGAGATGGTGCCTTTGCACAAATGCAAGTCACATCTTCATGTTTTTCCTTTGTTTCTCTCCTCAGTTTAGACGGTCACCTTTCCTCTGCAAGACGCTGCTGCTCCAGCACTTTCAAGCGCTTTAACACGTCCTCTGATCGCCCCACTCGACGGCCATCTTCTTTTAAACCGGTAAATCCAACTCATGAATGTTATCTGAAGATGTCTTACTATTTCTATCAGGCTAAAGCAGCAAGGAGATACCTCTTGGCACTGGCTTGTTGGTGCTCCTTGAATGTGATCCCTGTGATTTCGGCTGGGCTGGTCAGTGAGGAGGCCAATGTCATTAAAGGATGGATACTGGGAATCTGCTGTAGGGTATCACTTTGTACCTAATAAAGGTATCTCCAGTGCTGGTGTGCGTCACTCAGCTGATCTTTTATCGGCATTTCTGAATTTGTCAAGCTACTATATTTAATTGCATAAATTAGCAAGCATGAAAATTGTCTTGAGACCCGACACTGTGCCCTCCACTCATGCACTGGGTGAATGATAATATTCACAACATGTACAGAATATACAGAACGTCTCAGTCCCTGTTATTAATTTTCCTTTTGTACGGGGAGGTCAGCATTTCCTTATCTGCGTTATCATTGTGACCTTGGGACTAAATGACTGATGATTGCTTAGCAACCCCAAATGTGAAGATCACTACAAGGGAGAAGCAGGATTTTATTAGCAATCTCCAGACAGAGTGAAGTGTTTGGGCAGACGGCCAGGACATCTTTCTTTCTTTCTTTCTTTCTTTCTTTCTTTCTTTCTTTCTTTCTTTCTTTCTTTCTTTCTTTCTTTCTTTCTTTCTTTCTTTCTTTCTTTCTTTCTTTCTTTTCTATTTTTCAACTGAGAGCGAGTCATGTGCACAACTTGTACATCAATATGAATTTTCCTGATCAGAAACAAGCCTTTCTCAAAGCTTAAGTGATGCTTACTGCATCTGAGGATGGAAGTCCTTAGTTGTCCATGTAACGGCACATATTGAGAGTTTACTTTGATGGCAGTGGACTGTTTTACCATTCTGTGTCTCCCCTTGTGCAGCATTTGCCTTTAAAGTCTGTAATGATCTCATGAAATCCTTTGTATTAATTTGATGCAGTGGTATGATGACAGCTCCACAGTGAGATTTTCAGAGATCTTGGTTCAGTTCTCACTCCTGTCACCCGCTGTACCAATTTTGTAGGTGGTGCATGTGGATTTTCTCTTTGTTCTCTAGAATCAGAAATAGTAACTTTCATAGTACAGGTGAATTGAAAACCATGAACCATGTTAGGCTTCCACTATAAGTAAAAAGCAATGTTTATCATCCAAGTGCCATGTCTAAAATGAACTATGGAGGCAGCAAACATGGAACTCGAAATGATAAGCCTTAGGTTTGCTTTTTGATTGTCACTAATGATAGACGGGCCCCATATTTCCACTGTGAAAGCACCATTTGTATTCTTGTAAATACTTCCTGTGAATACTGGCAGTGCTTATAACCAGTTACCTTGTTAAGCAGGTGTTAAGTCATAGAGGGAAGATAATGCAGGTATATTGTTCACAAGTAAGTGATAAAATCCTGTCAATCTTAATTTTCTGCAAGTGCAAACCATGTAAAAGATGGGGGAATTGCTAAAATGTTTTGTTAATTTATAATTAATTTATATTAATTTATTTGGGGGTAGAGTGGTGGCTCTGAGGCTAAGGATCTGCGCTAGTAACCAGAAGGTTGCTGGTTTGAATCCCCATTACTGCTAAAGGTGTAGCGGTCCGGTGCACTAAGATTCACACCATCAAGATGACGGTGATTTATTTATTTTTATGGAGGAGATCCCAGGGACTCTCCCAGCCTTGGCCCGACCAGCACACACTCACAAACAGAGACAAAATAATGCACACTGGAATCAAACAACAATTAAAGAATATAAGGAAATTAAATTAAATAAATGGAAACAATACCACCTCTATACCCCTATGGCGAAATTACATTAAACACATAAACACAAATAACTACCCATAGCAAAGTCCATGGAAAACAGCACCGGATGTAATGAAATGATGATAGGAAGTCCAGAGATCTGTACGTTGAAAGGGAATGAAAAAACAGTTCTACCGGTAGACACTTTAAAAGGTGAAGATGGGTGGATGGTTCAGGAGTGCTCCTTTTCTTGCAGTAAAGCCATGAATCCACTATCAGTCCTCAGCACACAGGTAGATAGAAGACGATCCAGACCCCAACAATGAAACAATCCAGGACACAACGACTAAATACAGTTAATCAATAGAAGGCAGCCAGACAGTTACACGGAACACAGAATACAACGAAAAACACCTTTGGACACCTGCCTTCCTTTTAAGCCACTCTGACCACCTTTGAACCCAACAGCCCGTGCAGGGACTGCTGGGAGATGCAGTTTTAACTAATAGTATCACTGCTACAAGGGGATCCTACTCTGCTGGACCCTTTAACCTGCAATTGCTTCAGGGGCACTGTGCAATGGCTGACACTGCGCTCTGACCCTAAGGGGTATGCAAAAACTAACAAATTCCTAGTGCAAAAAGTTGTACAAGGCAAAATAAAGAACAACAAAAATATGTGAAATTATGTGAACAAGTTATTTTAAAATGGGAATAAATTATGTAGATACTTTACTCTGAAGTGGCATAGCCTTTCAAAATGTATTTTATTTAAATGCAGTGCAATTATGAGGAAACTGTGGAAAACTGATCGTAGGAAACAAATGCCAATCACTTAAAAAGTAAACCTATTGATTATGTGCCAATTACTATTACTTCTAATTGTGAATAGTTTTCTCTAAGAATTCTTAGCCTTCTGTTCTTAGTCTAGATGTTAGTATGCATCCAACATTATCATAATTAGATTAACTACAGATAGTGGAGAGCAATTTTTTAGCTCAAGTCTTCTCAACTATGACTCGACTTGACTGGCTTGATTAAATCCAGAAGCTTGACTTGACTTGCTTGAAAGTAATCCGTATAATTTAAGACCTGGATTGAAACCTGAAGGTAAGGACATGAACTTTACTTGAGACGTGTGTGTAGGTAGGGCCTAGTCTTATATCTGAGTGTGACCCTCAAAGCCAACCGGTTTCAAGAGATATGATTACTAGAATGTTATGGTGTATAAAATCTACAAATTATTCTCTATATTTTTATTACATTTTGTGCAATCCCAGCAAGATGAATTCAGATGCAGGACACTTGTATAGGCATTATAATATAAAAGGCATATCCTCTTCCCTTACACTTTACTTTTATAACAGTTGTTCATAACATAGAGCTAAATTGGTTTTACAGCCTGGGAAAGGAAGACATGCCGATACCTCAGGCAACATCAAACAATTTTATTATTTTGGGAGCAAAATTCATCCATCATATTGACAGCCAACCAGTCAGGTGCATGCAACAATCATGTGTTGTGAAACCACAGCATGAAATTTTATAATAAATATGCCTCAAAAGCAGCATCAGAAGAGAAACAGCGACGACGGAAGAGCAGCGTCAGAAAAGAAAACAAAGATACGTGTGACCAGTTTTCATCCGATCGTCAATTTATGGTATTTTCATGAACATCGATTGCTAAATCAAATGCCTCCCTTGGACATTCATCTTTGACATCACTGATTCCTTTCAGTAAGCTTTTTTAAGACTATTTATCCAGACTTTACTATCAATCTTATTTTCTATTACTTATTACTGTTATGTCATAAGTATTAACTTGTTTTCATCTTTCTATGCTTTGTCTTAATGTCGAGAGTAATTGAAGTAATAAGGTAGATTTCTTTGAGCACCTGGTGCAGCCGGAGATTTGCCATTACCTCTGTGCTGCGAGGTTTATTAAGAGAGGAGGATGAGAGCTCCACCCATAAATAGGGAACAGTAAGTAAAGTACGGCATTCTTGGCTGATAAATGGTCTATAGTCAAGGATACTGAGCTTTTGTATGTTTGAATATTTTCTTGGAGACCAAAAGTAATATTTAGGTCTGAGATATATTTAAAACATTGTATGATGTTTGTGCCGATAATAAGTAAGTCTCTTGAAGTCCTAAGAGAGTGACAAGTTGTGTTATTCTTATAGCACTTGTGCTAGAAATTAACCAGCTGCATGTGTGTCATTCATAGGGCACTGTTGTGGTTAGGATCTAAGTGTATGTGTATATCTATGTATATGTGTGTTATTATTTAGGGTGCGGGAGTAGACCAGTCTAATAACAAACTTGA
Source organism: Erpetoichthys calabaricus (assembly GCF_900747795.2). Taxonomy (NCBI): domain Eukaryota; kingdom Metazoa; phylum Chordata; class Cladistia; order Polypteriformes; family Polypteridae; genus Erpetoichthys; species Erpetoichthys calabaricus. The sequence goes on along the minus strand of NC_041401.2, from coordinate 163,942,555 downwards.
TAAGTGTAAGGGGTAAACAGACGATAACACATAGAGCCTTTCTGTCTCGTTCCTGAACAAAATGTGAATGTCTCTCACTAAGCCATGCATGCCTTAGTCTGCAATTGTCTACCCTGTCTGTAGGTGGCACTCATGCCTACAGAGTTTATTTGCTTATGGTAAGTTTCTGAATCATTTATATTAGCTTGCTTGACAGAAACATGTTTTAACAGAAACTGAAGGAGACCAGCTCAGTTTTAGGCCTAGGGGGGTGCGGTCTTGTTGAAATTGAAGTTTCTCACTAATACATTTTCCTAATCATGAAAGTGATTACCAATCTCAGCACCCATTCATTTATTATTATTACTGTTTTCTTCTTTTGTTGACTGCAGGGATATGCAGAGAGTTGGGGTAACATTAATAGGCCACCAAAAGAAAATCACGAGCAGCGTGCAGCTCATGAGGGTGCAATTGCTAAACAGCAGTGGATCAGCAATCCAGGTATGGTCAGAGGGCAGACGCTGAGGCCATCTCAGAAAACCTGACATCGCTGAGCATCTGGAGGAACGTGGGGACAGCTCCTTTGAATTTGTTTTTTCTTTTTATGCTGACTTAAATGGCTTCTTTTTTTAACATTTTGGGGTTTGTATTATTGATTTCAGTATTTACATGAAGACTGCCTTAACATTCCCTTGAATCTTTTTTGTGTCCATCTCAGGGCACAAAAAACCAGGAGCAAACTGAAATTTTCTCCAGTGTTGAAATCAGCTCAGTGTTCCCTGAGAGAAGGATCATCAGAGGCTGACTTGACAAAGACACGGGCACACAATTGAACTCCTAAAAGGAAAAGGCTGCAATATCCTTGACCTCAAGACAAAAAGGACTCCTTTGGAAAGATGTCCCTGATTTAGCTAAGGGCTATGTCTTTGGTGTCCTCGAATTGAAATTAGGCTCTGTTAGCTGCTAATTATGTCCCCTGAATGAAAGGCATGAGTAATAAAGCAGAAAGTCGCCTTGATGATAATATTTACATTCATAGCGATTCAGACATTGGAATAACTGAATACAAAGAAGACAGACTGAGGATCTTCACCTTGGTTTCATGTACAACACTATGCATTCCAGTTCAAAGCTCCAGTATGTTTTTACGGCAAGGAGACTGGAGGAATAAACACAGCTGTCCATCTGCAAGATAGCCCGGTTTAACCTTCCCTTATTTACATGCCTAGCTATGCTACAGGGTGTACAGCAGGGTGCAGTGTAAGTGGGGTGTATGGCTAGTGAGCAGAGCTTCATCTGGTGGCTGAAGTGGGTGCAGAGGAGTCTGCAGGAGCTGAAGTATTTGACATAAATAGGAGTGGCCCTGGGTGGCATGTTGGCAAAGATTATGCGCCCTGAGTTTAAATCGACCCGGCCATTCTCACAGGGGCTGGATGAATGGTGAACAGGGCCTCATTAGGGGACTGGAGTGGGTGCTGCAGTAGGTCAAAATGATTGACTTGAGTTGAAGTGGCCCTGACTGGCACGGTGGCACAGTTGTTAGTGCTGACATTGCTTTTTTTTCCAGTGCAGTGGTTTCCTCCCACTTCCCAAAAATGTGCCCATTGGTTTGATTATAAATTGGCCTGATGTTAGTGACTGTGGGTGCATTTGAGTGTATTTCACCAGATTCCTATCTATCCTACCTTATAGTAATTGCTAGATAGGAGAGTCATAAAATATCTAGTTGGTAAGTTAAACATGACAACATTTATAAAAAGTGGGAAACCATTGTCATGATGCGTGAGAAGAAGTAGACAGGCAGTGCTTGTCCAATAATTACACAGCATGACCTCATGAAAAGATTATCTCAGGTTAGGAAGAGACAGAATATATAAATACATGATACAGTATGTATCTTAGAATTATGGAATATTACCTCACAATAATGAGATACTTCAAAATTGTGCAATATTTATACTGCAAGTTATTTATATCAAAACAGACCTAAACTACAATGCAAACAAAAATTAACTTAAAGATATGGAGCTGATAATATTACGTTTTCTAAATAGTTACTTCTTTCAATTCTTGTGGAAATCATTATATATTTTTTTAACTTCTGTTGGCTCATCTAGAACAACTGGAATTTTTCTATTGTGGGAACACATGAATTTGTTTTCAGCATTAAAAACTGCAGCTTGACATCGGTCACATTGCCATCATGTTTGTCTGCTGTTCCATTGCTCTGTGTTCAGAATAACATCTTGCTTGTGAATGCGGTTCAGAGTCTTGCCTTCTTAGTCTTTCTCATTTTTTGTCACTCAGTTTCCCGCCTCAGTTTGCTTGACACTCGGCAGACATCACTGCAGTTTATTTTCTTTTTTGCCATTGCAGTGGCCATCACTTAGTTTTGCACTCACTATGCTGTAAACACGTGACCACAGGTCACTTAGCCATCCTTTATTGACATTTATTACAATTCAATGTTCAGTGATCAATAAACACAATACTTACAATTGATTAAGAATTCTAAACATGGATGTATCATGGCTTGAGGGATTTTCAAATAGATGGGCTTGCGGGGTCCGTGCTTTTACTACAGTAAACTTGTCTGGCCGGCAGTAAAGTAGCCACTGGGACACCAGGACTTAAAACTTTTTGAATTTGCGGAACATATCAGGCCAGTTCTTGATATGTGCTTCAATGTTTTGTCCTCTCGTTTCTTATTGTTTGTCACTTATTTGCCTTCTGTGATGTGCTTGACACTCAGCAGATGTCACTGCTCTTCTTTTCTTTCCGTCATGTCACATAATTTTGCAATCACTTTCCTGAACAAACACACGACCACAGGTTACTTTGCTGAGGTTGCTGTTACCTGAAATTTTTTGAATGTAGAAGGTCATAAGCTTTTGATTAAGACCAAAATGAAGAATCTAGCCCCAGTGTGACAGATGAACAGAGCTTAGCATTTTATATTTATAAATAATCTCCAAATAACAGTAACTACATTCATTTATATAGTATATTTTCATACAAAGATTTTTTTTTTGTTGGTGTTGTTTTTGGGTTATTAACACCCAAGGAATCCAATTCTGCAAACAAAATGTTGTTTAGAACATTTGTTCAGAAGTTTCATATTTATTGCCATTGTAAGAAAACAAAGGGAACAAGATAAAGGTTTGAGTTGATCTGCCCCATATATTGTCAGGTTCACTGTAAGGCAAAATATCTTTAGGTTAGAAACGAGAGTAGTCTCTTCAAATTGAGTCATATAACAGACTGAAGACCAGGAGGATCATCGGGTTTATGTGGTGGAGAGGGAGGAAGAGGTGAGTCGTTATGAGGAAGTAACGTCATCCCAGGGGTGGTCTTATGCTGAAACAGGAAGTAAAGTTCTTAAGTGTTCCTGCAAGGAATGAGAGAAGGTATTCGTGCACATAATCAGTCCCATGCGGCACTTCAGCAATAACTAGACCCTGTAGTTGACTCCCATGCGCGTGTGTGTGACACCATCTTTTCCAAAACACCATTATGTTTTCGGCATTCTGCTGCTATTTTGTGGGTTTTGCATCGCCTGTTTCCAAGAGGATATTCCATGATGCACTGCTTGTGGAGTTTTGGAATAATGTTGGAGACTGGACTGAACTTAGTGTACTACTCACTTTTAATTTTGATTACTGGCGTTTTGAAAAAAAAAACATTCTACCTTTCGACTTTGATTTTTGTCTTACAATTTAGCTTTGAATTTTCTCTATTTGTGACTTTTGGTTTTGACCCTTGCTTTTCGCTTTGACTCCATTCTTTCTCCTGATCATCACTCTTTAATTTTTTGGACTGAATGCCCATTTTACAGTTGGTACAGTAGCTCAAAGCACTTTACAAGAAGTTAAGAGAAAATATACAATTACAAAGGAGAAATAATTAAATAAGCGGAAACATTTGATCAATGGGCATAGAGCCTCCGGGTCATAATATGAGCGAGATAACTAAAGCTGTGTGTCATCTGCATAGCTGTGGTAGTTCACTTTGTACTTTCATATAATCTGGCCTGATGGAAGCATGTAAATTGAAAATAATAGTGGCCCCAGAATGGATCCTTGATTTACATCATATATGACATTATAAACCTCTCACATACAATCATCAACTTAAAAAGAATTTTATGCCTGTTGTATAAAATGAAAACTCGTTCAATACCCTACCAGACAGAGCCACATAGAAGCTACAATGAGTAATGAGAATTCTGTGGTCTATGGTGGCAAATGCACTCAAGTGCAAGAGAAAAACAATCTTACACTCAGTTGTTGTCGTTTGGAGATGGCACATATTTCTCTTGTCTGTGTGGATTTTCCTCCAGGACTCCCAAGATACTCCAATTTTCCACCCACAACCCGAAAGTCTTAAAATTAGCAATTTTAAATTGGCACCAACGTCAGTGATTGTGGATATGTGTGTGCCCTGCAATTGACTGGTGCAATATGCAAGAATTAGTTTCTGCTTTGCTCCCAGTGTCAGCATTATGGGCTCTGACTTTCCATGACCCTCAGTTGTAATTAGCAGGCTTGAGCATGTATGAAGGTAATAACAAAATAATATTTCACAAAAATAAAATATGTGTTTCACAGTCACAAGATATATACAAGATACTACATATAGTATAAGATATGTATTTCAAAATTATGAAATATAATATTAAGATATTATTTCACAATAACACTGTACATTTAATATAAAGATGCTTTATATTGTAATTGCAAGATTTTATTCCAAAGATAAAATAATGGTAATATCAGAATATTATAATACAGTAATATACAAATAATATCATTATGATATAATAAAAATGAGATATGTGTCTTATAGCTATGGAATACAGTATACAGAAGAAGAGAGAGGACAGGCAATATAATTTTTATTTTACTGTTTTCTTAAGATAACAGAATATTTTCATTAGATCTCACAAAAACGAAAAGTTTAGCAGACAAGCATATAGTCTAACATTTAAATTACTGAATACCTTGTGATGACTGGATTATGGGACATTAGTGATCTTGTGTATGAAGTACAATCGTGTTTATACCTGGAGGGCATTCTGCAAAGAAAATGCAGGACACTGCAAAGACAGGGACCGAATTACATTTGACACATGAACAGCTATGATAAATTGACACCCTGTGGAGAAAATGGATCCATCAATGGCTTCTTATGCCATATCATCTGGATGCGATAGAACTTCACTACTTGTAAACCTGAAGTTGAAGCAGATTATTATTTCTATAGTAGTGTTACTGTGGCAGAGGGGAAGGGTGTTCAAAAACAATCAAATCAGATCTCGATACCGAAAATTGTTGCAGTTTGACACAAAGCCGCTCAATGTAGGCATGCCACAAATCATCCAACTCGATTTCACTGCTAGCAGTAATGCAAGATGCAAAAAGTTTTATATTTGCACACATATCGTATGAGGTTTGGTCAGATGCTATCACCGTTGTTGTCAATTGCTGTCATGTGTTAACAAGCTCACCAGAAGCAAAGGTCCAGTTTCATTTTCTCTAAATCATTACAAATTATTATTATTATTAAAAAAGGAATTAAATTTTATGTTTTCTCTTGGCTTCTGTGGATATATACTTGTATTTCATTTAATTTTTAAAATATATATTTTATTATTACAGGACAGGTACCTGTGGCATCGGTCCTTTTTGATTTTGCAGTATTTGCTGTGACTTTTTTTTATCCTTCCACCATACCTAAACACTAATTTAATCAAAACAAAATAAATTTTGTTTAGAGGTTTAACTGTAAAATAAAACAAGCATAGGCTATTAGCAATTCTTTCATATCTCACATCATTGTTCTATTTTATATTTAAGCAGACAACAGCTGCTAGTGTCAAATTGCACTATTTGTCAATGCACACTCTGTACTTTACTGATATGTCACCTGTGTCCTTGTTGTAATGAGTGAGCATGAGTGAGGGGGTTGTGTTTCAATTTAACAAAATCTTCATATGGTTGTGGGTTCTCACCATCCCAGTGCCAGTCCTTCTCTCGCTGCATCCAAAACTATGACCGAGTTAAATTTAGCATATACTTCTGTGGACATCTTGTGTCTTAGCATGCTAACTTAATACAACAATTCTCTAGGGCAGTGTAGTAATATCTCTCATCCTCACTATAGGGTGTGGACGTCACTGCCTTGTACTTATAACACATTCAGTGCTTCTCAGTACTTACAATAGTAATGTAACCTGCCCACCACAAGATAGGGATCTTGAGGAAAAACGAGGCCTGCTCCAGAAGGGAAAAGCAAGTGTCATATGAATATTGTATCACATAATAAAGAAATAATTATATTGTTATGGATCCTCATCATTCCAAGCACCAGTCCTCCTTTATCCAAACTTCTGAAAAAATTTAAGTTATCCAGTCCATCTGAAGACATCTTGTGCTTAGCATGCTAAACTAATTTAAACAGTTCTCTAGGGCAGTATAGTCATATCTATTATTCTCACTATAGGGTTAGGCCATTGCTGCTTTGTACTTATAACACATTCAGTGCTCCTCAATACTTACAATACTAGTGTATCAGGTTCATACTGGGCCCACCATAAGTTAGGGATCTCCAGGAAAAACAAGGCCTGCTCTAGAAGGGAAACGTAAGTGTCATGTGAGTGTTGTGTTTCATAATAAAGAAACAATTACATCATTACAGATTCTCGCCATTTCTGGTAGAAATTCTTTTCCTCCTGCATCCAAATTCATTCCTTCAGCAGCTGTGGGGCATCTGTAGGTAAAGAAAGGTTCATGGATCTTGACTTTGCTGACGATGCTGTGATCTTCACGGAGTCGATAGAGGCTCTGATCGGGGCGCTCGAGAGACTGAGCGAGGAGTCTGTGTCTGGGCTTGTGAGTGTCCTGGATAAAAACCAAGATCCAGGCCTTTAATGACCTCTTGGGCACAGCCATCAGCAGTGTGTCTGTTCGCGGAGAGAGTGTTGACCTTCTCGAGAGGTTTACTTACCTTGGCAGTGACATTCATGTCTCTGGTGACTCTTCCTATGAAGTCAGTAGACGGATTGGGAGAGCATGGGGGGTCATGAGGTCACTGGAAAGGGGTGTGTGGTGCTCCCGATATCTATGCAAAACGACGAAGGTCCAAGTCTTTAGAGTCCTGGTGCTTCCTGTCTTGCTATATGGTTGCGAGACATGGATGCTATCCAGTGACCTGAGATGAAGACTGGACTCCTTTGGTACTGTGTCTCTCCTGGAAAATCCTTGGGTACCGTTGGTTTGACTTTGTGTCGAATGAGCAGTTGCTCATGGAGTCCCGAATGACCCACATTACCTGCATTGTGAGGGAGCGTCAGTTATGGCACTACAGCCATGTGGCGCGTTTCCCCAAGGGTGATCCGGCTCGTGAGATCCTCATTGTTGGGGTCCCGAGTGGCTGGACCAGACCAAGGGGTTACCCACGTAACACCTGGCTGCGGCAGACAGAGGGTCATTTTCGGAGGGTGGGACTGGACTGCGTATCTGCCTGGGGGGTTGCAAACCGGGATCCCGAGTTGTTTCGTTGTGAAGTGGGTGTGGCAACGCACTGTACCAGTGCATGCTCCCCAACTTGACTTGACTTGACTGCATCCAAACTTCTGACCATCTTTAAGTTATCCAGCCTTTCTGTCAAAGTCTCGTGTTTTAACATACTAAGCTAACCAGATCTGTAGCCTAGGACAGTCATATCTCTCATTCTCAATACAGGGTGTAGACGTTACTTCCTGGTGCTCATCACACATTCAGTGTTTCTCAATGCTTCCAATGACAGTGTAACAGGTTTATAACAAGGTCTGCTGCAGAAGGGAAAGGCAAGTGTCTAATTTTGTTAAGATGAACTAACACTCTGCTGCTATCATTACTGCCCTCCTTCAGTACAGGGTGGCGAAGTCACTGCATTACATAAGGCCGGGGTACTCAACTCTGGTCCTGGAGATCCACAGTAACTGCAGCTTTTTGCTTTAACCAACATTTTTAATCAGAACCCATGTATTTACTATTATACCTACCTGTTTTTTGGGTGTAGTTTTAGTTAACTCATTATTTACGATTCAAAACCTTTAATTGCCTGTTTTAGTTATGTTTTAATTGTCGCCTATTTTTTTAACCAATCATCAGTTAACAATGAGGTGAAAAATACAGAAAAACCACCAGCTCTCCAGCTGATGTGCTTCCATTTAAACCTGTTTATGTGCATCACGAAGCATCTGTGTTAATACAATGTTTTGAGATAAATGAGAGAAGGAAAGGACCAAGAGATACAAATCTGCTCTGGGCCACAAAACATATGGATAATAGTTCTCAGAAAATGAAAAATCTACAATGGGATAAGAATTATCTTGCAAGAATGAAAACACTAACAAGCCAAGTAATTAAATACCATGGTTCATTATCTGCTAGGCCTGACTTCTAATTATGAAATTGGTTGGAACAAAAACCTGCAGCCACTGCAGAATTCTAGGGCCACAGTTTAGTACCCCTGATTTAATGCCATAGATTAAGTCTGTAACTTTATTATATTATCATAATATAGAGATAAATTGTAATAATGAGATGTTAAATGTGCAAAAAAGTAAAGAAAAATGTATTTTTGTGTTTTGAAAATCAGCTTCAATGGCACATAGTGCAGTGACAAAGTCAGTCATGTTTGCTCAGTGCTGCCCCCCTCAGGATTCTTTGTACATGCTTGATTTCAAAGTTAGAATTAATAAGACAGTAAAACAACACCAGAGCAGGTAATGTTGCCACCCCTTAGCTCCAGGAGACCACATTCTCATATCCGCCTGATCACTGACTGTGCGCAGTTTGCAAGTTCTCCTTGTGTCTCTCGAGACTTTTCTGTATTCCAGTCTTCCTCTCTCGTCTCAAAGGCGTACTTGTTACATTAATTGGTGGCTCTAAGTTAGTTAATTTGTAAGATAACTGTAGGTGTGCCAAGTAATATATTACAAACCTATTCAGGTGCCCAGCAGTATCAGGATAGTCTCTGCCCATAAAATAGGGTTAAGAGAACTGGGGAAATGAACAGATGGATTTTTACCAAGAAGCCAATTACTGGCTTTATTAGGTAATATTTGTTTAAACTTACATGCTGTTCATAGTGGATGTAACTATTAGATTGTGTAATTTGATTGGCTGATATTTTACACGTGGTAATACTTGATTTACAGCCAAACCATTTATTTTTTTTTAGAGCATACAGTTACCTCCTCAGGAATGTTCATGATAATCCTTAGATTTTCTTTGGATCTGACAGCAATAAGTTTTCTGTTTAAAGTTCCACAGCGGAGGGATGCATTATGTATTCTCTTGCACATTTCTTGAGTGGAGTCATACCTTTCTCTATGTCTCAGGCTTCTTGAGAAAAAGTTTAACTAACGTTGACCAAAGCCTGCAGGAAAGGCACTATACAAAGCAATATGAGGTATCACGAATGAGAGAGAAGGGAAACAATTCTGTGTTTGGTTTTCTTTAAAATGACTTTTTTAACTTCTATGGTGCAGAAAGCAAGAAACAAAAAAAAACTCTGCTGTTCATTAATTTGTTAATAGGTGAGCTGTGGCAGCTACGTTCCATTACTCATTAAGATAACTTTAATATTCTCTTATTTTCTGCCCAATACTACATCAATAGCAACATATGAAATACTAGAGCTTAAGTGATAATGTGATTATTAAACAGGGGACATGATGAAGCCTTTTATGTGCAGCTTAAAATGGAGACAGTGATGTGATGCAGAATTCACCATTGCAGAGCTGCCATTTTTCTTTTAATTTTATTTGTTTTAAGTCTTTCCATAGTGTGCAGGTGGAGTTCAGTTTGTGAGAATTTATATTGGGGTTACTGCACAACCCTAAACTTATTAACTTCAAGTATGGTAACAGAATCTGCACAAGAAAAGGAGTTCTGAAGGACCTAAAAAGGATAAAAAAAAAACCTCCAGCATGAAAAACAAAAGACTCTGGAAGTGCCATGTGGCTAACCGACCAGCAAGAGCAAGGAGTTATGTCTGTTAACAGTCTGGAAAACGAAGGAATAAAGAGGTGGGACATTTACATGGCTGCTGATCCTAAAAAGCCTGTTCACTCCAGCTCCTCAGGGAGACGACAATTCCAGAAGGGGCAAAACTCATAACTCAACAGACAGGTGGCGCCACACGTCACCGGTGCACAGTCACAATACACACCTTAAAACAACCGAGCACGCCTTCCAACAATTCACTTGACATCTGTATGCCATGGAACTGCTGGACAAGAGCTGTTTTTATTTGAAAGCATCCACTTTATAATGTACATATCATTTGGAGGCACCTAATGGTGAAGAGAGGAGAGATGATACCTCAATTCTACTAGAGTTTGCAACCAGAAGCTCAAACACAGGAATGGCCCATGCCTCTTCATTTTTATACAAGCAATAACATGCACTTCTGTCTCTTAACTGTTCTGCTAAGACTGTTTGGGAATAATGAGTCAGTATAAATGCTCATTGAAAAGCAAGCAAAATTTGTCTGCACAATCTAGAATTGTTAGGCCGATTCTCTGCATTACGTTTATTTTGGTTGGCGCTTTTACCTAAAATTAATTAAAATTGTATGGGTGCAATTGTTTCCATATGACTCAGATGTAAGTAAAGACAGGATAAGTGGCTTGCACAGGGTGTTGAAACAACAACCTTCTTAGATAAGGTTCAGGAGTGTAGCTGCTAGGCTACACGTCCTACAAAGTATCCTTTGCATTTATATGTATTTCTTTAACAGATGCTTTCATCCAAAGCTGGTAATTGATAACATCTATCTATCTATCTATCTATCTATCTATCTATCTATCTATCTATCTATCTATCTATCTATCTATCTATCTATCTATCTATCTATCTATCTATCTATCTATCTATCTATCTATCTATCTATCTATCATAAACAAAAGGGGCACTCTTGACCCACCACCAAACCCAGAATAATGTCAATTTACTTTAAATAAGCAAAGGAAGAGTTAACATGAAGAGTCAGAAAGTACCAAATTAACAGAAAGACCCTGACCTTTCTAGACTTTCCTGTACAGGATGCATCCCTTTCTATCGCAGGGGCTTGATGGTCTCATCTCTCACCCCAATAGCATACAAGCCCTTGTCTCACCCATCAGTGCCTTCTAGAAGTTTTAGGAATGGCTTTAAGGGTGAGATAGGTCTGTGCATTTTTACCCATCCATCAGTCTCTTGCCAGTCATCAGTGACTCCAGCCTTTCTCATTGTCGGGCTAGAAGGAGATTTAAATCTGCTTATAGGAATATCACAATAAACATTTTCTGGGTCAAGATTGCCCTCTGGAACTTCAACGGCTGTCCTATTAACACAACCACTAGCAGTCCCAGGTCAGATTTAATATGGTAGGGTTGTCTGTATGTGTGTATGTAGGTTTTCTCTGCCATGGAGAGGTGCCCTCTTCAGGGTTTGTTCTTGCCTTGTGTTCAATTCTAGCTGGGATAGGCTCCAGCACCCTCTGTAACCCTGTTCAAGACAAAGTGGGTTAGAAAATGACTGACTGATTGACTGTTCATTGTTACTGTATAGCATGGGACAATATATAATGTAATGAGCCTTCCTGCTACCACCTATACAGCTATGGGCATTTATACCTGGTACCACATGAAAAATGTGTGAATTTCCCCTTGGCATTAATAAAGTATCTATCTATCTATCTATCTATCTATCTATCTATCTATCTATCTATCTATCTATCTATCTATCTATCTATCTATCTATCTATCTATCTATCTATCTATCTATCTAAAAAGTAGCCAGCTGACATGACTTTTCATTACACACAATTCTGTTGTGATAATTGACATGTTGATTTTCCATGTGATCTGGAATGTGGTGCCAACCTCTGGATTATGGACAGAAGTGTTTCTTGGTTTCCTTGCATTGCTCACAGAGCAAGCAGTAGAGCACTGACTGAATTGTGAAGCACAGGTAATGAGGTATGGTTCCAAGAATATGAACATACAACTTCATAATCAAACATATACTTTTCAATGTCTTCTCATCACTACACAGTCATAACAGAACTAAAAAAATGTATACAAAATGTACACAGGGATTTCTTGCTACCTTCAACTAAATATGTTTGCTGCTGCTAAAATAAGGGTCTCCTAACAGTGAGCATGGCTGCTTCTTTAAGTGCCACTCTGTATTTAACAACCCTGATTGTCTCACTCCTATTTGTAACTCTGTGTATGAAATATTTACTATTATAAGTTCATCCTACACATTCCTTTAATGGTATTATATTATTTGTTCACCATTCCTACCAAACGTTTTTCTAATGATGGGACATTTTAGGACTCTGTCTTTACTCAATAGGGGCTTGTTTTTGCTTCCTATCTATCTATCTATCTATCTATCTATCTATCTATCTATCTATCTATCTATCTATCTATCTATCTATCTATCTATCTATCTATCTATCTATCTATCTATCTATCTATCTATCTAGGAAATGTAACAAATGGGATTCTAGTATTTGTCAAAGACGCACCTGACAATTAAGCATCTTGTGAATAGAAATCAAGTATTTTGCCATTCTCCAATTTGTAATATTGCTCAAGTACAATATTTGCCTTGGTGCTATTTCAATAAACTGCTACTGTCATGGTTAGCGCTAGCACAGCTAATGGCAGGGCATTTCTACAGGGGTAGTAGATTATGGGATCTTTACTGGGATTACACTGAAGAAGTATAAAGTTGACTTTCCACAGTAATGCAGTCAAATTGAAATTTGAAATATCTGACCCTGAACTAATTTGCTTGTATGCTTTGTTATTACTGTGTGTGTGTCGGCAAAGTGAGTCCATGCAAATAAAGCTGACTCCTCCAATTAATAAATGAAGTCCAATCATGTTTTTACAAAATAAGTGAACGTGTCAAAAATTCCAGTATTCTTCTGTTCTTCTTGCAAAGAAAGTTACAATATATGTTGTGGAGATGCCATGTCTGTGTAATTTGTGTATTGTGCTTAATGTAATTCTGTACATTTTGTAAATTAAGAAAGAAAAAGGGGATCAAAATGTTTCAAATATTACAGGTCCAGCATTAGATTACTGGTGTAAGCAAAGCGCTGAGTTCTTTTCTGATGGTCAGCACCATGGTGTGTTAGTACTGGTGACGTCTGATTGTTTATCGAACCAATAACCAATCAATCAGTAAATGTTATTAACAATATATAAATTGTCACAACTAGACATTGGTTTGGAGATGATGATCAAATTTTGTGCTGCTGAATGACAACAGAGCCCAATTCCAGGCATCCTCAGCTGTTATCATGGGATCATTATGTTTTTGGGTAGAGAACTCCTACAAGTTTCCATAGAGAATCAAATGGGTCTCAGGGTGAAAGAACTTCAATGTGAAGTTCCCCAGGAACCAGACAGACTGGTCACCCATGAAGCTGACTTCATAATGCGTGCTGTGACAAAATATTACAAAGCAATACAAAGACATTGCTGGAGTTAAGCTATGGAGGTGCAGTGCATTGGAAGCATCGACCTTGCGGATTTCGTACTCTTTGTAAATACGTGATACGATTTCATGTGAAGTACTGTAAAGCTGAATTCCTGTAAAGAAAATTTTACATGACTTTATATTCATCTTTTATGTATTTAACATTAAGTTGTAAAAGTGTGTACATAATATACATATATAAATATAGAGTAAATACATGAATAAACTTTTTATGAAAGTCATTATAAAGTGATGGGACCAATTTTCAAACCACTGTAATTTCAGAGATATTAAAGTGAGACAGGTACATCTCCAATTTATCAAACACCTTTAACTTAAATAGCTTCTTACAAAATGGGCGTTAGCGAAAAAAAACTCCAGAAGACAATAATTATTTCTTCTGTTACAATCACCATGTCAGAGGACATTACAGGAATATTTGAAATTAAAATCTGAATAAGGAAATTCACGTAGTGCAGCCAAAATAAACAGGGCAGGACATTGTGAGGAGGATAGGCCAGTCTGCCTGACACATTTCATCAAACTCTGTTCACCTATCTTGTAAAATAACACTGAATTGAATGTTTTAATGTCCCCAGATGTCTACTATTGTCCACTACTCTACCTAGGAATTGATTCCACACTTCTACAGTCCTTTCAGAAAGTATTCACACCTCTTGATTTTTTACATATTTTGTGTATTTCATGTTTCAGCCTTAGGCATTAGTATTAGGCATTAGGCCTTATAGCATAAATTCATTTTTTTCTTCATCAAACAAGGCTAAATACCCTAAAATGACAAAGCAAAAACATAATTTTAGAATTTATTTTTCAAATTTGTTGAAAATAAACAACTGAAATATCACATTGACACAAATATTCAAACCCCTTACTCAGTACTTATGATTCCAGCCAGGAATCTTTTTGGGTCTGACATGACAAGCTTTGCAAACCTGGATTTTGGAATTGTCTGCCATTCTTCTCTGCAGATCCTCTCACGTTCTGTCAGATTGGATGAAGATGGTCCATACACAGCTGTTTTCAGGTCTCTCCTGGAGATATCTGGTTGGGCCACTTGAGAATAATCACAGAATTGTCCCTAAGCCACAACTGCATTGTCTTTGCTTTGTGCTTAAGGTCATTGTCCTGTTGGAAAGTGAACCTTCAACCCTGCCTATGGTCACAACAATTTATTTCTTGTACATCGCAAAGTCACACAAGGAATACCTCAATGGGAACTGCACTTTGCACGCTTTTAAACATTCCCTCCACCCTGACTAGCCTCCCTGTCACTGCTACAGGAAAACATCCCCACATCATGATGATGCCCTCACCATGCTTCACCGCTGGAAAAGTATTATGCAGGTGATGAGCAGTGCTTGTTTTGCTTCAGACGTGCTGCTTAGAACTGAGGCCAAACAGTTCTATTTTGGTTCCATCAGGCTAGAGAATCTTGTTTCTCATAGTCGATGTGTGTTATTTTGGTGTCTTTTCATAAACTCCAGGTGGGCTTTCATGTGTCATCTGGCCACACTGTCAAATTGCCCAGATTAGTGGAATGTTAATGTGGTGGCTGTCTTTCTTCCAACTCCACACAGGCTCTCTGGAATTTATCCAGAGTGACCATTGTAAATAAGGAGAGCAGAAGACTCAAAATGTTTTGGGGATGGCAACCCCTATACTGAAAAATGCAGTGAAACAAAAACAGAACTGAATACAAAAGGGAAAACAGAGACATTTATATGGTGGAGACAGAAACTGGATGGTCCAGGGTGGCTGGAAGAGGAGGTGATACCTTGATAGTTGGGTTCTGAGAGGGAAGGTGTCATCGAGAAAGGCTGGAAGTGACATCATCAGAGGGACAGGTTGGAGGTGATGTCACTATTTGGTTGATTCTTCTGCTGTCTGCAGAGGGACAAAAGGAGAGATGGTTAAATAACAGCGCCAACCCTTGGCCCAGCTGAGAAACATTGTTATTTGATCCTATCAACTTTCTCCCAAGCACATGTGTGTGACACCTTTAGATTCTTGGTCACCTCTCTTACTGTGGCCCTTCTCTCCCAATGGCTCAGTTTGGCTGGGCAGCCAGCTCTAGGAAGAATTGCGGTTGTTCCAGGCTTATTTTATTTAAGAAATATGGAGGTCTTTGTGCGCTTGGGAAACCTAAGTGCTGCAGGAATTTTTAACAGCCTTCACCCGATCTGTTCCTCTATACAAGCCTGTCTCTAAGCTCTACAGGCAATTACTTCAACTTCATGGCTTGGTTTTTGCTCTGACATACATTGTCAATTGTAGGATCTTCTATAGACTGATATGTGCCTTGTGCCTTGTTCCAGGTGTGTGTAATCATGTCCGACCAATTAAACTGACTACAGTTGAACTCCAAACAAGTTGTAGAAACATCTTGACAATGAGTAATGCAATAGGATGCACCTGAGCCAGATTTCAAGAGTAATAGGAAAGGGTCTGAATAGGGTCTTTAATAAATATACAAACATTTCTAAAATTCCTTTTGCACCTAGTTTTTACTGGGATACTGAGTGTTGTTTAACGAAGGAAAAAATTAATTTAAAAGATTTAGCACAAGGCTGAAATATAGCAAAATGTGAAATGGTCTGAATAGTTTCTGAATGCAGCTCTACTATATCTGGTCTTTCTCACATTAGTGTGAAATTTACTCTTAATTAGCTTCTATTTATGATCCCATATTCTTCTTGAAGATCTCATTTTAAAGTAACAGCTGGAAATCGCCCTACTTACTCACTTGAAAACATCAGCAATTTCTGTCATGTCTCTTCTTATTCTCTATATGGTAAAATGGAAACATTTCTAAGTTCCTTTAGTATCCCTACATAACTCATTCTCTGCATTCCTGGACTTTATCTAGCATATTAACATCTATGTTTATAACATGGAAACCAAAACTGAGCACACACTGTTCCACATGAGATCCCCAAATGTCTTGTTTTAAGTATAAGCCCTCTGGTTTCTGCTTGATACAGTAGGCCTTAAAGCCTGACATCCTACTAGCTTTCTTAATCGCTTTTCAGCACCCTCTGGATGAGTCCACTGAGGAGTCCCTCACATAAGGTGTACTTTCAAGATTCAGAAAACCACTGCGATTTCATGTGTAATAATTTAACTTTATATCTACCACAGGCCTGACCAACCTTGAGCTCTGGAGAAATGCATGTGTAATGACTTTCCTGACTGCTAGGTATTTGCCATCACTTTAATGTCATCTGAAAACTTAGTTTGTTGAATGATTTTTATCTCAATAATATATATACAAATTAATAACAGGAACAATCCTGCATGACACCATTTTTAACATCACTCAATTCAGTAAAAATTTCTTGCAACATAAGTTAATATTTTCTGTATTTTAGCAAGCTTGCCACTATCTACGCACTGCATTTGGGGCTGCCATTTCTTTGGTTTGGTCGGTCGCCTCTATTGTGGCACCCTATCAAAGGATTTTAATAATTAAGACAAATAATACCATATGTACCTCTCAGATTATATGTTTTTGTTGTTTTCTTATAACATTTTTAACACATTAAGTGAAGATGATCTCTGAATCCATGTTATCTGCTTCCAAATGCTTCTGTACTTGTCATGTGATGCTTAATCATACCTTCAATAAATGCTTCCATCTACTTAACTGTGATACATTTTGAGCTAAGATGTTTATACAGTGACTATAATAAGTATTTATCCCCTTGGAAGTTTTCACTTTTTATTATTATACAACACTGAATCACAGCAGATTTAATTTGGCTTTTTTCATACTGACCAACAAAAAAAAGTATCTTTAATGTCAAAGCAAAAACGGATCTCTGCAGTCATCTAAATTAGTTAGAAATATAAAACACAAAATGATTGATCTCATAAGTATTTACCCCATTTGAAGTGAGTATTTAGTAGATGTGCCTTTGGCTGCCATGACAGCCCTAAGTCTGTGAATCAAGTCCTGCCACAAATTTTCAGTTGGACTGAGACTCCAGGACATTAACTTTGTCATTTTTAATCCATTCCTGTGTAGCTTTGGTTTTATGCTTGAGGTTATTTTCTTATTAGAACACAAATTTTCTCCAAAGGCACAGGTTTCTTGCAGACTGCATCAGGTTTTCCTTTGGGATTTCTCTTATTTTGCTGCATTACCCTCACAAACCTTCCTGGACCTTTTGCAGAGAATCAACCACACAGCATGATGCTACCACCACTATGCTTCATGATGGGGATGGTGTGTTTTTTATAATCTGTAGTGTTTGGCTATGTCAAAAAGTTCAGTTTTGGTTTCATCAGACCATAGAACCTTCTTCCAACTCACTTCAGAGTCTACCATCGGCCTTCTGGCAATTTCTCGCTGACATGTAATGTGAGTTTTTCTCTAATTTTGGACAATGCCAATCAGCTCTGGCCTCCCACAGGCATATGTTTTGGGACTCCCCTTTCACAAAGGCACACTCTGAGGAATTGTGCTCTACCTGCTCCTTTGCAAGTTCTGTCCATTCTTGGGTTTTTAGCCACAGGAGCTTTTCAACGTAAACTTGTTGACTGATTGGGTATTTCAGTCATCACTGAGTTGTGTCATGCCAGCTATATAGAATGGTATTATCCGCTTTTCATCCAGATATATAAGATTTCCAAACACTGTGGTTGAATTAGCAAACATCAAAGTGCAATTCGCAGCAATATCCGGTTTTCTAAATGTAATCAGAACAGTCAACTGCACGCACATTGCTATTGCAATGGCTCTGCAAAACTTACATCAGCCGGGGATGAATCACCAAAAGAATGAGCTGGCATTACATCATATATAGCTGGAGAACCTATAAAAATGACAGCTCCACAAGTCGCAGGTGCTTTTCCAACTAGTGTGGCAAAAGGCAAGCAGTCCTTTTAAAGATAGCGAGTCACCTCAAAGAGCCATGTAAAGAGCAGAGAATCTATCCATCTATCAAACAGCGCTACAACTTTGTTTGAATGTAATTAGCAGAATGTAAAAAATGGAAATCTGATGCAGCATTTATTTTTTAACCGATTTATTTAATTTGTAGTCAATATCACATAGTACAGTTCTTATATTCCTTAGTTCACTGGCCACATCTCTTACAGCATTCACTATTGCATTTTGTTACTCCAGAACAGCGTCTGTCAGTATTTTCCGATGGCTGAGGTGTGTTTGCAGCCAGTGTCTGAAGATGTGTTGGGTACAGTATCACCATCACCACCTGGAGTCGCGCCCTCGACACTGGGGTCAGCTTTTGTAATATTGCCTGAAGAAGAATAAACAGAGAATGGGCTGCGACTCATCTTTTCACATTGACTTTGATATCTGACCATTTCTTTTTTATTTCGGACACTGTGCGACTTTCTGAACTTGAACCTTCCAGTGTCTCTGCCATGCTGGATCACTCCATCAGTTTTCTTTTGTTGCTTATATCACTGCTTAAGCCAACAAATAATATGTTTTTTCTTACTTCCACTTTGCATTTGCTGAAATTCTTCTTATTTCTATGTGTTTTTCTATTGTCTTTTAACAAAACACTGAATGGAAGGGGCTATTTATATTGATTTTCATATTCAAATATGCAGAATTCTGGGAGGAGTCGGGATGTGGCTGTAGCGTACGCAGGTGCG